>NC_142011.1:143454963-143788891 GCF_049901735.1 Notechis scutatus | reverse complement strand
TGAATCTTGTGCCAACAGATTGTATGGGGAAGTTATTCCCAGGATGAGAAAACTCACGTTTCCTGCATGTTTTTATAGGTTTTAGAAAGGCAGTTCAGAAGATTTACCACGGTACGTAACAGAGAAATGAATGAATCAGCACTTATGGTTCTTTCCCATTACGTTCTCAAGGTGGCAGCATATTCAGTTCCTATGGTCTGTGAAACCTAAAAAAATGAAGACAGAAAGTCCAGACAAATGAGATAAATTACTACCAGCATTAGCACCCATACCCAGAAGAATCAAAGTGACAAAACCAACCAACCAAAAAACGAACTTTTTTAAAAAGTGGCTTTATTTACTATAGTACTTTAAGTTAAGGGTCTCCAAACTTGGCAACTTTTAAGACTTGTGAACTTCAACTCTTCAGCCAGCCATGTTGGCTAGGAAATTCTGGTAGTTAGTCCTCAAGACTTAAAATGGATAAATTTGGAGAGCTTTACTTGAAGTAAAATATGTGGCAATGTACTTGCCTCAGAAAATGCCAGACAATGATGAAACTATCAGCTCTAAGATAGGGCTGACTCCCAGTAATTACTTATTCAGCAAGCTACATAGAGGACATGAGAGAACCGACAGCATCGGTGTAAATATCACACACAAAATAGTGTTTCCCAACCTGACACACTCTACATAACTTGAAGCTGTAACTTCCATAACTCCCAGACAGCAGACCCAACATAACTGATGGATGCCAAGCTCTAAGAGACCCTTGAATTGGAAGGCAAGACTACTATGAACTTACGGTAAAGGGATTTGGTGAGTTATTTTTGTCAGGTGAAAAAAAAAAACCCTGAGGGCTCAGATGAGAAACAAGAAAAAGGCTAGAAAAAGGAAACTCAGGAAAGCAGTATGATGTGGAACTGTTGTGAAGAATAGGTAAATAGGAAGCATTCCTCTTTTGAAAGTATAATTTACACCCCACTTTTAGTTACATGTCTCTGGATTGCTTCACATAATAGATTTTTCAGAGTGAGATTCTTTTGACTCCAGGTTGTAACATACCAACAGAAAAACTCCCCCCCCCTCCTTATTAGGAATCCATGCCTTTGTCCTCATGGAGAAATGCAAGGTTTTTATTTATGTTTGTTAAGAGTAGTACAAAAGCAAAATTCAGCAGTGGCATCTTTGAGGCATTCTGACAATCGCTGGAAATTGAAATCATGGATTCCTTCAAGAATTTAACTATGTTTCTTCCCTGCATATAAAACATCAAGTAGAACCCTAGGAGATCATTCAAAATGTTAAGTTAATATCAGTTAATGATAATATCAAATATTATTGAGCAATAATAATGTTGAAATAGGGCTGATTGTCCAAGTTCAAGTCTACCCTCAGCCATGACAACACCTTGGTGATTCTGAGTCTGTCTGTATCGGCGTCTCTCAGCTTTTCTCAGAGGTTGTTGCAATGGGAATAAAATTGGAGGAGGAAAAAGTGCTACCTATGCTGCTTTGAGCAGGAGAAAAATCTAACAAATAAGATAAATAAATAAGATATAGGAATAGCCTCAAGCTTGGGTGGTTTCAAAGAACTTTTGTTTAAAAGAGTATTATCTTACCTTGTTAAATGCCTGCTTAATTCATGAACTTCCATTTCAGTGCTCTTAAATTCATTTAGCTCTTTGCGAATTGCTGCCTGCGTGTAACAAAAGAATAAGCGATTAGCCCAACCAAAAAGAAAAAGGTGAGTAAACTGGATGAGGAACAGCCAAACTTTGCGACTAAGGTGAGGTTGTGGAAGACAGGTGTCACTCTTCCACAGGGAAACCACAAGAGCATTTCAAATGGAAGAGATGCCCATCACACTCCTATACATGTCAATAAATGAGGAAAGGTTATAGTAAGAATAAAAGGCTTCTGTGGAAGCACCCAGAATAATTATGCAAGTGCATGTTAACAAAAAAAAAAACTAAAAATAAAAAAAAACACCTGGAACTAAAAATAACAAAAAAATTGATAAAAAGGGAGGAGAGGGGGGAAAAAACCACCACACAATTCTGGCTCCTCTTGGGTAGGACTTGTGATGAACTTTCAGCTGGCAAGGATGATGCTGTAGTCACTACCACAGAAAATAAATGTAATTGTATCTCCTGGTTACTGGTTCCCTCCAAAAATATCTGAGATGTTTCTTCAGCCTCCTGGCTGTTTCTGAGGCTTGTCCTACTTACTTTGTCAGCAGCTGTTAGCCTTGTCCATGGTTTATCTGCTCGTCTGTCGTAGTCCTGAGCATCTGCCACTTCTACGTAATCACTAAAACGGATGAGAATTTTCCTCTCTCTCAACTCTTCCACTGTAGGCCTTTGACTTAGCTGTGGGAAGAGCAAAATGGGAAAAGAATATCCAAAATGTCCTCCTTTCCAGAAGTCGTTTCCAAATGTCTTAAACAACAGAGCTATAATGGTAAGGCTGCTTTATTTTCAAGTTAATTTTACCGGTAGCCCTCAACTAAGCCCAAAATTTCTGTTGCTAAATGAGACAGTTGTTAATTGAGTTGGGCCTCATTTTATGACCTTTTTGCTACAGTTAAGTGAAGCGTTGCCGTTAAATAAATCATGCGGTCGTTAAGCAAATCTGGCTCTTCTCCCCCCCGCCCCCGATTGACTTTGCTTGTCAGAAGCTGGGCGGGAAGGTTACGAATGGTGGTCACATGACCCCCCGAAAAATGCAACTGTCATAAATACATGACAGTTGCCAAGTGTTTGAATTTAGATCATGTGACCATGGGGATGCTGCAATGGGCAGAAGGGTAAAACCAGTCTCATAAGTCACTTTTTCCAGTGCTGTTGCAAAATTCGTATCGTCACTAAACAAATGGTTGTAAGTCAAGGACCACCTGTATTGCCTAGGAACTATTACCTGCTGCTTAATTATTAGACAAAACCATATATCATGCAAAGAGGGATCAAGAAGATGCAACCTCAAATAAGGGTATGTGTGAGCCCCAGGATCACATTTAGCCTGATTTAAAAACCCTTTCAAATAATCTACATTTTTACTCCCTTCTTTTCTGAGGAAAACTTCCCCCTCATTTCTTCCCTCTTTGAGACTTATCCAGATTCTTTTCCTCTTCTTGTTCCCTGTTTCTCCAACAGAGTATCAAAAGAGGCAGGTCCTTTCAGCTGGAATGTTTTTTTTTTTGTCTGTGTTATCAATCCAAAAGCTAGTCATCTTTACTTTTTTATCTGCTGATGAAAAGGCAATACGGATTGGAAAACCAAATGGAAGACAATGAGGCTATCCAGACCTTCTGTTGGTCTGCAAGGGATGGTTTTGAAGAAGAAGAAAAAAATATCAATGGTAAATATATAGCACAGTATCCTCCGTGGTCACTGTAACACGGCAGTTAAAACTTGCACGGAGAAGCCCTTTTGATTGGCTCAGTTAAGGGAGTCAGGTTTTATTTATTTATTTATTTATTTATTTATTTGATTTGATTTGCCAATTGTTTACAAGATAATAAGTATAAGTGTATACATAGTTGTGAATACATGAAATGGGTACATATAAGAAAAATAAAAGAATAAGAGAAACAATAGGACAGGGACGGTAGGCACGTTGGTGCGCTTATGCACGCCCCCTACAGACCTCTTCTTGTGAAATATTTCTGGACTTTCTCAATTGTGCTAATATCAGATACGTAATGTGGGTTCCAGACTGATGAGCTGTATTCGAGTATTGGTCTAGCAAATGTTTTGTATGCTCTGGTTAGTAGTGTGATATTACCAGAGAAAAAGCTACGTAGGATTAGGTTAACAACTCTTAATGCCTTTTTGGCTATGTAGTTGCAGTGGGCTCTAGCACTTAGATCATTAGAGGTGAGTATTCCAAGGTCCTTTACAGAGCTTGGGTCATCAACAGTCTTTAGAGATACCCTTCTAAATGTGGAAAGGGACAGCAAAGGAAAATCAGAATAAAGAATGCAGGTGCAACCTCGGGATATTGGATACTCCATGAGCAACAGAGGAAATCTCTGGAGGAATGAAGAAGGACAATTTGTTTCAAACACTGTAATGAGATGTAATCAGAAACACTGGTATTGAATACAGGTGGTAGGAGAATTGTAAATGAGATGAGGCAGCCTTCCTATGAAAAGCATAATGTCCCCACAGGCTGCAGAAAAACAGCTCATGTTTGCAGTCTTATTTATTTATTAAATTTGTTTAGCGCCCATCTCACCCTAAGCGAGTCTTATAACCAGACTCACCAGCCTTACAACAATTCCAGTAATGTTAGGGGCTCAATATGCCAAGAGAAGGCGGAACACGCATTGGGTTAGAGGGGAGATACAGAATGACCTCTGCCTCAAATGGATCTACTGCTACTGATGACAAATTAAGACAGCTGTCTGGAAATGCTGGCTGATTGTGCACTACTGTGACTTCCAACCTTGAGCATCCTTCAGCATAGCTGATGTAGAGAGCGAAGAAGAATGACCTTGTTGGAGAAAGAGGAGGTCTGTTGCCAAAGCATTGAGGAAAGAAACATTGCCTAAGTCCAAACAATGGAATGCAAAAATGTTTCGGACCTCTCTAATCCACGTAGTTAGTATAAAAGGGAAGACGATAAACTATAATCAGATTGGCAAGATGCTCCTACTGCAGCCAATCTTAATCAAAGTAGTTCACATCTTAAAATTGTTGGTTTCTTGGTTTTTTTGGACTGATCTACAACTCGGGGCTTAACAGGTTTAGATCTATTTGTCTTTCAGCAACTCAAGATCAGTAGGCTTAGTGAGAAAGTAGTTGACTTTCTATGCCCATTGAGAAATCACAATCTGAAGCTACTTGTTATAAAAAAAGGAGTTTTCAAATTAAAAATGTTTTCCAGCTAAAAGGTAGATCCCTCTAGGCAGGGATTTCAAACTGGTGGCCCGCAGGCCAGATGCATCATGCACAGGCCATGCCCACCCCAGCTCCGCAAAGGGGAAAAACATCGCGAAACGTCCCATGAAAGCAACGTGACATGGCAAGTTTGACACCCGTGCTCTAGAATGTCTTGACAGAAGTTTACATGGAAGAGAAGCACAGAACTATGGACTTCTTATTTATATGCTCAGATTTACATGCTCTTTCTCTCTTTCACTCTCTCACACACACATGCACGCACATACTGGTACACACATTGCCAAGAAAATGTTGAGTTTGACACCCCCAAAGGAAATCTAACCTTTTTGAAAAACACACATAAAAAAAAATCTTTGCACTTCTACAAAGGATAAAAGTAAAAAGCACATGAAAATTTGTTGTAGACTCACTTGTTATAAAGAGGTACCCTTCTCATAGTGTTGAGTAACTTTGAACTGTCTGCATCAAAGTCTACATTTTTATTATTGTTGTTGCCACTATGGTAACCAACAAATGATTATTTTCCATTCTGTTCCTAAGCTGAATAAGTAAAACAAAAATCCCCCGGAAGCCCTTTTTAAATATCAAAGATAAGACTATAAGCACAAAATATGCAAAGGTAAATTGGATTTGTGCTATCTTTGTTCATGTTAAAATGCCATTCTTTTCCTACTTTTGATATACACTAAGGATTATATGTTAAGGATTCTGAGGCTATTATCGAATGTCAAGACTTCTGAGAGTTTATCATTGAATGCTATTTAAATGAAGCAAGGTTTTTAAGACCACTATAGCCTACTAAAAAATAGACATAGGCTATAGGACTGCAGAAGGAGGAGGAGGAGGAGGAGAGGAAGAGGAAGTAAAGGAAGAAGAAGAAGGAGGAGGAGGAAGAGGAGGAAGAGGAAGAAGAAAACCTTGCATGGTCATCTAACTTACTAAATATTATGGGTGCCAGAAAAGTATGCATTTGGAAAATAAAAGAAAGATACCGGTAATACTTAAACACCACAACACAAGCTAGGTCAGTTCCACAAAAGTAATGACCAATGAATTCAGACAGCCACCTGTTTGGTGTACTGACTATTTGAAATATCTTTCATTGCACAGCATTGATTAGGAGGACAAAGCTCTAACCAATAATCTGGAATATTCCAACATGCGTTGAACTGAATACATGTAGTCCTTGATTTACGACCTCAATGAAGCCCATTTTTTTGTTGCTTAAATGAAACATTTGTGAAGTGAACTTTGCCCCATTTTATGTCCTTTCCTGCCACAGATATTAAGTGAGTCACCGCAGCTGTTAAATTAGTAACATGGTTGTTAAGTGAATCCGGCTTCCCCATTGACTTTGCTTGTCAGAAGGTTGCCAAAGGGGATCACATGACCCCAGAACACAGCAACTGAACCGGTTGCCAAGCACCTGAAGTTTGATCACGTGACTGTGGGGATACTGAAACTTAAGTGTGAAAAATGGTCATAAGTCTTCTCATCCATTTTGGATGAAATTTTACTGGAGATTTAGATTGTATCTTGGATTACTCACTGTCCAACCATTGATTCTTTCTTCCATTAAAAAGTGTATTTAAAAGACAGAGTTAGCTCCATGATGCTTTTAGAATACCATCTCCCAGAATATCTCCAACCACAGCTCAGAACTGGGTCATATAATCCAGGGAAAATATACATCTGCTTTAAAGAGCTGAAGACAGGAACTTTCTTACGTTCTTACCCCTATCTAATATGACGTGCCTTTTTGGAATGAGCTGCAAAGTGCTGCAAAACCTTATTTATAATTCCAATTAAAACGACACAAATATGTGCAACCATGAGTCAATCTTGTAGTTTGTATATTTTTCATATATCAAAATGTTTTCTGTTCTTTTTCATTAAATATACAGATATGTATGTGAATATGCATATATGTTTGTGTGTGTGTGTATGTGTGTATTCCAAAAATGAACCATCTTCTCAAATGGTTTATTTCCATTCAATTTCAATGTCCCAAAACTTCAGCCTTCCTTTCCTTACAGACTTATTCTTCGATTTCAATCAAACGTTTATTGTCAGTGCATAACATGTGTACAATGAAATTGAAAATTTATTATGTGATCAGCAAAGAATTTGATTAAAAACTAAAGTTAGGCTAATATTGAGTGCTTTTATTTTTGAAAAAATATTCACTAGCTTTCTCTTATTCATGGTTTTTACTATCTAAGAAATAGCAAAGATCATGTGTTATCCTCAGTGGTGGAATTCAACTTTTTTTTTACTACTGGTTCTGTGAGCATGACTTGGTGGGCGTGGCAGGGGAAGGATACTGTAAAATCTCCAGTCAGAGGTGGTATTTGCTGGTCTCTGAACTACTCAAAATTTCCACTACCGGTTCTCCAGAACTGGTCAGAATCTGCTGAATGCCACCTCTGCTTATCCTGGGATTTAAGCACACGTACTGTATGCCTATTAAAAGGAAACAATTTTAGGGGACACGTCATTGCCTGAACAAGACAGGATTGTTTCCTTGGAGATTGATTAACTGAGCCCAGTGTGTAATTTGCAATCTCGAGTGTTTGAAAACCTTTCCTCAATTTTTGTAGCTACAAGCAGTTTACTGAATTCCTCATGGCTTTGGGTGTACATGACTCCTTCCTCTGCTGGTTTCTCTTTCCACATTTAGGACTTTAAAGCTATTATCAAGAGAAAATGCCTCAAGGATTCCTTATCAAGAATAAAGTGTTTAGAAAATATACTTTTCAGGAAACAAACACATGAAAGATGAATGTGATAAAGAATATCCGCTTCAAAGCGTCAAGTTGATCACAAAGGACAAAACAAAGGAATTTCTTACCTTGCGGGTTAATCTTCTCTTGATCTCTCGTTTTTCTTCCTGTTCCTCTTGTTCATTCCGTGCTAGAAAAGATTGACAAAATTCTAAATTTTCATGCATTAAAAAAAAAATGCTGAAGGATGATTAGTGTTCCTTGCTCATTTGGATATACATTTCTGTGTGTCTTAAAAATACTCAAATTCTTTAGTCTCTAATTGGGGGCCACCCCGAGTTAGTCATAAGATGGGCGGCTATAGAAATGATTTATATAAATACATAAATAAATAGTTATATGTTAGCGTGCATTTGACTTATTAACATGACTTTGAGACAGCAATCATGTACAATGCCAAGATACTGTCAATCTCTGCAATTCGAGATTTAGATAAAAGTATAGAATAATTGTGACAGGGCAAAGCTTTGCTGGCTGAGGAATTCTGGGAGTTGAAGTCCACAAGTCTTGAAGATGCCAAGGTTGGAGACCCCTGACTTAGATGGTTACTGTTTGGTTATAGATTGTTGTAGCCAAATAACCACTGAAAGATTGCAGCAGGCTTGGATAGTGGGATTCAAAAAAATTGATGACCAGTTCTGTGGGCGTGGCAGGGGAAGGATACTGTAAAATCTCCAGTCAGAGGTGGTATTTGCCGGTTCTCCGAACTACTCAAAATTTCCACTACTGGTTCTCCAGAACTGGTCAGAACCTGCTGAATGCCACCTCTGATAGTGATCAAGCTTTGAAAAGGAGCTGCAAAGAACCACATATTTGTTCCCAAAAGTGCTTTCCCAAAAGGCAACTGGGCTTTATTGGGTATTTTGTTTCCACTTTAAAATATTTTGCTTCTCACCCAAGAAGCTTCTTCAGTTTTGAACTGAAAAAAACAACAACAACCCTGAAGAAGCTTCTTGGATGAGAAGCAAAACATTTTCAAGGGGTAAAAAAACACCAAGAAAGTCCAGTGGCCTTTTGAAAAAAGCACCTTTGGGACAACTATGACCTGGATGATTGAGAATCTCCACAGACCAGAGTTCCCCAATGTTTCTGGCTTTGGTGAAAGGGGAGGGGATGGTTCATGCAAATGGAGCATGTGTGCACACACTCGCCCATTACTCACAGAAATGAGGATGTGCATGCATGCTTTCACCAGCCATTTTCCACAGCCTAGTTGCAAGCCCCTCACGGCCCATAGGCATGGCCCATAGGCTGGGGACCTCTGCCACAGAATTGTGAACTAGAGTCATGTATGTGAGAAGGGTGGCTATATAAATTGAAATTAATAATAATCATAATAATTGTAACTAGCTAAGACATGTAAAGATGCATCTTTGATCTCACTGTTTGTAATCTCTATTACAAACAAATATTTTTTGTAGGTTTGAAATTTGTCTCAAGAGGACAATTTATTAGTTTTATTTATTTCAGTTTGAACACTGCCTAATTCCAACTGACTCTGTTCACAACAGTGACATAAAAAAAAACACCCCAATACAACCCCAAACAAGATTGTTCTGGGCACAATATACATCAAGAAAACGAAAATAATAATACACCCAGCAAAGGACCACACTAGTCATGACCTGGGAGAACAGCCATATTTTCAAGGCTTTTTGGAATGCCAACAAGGTTGGAGCCACATGGATCTTAGAGGAGATCTCATTCCACAGGCAGGATCTGTGACAGAGAAGTCACGCTTCCTGGATCCTGATAGATGACATTGTTCAATTGAAGGGACCTGGAGCACCCCAACTCTGCCCACACATTCTAGCCAGGCAGAAACCACAGGAGAGAGGTAGTCAGTCAAATAACTGACCTTACACATATAGGGCTTTGGAGGTAATGATAAGTACCTTGATTTGCACCCAGAAGTGGCAACATAGACATACTGAGGGATGCCCATCCTTGCTCCTGCCTTTGGGTTCCGGACCCAAAGATTTTGAGTGGTTTTCAAAGTCAGCCCCATAGAGAACACTTTGTGAAGCCTTGAGGAGGCAGCAAGGGCGCATGTGTCTATCTGAAGGGCCTCCTGATTCCAGCTTGTGATTGTCAAAAGATCATTTATAAGACTGATCACAGTGGAGTGAAAGCAGCTATATAGCTGGCTTGCTTCTCAAAGCACGCCTGCTGAGACTCATTCTTACTAGCATTCAGTTATTAATTGCATCAAAATGCCAGTCTTTTCGCTGGAATTTATGTTCACGTTGCTTTGCTTAAGATTAATGTCCTAGAGCAAGAGGAGTGTAATTAAGCTATTTTCTCTCTTTAATTATTTATGGCTAAGTGTCGTAAACTATTTTCAAGTCAAATATATTTGTGCCAGTATGGTTTTTGCTGAGGATGAGATATCATTAATTCAGGCTGTACAGCAAAACTCTAGTATAAAGGGACAGGGGGGAATAAATAAATGAAAATATAGTTACATATTTCTGCAAGAATGACTTGCATACTACTTTTAGATATTGGGCCAAGGCTTTATCTAGGATTAGCTCCATTTTATCTAGGATTAGCTCCATTGTATTGGACTGGATTGTTTTTCAACAGGCATAGATTAGATTATCTTTTTTGGGTTGAAATCTATACACAGTATCTTAGATGTAAACATACTGAGGTCAGTGGGGAATATTTCTGAATAAATCTGTATAGGACATTTTGGTAAAAGAAAAAGAGAAAACGCCGATCCTTTATTGGAATATCCTCAGTATGTTCTCATTTCAACTTTAGGCTAAACCACCAAAATGTAAATATGTCTTCACAAGCAATCTCTTTTGGATAATCATAACCGTGCAAGAGCATAATGTATGCCTGGCTCAGGCAGGTAAGAATGGAAGAATGGAAACTCTGTCCTGCATGGGTCCCCTAGAGCAGGGGTCTCCAACCTTGGCAACTTTAAGACTTGTGGACTTCAACTCCCAGAATTCCTCAGCCAGCTTTGTCTTAAAGTTGCCAAGGTTGAAGACCCCTGCCCTAGAGCAGGGGTTCTCAACCTTTTCTTCACCATGGCCCCCCCTTTAAATATTTTTGTGGTCATGGACCATGGCCATGGACCCCCGAGACTTAAATCAAGATTTAAATCATAACATTTCTCCAAGCCTTCACGGAGGGCCTGTGGAAACATCGCGCACACACACACACCCTCCACAGCTCTACAGACCATAGGTTGAGAACTACTGCTCTAGAGCAATGTTTTTCAACTTTGGAAACTATGAGATGTGTGGACTCCCATTTCCAGAATTCCCCAGCCAGCATTCTGGGAGTTGAAGTCCAACACATTTTAAAAGATGGCAAGGTTGAAAAATACTGTACTCCCCTGGGGCATACTTATATTGTATGCTTTTTCTTGACTCACTACCTGACTCTGTTGTTACATCCTCAACCCCCCAAAAACTTTAACCTTAAACTGTCTACCGTGGACCTCACTCCTTTCCTAAGAGGTCTGTAAGGGCGCGTGTATAGGTGCACAGGTGTGCCTACCATCCTTATCCTACTGTTTTATCCATTTATTCATACTCAGTTATTATGTATATACTTATACCAGTTTATACTTATATGTTTACATGTTATGTTCATACTTATACTTGTTTTCTCATACATGCTTGACAAACTAAACTAAATAAAAAATAAATAATATAAATTTAAGTTTGGAGCTACTTACGTTTGAGAATATTCCTCTGCTCTAATTCTTCAGCAGTCGGTCTCTGGCTCAGCCGCCTGTAGAAAAAGCTCAATTTTAATTTTTTCACCATATCAGAACCTCCTCCAGCCTTCAATATTTGCCAGAGTCACTCTTCAACAGAAAATGCGAGAGCTCAGGAAATGATATTGTTCCTATGTAGATACGGATATTATTGAGCAAAACATAACATTTGTATTTCCCTTTACTGCCAACCGAGGGGAAACCAAATGGGTTGTGTCATATTAGGCATTACCCCTTCAGGCTAACCAGTGGAGAATTAGAAAAGGAAGATTTCTTTTACTTAATTTCCTTCCTTCTATGCTAGCTTCCTGACTGTCATGAATGTGACATCAGTTCTGTGGGGTTTTTTTTTGGTATGTGATCCTCCAAATTATAGAGAGATCAAAGCAATCCAGAAAAACTATCAGGCATGGTAACTATGCTCAGATTAGGACTTATTCTATGTTTCTCAAATCAGGATTTCCATCTAAAAACCTGTCTTTAGAGTCTGGAATAAGACCTGGAGGGAGGATAGAAGATGAAATGAGATGATCTCCAGCCAACATGAAGATCATCAGATTATGGGTGGCTGCCTTAAAGTAAACATAGAAAGCTGTGTTTCTATGTGAGCAGTTTTGGTCATCTTGTGCAAGGATTTCAACCTGCCAGTTCAACATAGACTTTTCAATCTATTAAACCAAAATCAAAATGTTCAAAATCGGACAAGTCTTCTTAATAGCTGGGAATATATTGTGAATAGAATCTCATCTGATTGTTTTTGGTTTCCTAGCTCAGAAATATGAGGTGTAGTGATTAAGTTGCTGACTACGAATTGGGAAATCCAAGTCCAAGTCCACCCTTAGCAATGGAAATTCTCAATCTTCTCAATTCTTTCTCAATCCAACCTCTCTCACAGGACTGTTGCCTATTGGAGGAAAAAGTGCTCAGTGTGCTATCTTGAGCTTCTGCTGCAAAGCGGGGTGAAGGATATAAATCTAACAAATAAACACAACAAATCATCAAACAGGCTTCTGACAATGGAAACAGTTTACAGTAGAGAGTAGTTGAAAAAAGTGACCTACAACCAGTCTCCGCACTTAACAACTGTTGCAGCATCTTCTCTGTCACATGATTTGAGTGCTTGGCAATTGGCATGCATTTAGAAGAGATGCAGATCCCTGAGGTCACATGATTGCTATTTCTGACCTTCCCAGCTGGGTTCTGACAAGCAAAGTCAATGGGGAAAGTTGGATTGGCTTAACAACTGCATGATTTCCTTAACAACAGCGATTTGCTTAACAACCATGGCAAAAAGTTCATAAAAGCAGGTGTGACACACCTAACAGCTTAGCAATGGAAATTCTGGTTTCAACTGTGGTCTTAAGTCAAATAATACTGTATACTGAACAATACATTAACTAAAGAGGCTGGGTTTGCATCACAGGTAAGTAAATAAATTAAAACACAAAAATAAAACAACAATAATAATAAAAGCCAAGGCTAAAACTAACACGATTCACCAATTGTGCAGACACAGATACAAATTCTTCCTTCAACTATATAATGTGAACACTACTGCAGTGTTCTTTTATACATCTTTTTCTTTTTTCTTAAACTAGAACTCAGTACTCTACAATATTCCAATAAGGCCCACATTTACAACTATTAGATAACTACTGTGTTTTAAATTCAGGCCTCATTCATTTTAATAATCAGAATAAATTGATCCCAGGCTTGGCAATTGGTCAGATTGCAATGTTATTATGTCATCCAATAGTCTTCCTGTTTGTGATAACAATTCCTTGTTTTTTTTACTGATCTAATTTTTATCCACTCTACTGGGTGGGTCAGTGGTTAAGATTCTGAGCTTGTTGGCTGGAAACCTGGCAGCCTGGGTTTGAGAAGAGCTCCTGTCCAGGGGTGGGATTCAACCGGTGTTACAACCGGTTCGGTGACTATGTTTTGCGTGCGCGTGTAAAAAACACATTAGCTGTGCCTCCCAGACAGCTGAAAAGCACTGCGCATGGGCGTGCAGCATTTGAAAAGCCTCTTTTTTCCTGCTTTTTCAACCTCAGCTGTGCCACGCAAAGCAGCTGAGGTTGAAAAAGCAGGAAATAAAGGGCAGGTAAGAGCCCGGGCGGGCAGGTGGGCCAAACAGCAGCAGACACAGAACTGGTTTGGTGTCTGCTACTCTTCAGAGCTACCAGTTCTATAGAACTGGGCAGAACTGGTAGCATCCCACCCCTGCTCCTGTCTTCACCCCAGCTCCTGCCAACCTATCAGTTTGAAAACATGCAAATGTGAGTAGATAAATAGGTATAACTTTGGTGGGAAGGTGAACTCCATGACATCATGCTGGCCCCATGGCTGCGGAAATGTATTCGGACAGTGTTGGTTCAATGGCCTTGAAACGGAGATGAGAACCACCTCCTATAGATGGCAACGACTAGCAGACTTAAACCTGCAGGGACTCCTTTAGCCTTTTTTTAAAAAAACCCTCTCTACTAATGCTTTCTTCTGGGCTTAAAGCAATAGAAAACATTCTTCAAAAACATCTAGATCAGTTTTCTTATGAAAATGGAGAGTCCTAGTGGAAAGGAAATGGGTATGATTATTGTTCAAGGAGTTGTATGTTCAAAATGTCATTGTTCCTCTGGAATGAATGCAGTTAATTTAATCAACCAACTGTTTTAAGGCTTCAGGGACTTTCTTTAGAATGTTGCATTTCTAGTGCAAAATTATTAAAATTGCAATGACACTTCTCATTTCAACCTTCTCAGAAGGCCATAATTTTTAAGTTTTTCTTGACTCTGTTAAGAACACTAGTGAGTATTTATCTTCTGATATCTTTACCTAGCTCAGTTAGCTTAGTATGCCAACTCTAATTCTCTATGAAAAAACTTGGAATGAATGATTGCAATATATTAAAGAAGAGTTCGAGATTCTCTGGACCAGGCGTCGCCAACTTTAGGGACCCCCAAACTCATAATTTTAGATCCGAGGGACCACTAACCGGTTCTGTGGGCGTGGCCTAATTTGTGGGTGTGGCTTGGTGGTCATGCGACTGGATGGGCATGGCTTGTATGTAAAGATTATAAATATTTATATAAATATTGCATTTTTTCTAAAAAAAGAGCAACTTTTATTCAAAATCAGGCAAAGCAGGCAGATTGAGTTGCTCACAGAATCACAGATTCATTCAGAGATCTATCTATCTGCCTTTGGCTAGCTCAGTCTGTCACATAAAATTTGTTTGCAAGCAAACTCATAAAATTTGCTAGCAAGCAAACTCACAAAATTAACTCACAATACACCATGCATGTAAATATTGAATTTTTTATTTTAAAAAAGAGCAACTTTTACCCAAAATCAGGCAAAGCAGGCAGATTGAGTTATTCACAGAATCATTCAGTGATCTATCTATCTGCCATCGGCTTGCTCAGTCTCTCAAATTTGCTTGCTGTGAGCCTGCACTGAATTTGCTTGCAAGCAAAACTTCAGTCCTAAGGGAGGTTCGGCTGTCCTGAGCCGAAGATCTAAAGACTAGCTAGAAAGCAAGAAATCCAACCATTTCCTGCTTCTTAGCTAATATAAATCTCCTGGCACAGCAGAACAGATGATGGTCGGAAAAAGGAAAAATAGCAATTTAGCAGGCAAGTTTACCGGGTAAGGAGAGAGTGGGTGTGGAGGGTTCCTGTGGGCCATGTGGGTGGCGCAGCCTTGTGTTTCTGCGCAGCCTGGATTAATTGCTTTTGGGGGGAGTGCTCTGGGGGTAAGATTTCTCTGCGGCCCACCAAAATTTTCTCACGGCCCACCGGTTGGCGACCGCTGCTCTGGACGTAAGAAGTGTAAACTTTGCCGAATGAGATTGCAAAAGAAGGTGGAGGTAGATATCAAAAAACAACAACCATCCAACTTTGGATAGTGGAATTTCAATTACTACAATCCCAACGGATGATAACTGGAGGGCATCTTGTTCCCATCAACTGAGGATCTTGTAGCAGGATTGGTATGTATGCTTTAAATGTCTGAGCACATTGTTGTTGTTGTTTTAAATCCCACAGCCAAAGGCAAAATAAGGAAGTGACATGACAAGAGAAAGGCAGAAAGTGAAACTGGAACTACAACAGGAGCTGTTTCCTTCTCAGTTTTAAAGGTTAACTCTCAAAGAGAATGACAAAAGCTCTTTGCAGGCTTTACTTGACACAATCCTAAGAATTAAATGAAATAATTAAACAGGGTGAATTAGTGTTTTCTTTGACTGGATTTTACCCATGAGGGACGTGAGAGAAATTTGATCACTCCTCATTTTAATACATTTTTGATTCGGTAAAGGAACTGAAGCTCAATTAACCTTTACATTCACACAGGATTGATTTTTGTTTCAATATACTCATATTAATAACGTATAAAAATCCATTAGTGAAAAACTGCTCGCAAAATATATGTATCAGGGAAAATGAAAAATATACACATTTCCTTATTATGAACTTTATTTGTGCCGGCTTTAATACTAATGGACTTATCATTCCAAAATGTGAGGCTAAAATAAAAAAAGTTTTCTCTGGGCACCTTCCTAATTTATTACTAGGGAAGCCCAAACTGAAGTAACAGCTTCTCTAAAACGCTTGACAGTTGTGACTAAATCAAAGGTGTCCAACTCAATTTCATTGAGGGCCGCATCGGGGTTGTGTTTGACCTCGGGGGGCAGGTGGATGCGTCCAGGTGGGAATGGCCATCTCGATGTCACATGTATCGGGGGGTAGCTGTGGTGGCCCAGGGGGGCTGGGGGAGATCCACTTTTGCTAGTAGTTGGTTTTGCTAGTATTCTGCAGTGAAAATGGAGCTTGGGGGCCCCCGTGTACCCCCCGGGCTCTATTTTTGTCTGTGACGGCTTCCTGCAGCCCTCGGCCAGTGAAAAGGGCCACCATGTGCGTCCCTCCCGAGCTCCATTTTTGTTGGCAGAGGCACTGCGGGCTGATCCTTTGCTGTTTCTAGGGCGGCCCCATGGGCCAGAACTAAGCAGCCTGCAGGCCGGATCCAGCCCTTGGGCCTTGTGTTTGACACCTCTGAACTAGATAAATACCCATATACAAGCAGTCTTTGACTTATGACTCTGGTGGAGCTTGCCCATTATGGTAGTAAGTTGTGATAGTCATAAAAATGAATCATCAAATGATCAACTGTTTTATAACTATTTTGTGGTAGTTGTTGAATGAATCACTAACGTCATTAAAAAAATACCCCATAAAATTTGAATGAATGCGGTTGTCATTTAATGAACTCGTGGTTTCAGAGGTGGGTTGCATATACTTTAACAACCAGTTCACCTAGTGCAGAACTGAAAATGTGAGCACATGCGCGCACGCCCCCTTTGCTTGTGTGTGGCTGCAAAACCACAGGGATTTTCTGCGTGCGACAGCCAGAGTAAGTAGATTGGGTGATGCACGGAAAGCAGCTGGGTTGTCAGGGCGGGGCAAGCAAATAAAAATGTGAGGTATATAGGACAGGATAGTGCCTGGGCGGATGGGTGGGCCCAGCCAGTAGTCATAACTACCGGTATGGGCGAGCCAGTCCAAACCGTCAGCAGCCCACCACTGCATCGTTTGCTATGGAGCATTTTTGCCTAAATTCAGAGGTAAATATCCATTTTTGCCAAAAATGTCATGAATCTCAGTTATGTGATGAGGGGACGCTGGAAATGTCCATAAATGCAGTGTTGTGAGTGCGGGGGAGGGGATTTGTCAGATATCAGATCATAAATATCTTTTGAGGGGATACAAATAGTCACTAAATGACCAGTCGAGGACTACCTGTAAAGCAGATTAAGGCTTTTAATGTTGGGGTGTGTGTGTCAATCTCCTGCAATGTGGAGCAAACAACTAAAGGCTACTTCGGGGGGGGAGGGCTGTAATATAGGCAATGTAATTCTGCATTTGGCAGCAGTGGCGGGAGACAATTTTGTGCCTGCTGCTAAAACATCCTCGAAGTCAAGGTGAGAAATCTCCTCCTCTGTGACTCACAGATCTGCAGTATGAAGATCCAAGTCTTCTGAAAGCCACACAAATTAAATTTCTGAGAGAGATGCTTTGAGTCTCTGAATGCGCTTCAAATTTCCTTCTAAATTTGGAAGACTGGCTGTCCCCCTTCGAGACCCAAACGAGATTTAGCTGCCTTAAATCCTGGCCAAAACTGATTACTAAAGATGACTCTTTAACTTCCTTGATTCTGCTAGAGGGCTTCTCATCATCCCTGGAAGACAAATAGAACTGAATCATTATACAGGAGACTACAGTTTGTCTGCCTGATGCTTTATCTCTCTTTGAGGAGCAGGAGAGCCAGCACTGAAGCTGACCTAAAAACAAAACATTTTTGATACTTATCTCCAAACAACAACAACCAGAGGTCAGCCTCCCTCTCTAGTGGTGGTGGTGGTTTGTCTATCTATTCACCCCAGCCAATTACTCAGATAGTATCTCATGCCTATCAAACTAGAGAGTCCTTTTTTGATCATATTTAACTCCTGTCATCTATGGAAATAGAAGCAAATAACAGATAATAGATAACCAGAGTTGGAAGGGACCTTGTAGGTCATCTAGATCATCAACCCCGTGCCCAAGCAGGAGACCCTACACCATTTCTGACAAATGGCAGTCCAATCTCTCCTTGAAAGTCTCAAGTGATGATGCTCCCACAACTTCCGAGGGCAACTGTTCCATTGGTTGATTGTTCTCACTGTCAGAAAGTTTCTCCTTATTTCCAGGTTAAATCTTTCCTTGTTCAGTTTCCATCCATTATCCCTTGTCTGGCCTTTGGGTGCTTTAGAAAATAGCTTGACCCCTTCCTCCCTGTGGCAGCCCCTCAAATATTGGAAGACTGCTATCATGTGTCCCCTGGTCCTTCTCTTTACTAGACCAGCCATGCCCAGTTCCTGTAACTGTTCTTCATATGTTTAAGTCTCCAGTCCCCTAATCATCCTGGTTGCTCTTCTCTGTACTTTTTCTAGTACAGAGATACAGCAATATCCCAATGCAAAATCATTTCTGCCTTGCCGATTGGAGGAATCTGAACCAATCATGCATGCATTATAGTCTTGTCCTATTACTATACTCAGTTTAGCAAACTGACCTAACAAATCCCTTGTTTCTAACCCAATCTTCAGGTTCAGTTGGGAGAACCTTTACTTTTTGCTTCCTGGCCTCTGGAAAGGTGGAAAGTTCAGTTCTGTGATTGGTGCAGTCTGGAAGTACAGGGTTGCTTGTACTTATATAAGTAGTCCTCAACTTATGACTATAATGGAGCTCAGCATTTCCATTGCTAAGTGAGACATTTGTTAAATGAGTTTTGCCCCATTTTGTGAGCTTTCCTGCTACAGTTGTTAAGTGAATCACTGCAGGGGTTAAGTTAGTCACACGGTTGTTAAGTGAATCTGGTTTTCCCATTGACTTTGCTTGTCAGAAGGTTGCAAAGGGTGATCACATGACCCAGGGACACTGCAATTGTCATAAATATGAGCCAGTTGCCAATCATCTGAATTTTGATAATTGCAACTGTGAAAAATGGTCATACTGTAAGTCACTGGTTTCAGTGCTGTTGTAACTTTGAACGGTCACTAAATGAACTGTTGTAAGTCAGGGACTAGCTTTATTTGAAGGTTGTTGGTGCTGAGAAGAAAGACAATTCTTCCTACCTTGTCAGTTTGGTGCCAATCTGCTGCCTGAGCTCCAGCCGCTCCTCATCCGTCTGCATGGGGAGGATGTTCTTCTCCTCCAGCTCACGCTTGGATGGCCTGTTGCTCAGCTTGATAGCTAAAGAATCTTTCCTGCAAACTTTCATTGCCAGGGAACCTTGGATAGAAAGAATCACATTCAGTTTAACTGCTGGCACAGAAGCTTACTTTTCCATTTTTTAAAAATAAATAAAATAAAACCTGTTTTTAAGACCTCTACCCTTGCGGAAACTTTGAATGTTGAACAAGAGAGACCATTTCAAAAGCATCTCCTCTCACTTAGCATGCTCCCTTATGAAGGCGAGTGTTTTCAGTGCTGAGTATAATCTTAGTTCAACCCTCCACGAATGCAAAGTGGATTGTTTTGCACATGAGACAAATGTGCACATGGAAAGTGGTTTCGAGGTTCCAATCTCAGCTAGCAAGACGACTCTTGCTCAAGCCCAAGACTTTTTACTCTTGCCATCCCCAGGGTAGAAAAGAGCAGCGGATCTGATAGGCCACTGTAAGGAAAACAACCATAGTTGGGATGAAGGATTGCACGAAAGGAAAATGGGGTTAACGCTCTCCTCTCTGTCTCAGGATCCTAAGTTCAAGGAACTGATATTCCCTTGAAAGAATGCTGTAATAATACAACAACCTTTTAGCCTTTTGAATTCTTAACTGAAGTCCACTTTTACCTTGTACATTTTAATTTTGATCTTAACTCTGTTTTTCATCTCTCCGTATATGTGTGTTTACATTGTTTTATTGTGTTGTTGTAAACTGTCTGGATTCATTTTGGTAACACAGGCAGTATAGAAATGTAATAAATAAAGAACAAAATAAATAAAAATTGGTAGTCCTCAACCAACAGACACAAAGAAAAGGGGGGGAACACCTGGTTTCTCCTTTATTTAATGTTACATCCTGCCAATCTGATCACATTATTAAGTCCAACACCAGATATTTTTCCTTGCTTCTGCAGTGGGACGTATTGTGGGCCATATTCTCATATTCCCAATGAAAGTTAAGCAATTGCTGCTTCATTGGATATTGTTCAACGTCAGATTTTTTTTAAAAAAAATTTTTTTTTGGTGGCAATGGAATAAGAATGTCACGTTTTTGTTGCTGCCTCCTGTATTTGCAGCTAGGGAAATAAGGAGGCAACATGACAATGGAGATAGAAAAGGTTGGATTGAATCCTCCACTTCCATTGCAGTGCAAACCCAGTTTCTTTGACTGAAATCTCAGGCTGAAAAGCAATATCCCCAATGTTTTGGAATGTGATCAGTGGGTCAGTAAAGGGAACAATCTTATCAGGAGAACAAGAAGAGCCCTAGGATTCCATGTCACAGAACTAGAAAAACTAAGTAATTTGTCTTTTCAAGCAACATTTGAGCCTTGTGGCTGCTAAGATTTGGCCTGGTGGAAGCAAGACATTGAATGCCTTTTCAAAGCTTTTCAGATCCACATATGAATATCCGCAAAGATTTAAGCAGATATGTGTCATCAATCCTTTTCAGATTTTGTCCGATCCCACTTTACTCCACTGTCACTTGAAATCTCATAAGATCATTTTAAGATTATTCTTCAAGTTTTCTTTGATAACATGGGAAAAAACTCGCAAGGTTTGGTGATCTTGTGAACCATTGGCCCCTTTATATATGGATATATTTTCCTTCAATCCAATTGCAACAATAACTTCAGAAGTTATGAAAGGACTCAAAGAGACTGTGTTGAGGATCTCTAGGAGAGATCAAGCAGGAGTTATACATTTCCTGATCTATCACTTTTACTTTTTTATCTGGATCTGTTAATTCCCAGAATTCTCATATTCTTAAGCTAAGGTTTTCTCATCTATTTTATTTCCTGTAATGAACTGCTTCACTCCAGAAAAGTTAGCCAGCTGAGAACCAGGCTACGTTTTCTCATTATGATCCGTTCAAAGCAACGGCAAGAACCAGTACTGCTTTCTCTAGCAAAGATCAAACGTGTCAACGTGACTTTGTAAATAATGAGCTCTACTTACTTGAAAATAACGAGCTATCATCATCTTCATCTTCCTCCTCGTCCTCTTCTTCTCTTGTATAAAGGCATGAAGAATCGCCAAAGTCAGATTCGTGAGGCACGTTTTCTTTATTGTCATCACATTCAATCACAACAGTTGGCACTTGTCTCATGTCTGCAAGGCCTCCGGGTCCAGTTTTTGAGAGGCTGTCACCGCCGTGTAAATTGGAGCTTTAGGATCAAGAAAGAATAGAATAGAATAGAATAGAATAGAATAGAATAGAATAGAATAGAATAGAATAGAATACTTTATTAGCCAAGTGTGATTGGACACACAAAGAATTTGTCTTGGTGTAAATACTCTCAGTATACAAAAAAGAAATACATTCATCAAGAGTTGAGAATCATAAGGTACGACTCTTAATGATAGTCATAGGGTACAAAAAGCAATCAATCATACTAGGAAACAGTCAATATAAATCATAAGTATACAAGCAACAAAGTTGCAGTCATACAGTCGCAAGTGGGAGGGGATGGGTGATAAGGAGTGATGACAAGATTAACAGTAATAGTAGCGCAGACTTTGTAATAGTTGAACAGGGTTGAGGGAATTATTTGTTTAGCAGAGTGATGGCTTTCAGGAAAAAACTGTTCTTGTGTCTAGTTGTTCTGGTGTGCAGTGCTCTATAGTGTCTGTCATTTTGAGGGAAGGAATTGAAACAGTTTATGTCCGGGATGTGAGGGGTCTGTAAATATTTTCACAGGCCTCTTTTTAACTCGTGCAGGATACAGGTCCTCGATTGAAGGCAGGTTGGTAGTAATTGTTTTTTTCTGTAATTGTAATTGTTTTTTTTAATACAGAAGAGAAATACTACATCTTCAGAATGAAATGCAATGTCAGCATCTTTCAGGCTAAAACAGAGACAAACTCTAAGAGAAAACTTTGTGTCAACATCCGAGACAGCGCACTGTTCAAAGTGGTCACAACGCCCCGTTTCGGAGTTGCCACACATGTGCAGGGGGGATGCACGGGGCCACAGATGGGTGTCGGGTGATGGGACTCACGCTGGGAGAGGAGCCAGGAGGGCAAGCCAGCTGTGGTTGGTTCAGAAGCCATCCAGGCCCAAACAGCGCTTGCTGGAGCCGGGCAAATATAGTACTTGTTGGAGCCAGCCAGGAGCCACCATGAACAGGAGGGCGGAGCATGCTGAGCCCGTATAGCCAGCTGGCTAGCAGAAGCCAGTAATGCTGGCTAGAAACCCTTTTACTTGTATTGTTCACCAAGTGCCAAGCTGTGACTCCAGTAAAGAGACCCGTTCTGCTCACAGTGTGGCCTCTTCTTTTGCTGGCTTGGTTTGGAACTGTGACACTATGGATATATTGAACTTGGCCACTCGTAAAAAAGGTGATGATGGGCTCCTATGAAAAACATTTGCGCAATAGGTAAAAGTTGGCTTCTATTTGTCTTTGAATTAGCCTTTTATGGTCAAGGTTTAATTCATTGCTTAAAAACTGAATCATAATGATGTTCAAAAATGTAACTTAAATACTTGGGAAGTCTGACCCTATTTTTCCTCTGTTTTCCATATCTGTCTCTATCTCACTTCTACTTCTCCTTTTAAAAAGTTTTCTATCCTTGATTTAGTTATTCACTTAACAACTGTCTCGCTTGATCTCAATGGTCATGTCAAGAACTACCTGTAGGTATGCAGTGAAATCATATATAAAGTGATGTTTAGACTTCATCTCTTCATTGCCTTCAGCAGGGCTTGTGTCATTGTTTTATTCTCTCTCTCTCTCTCTCTCTCTCTCTCTCTCTCTCTCTCTCTCTCTCTCTCTCTCTCTCTCCCCCCCCCCCTCCCTCCCTCCCTCCCTCCCTCCCTCCCCCCCCTCTCTCTCTCTCTCTCACACACACACACACATTTATTTATATGGTTGACACTGATGAGGACACGTATGGTTTCAAGAAATCTAATAAATGTCTGTTGCCGCCAACTTTACAAACTCTTTGCAGATTAATTTTTCCTTTTAGATCAGCAAGACTATAAATGGCAATGTTATCAACATCCATGGCACAACTGACCTCTTCAAATAAGCATATCTCTTTTAAAAATCTACATTAATCTCCTCAGAGATAAACATGTTTGCCCAAACAAAACAAAACAAATTTAAAACACATCAAGGCATGTTCAGTTTTGCAGATGCTTTGCCCGCATGCATTATGAAAAGGGCAACTTCTTTTTCAGACAAAAAAAACCCCACATCATCACTGCTTAATCTCCCAAGGATGAAGTTAACAGATATCATTCTGACAGAGATAGCAACTGAATAATTGGCCTATTATTTTGATTCCCTGCTTTGGGATTATGAGAAATAGACATGTGCTACTTTTGTATCTCTCCCCAATCATTCAGCATCTGTCTGAATTCCCAATTTATGAATTATTAACAAAGCAACATTAAAGGAGTAGGTTGGATTTAACCTAACCTCGAACAAATAGCACTGTTTTGTGCTAAATAAATATAAGGCAAAATAGAATCCCTGCCAAATTAACCTAAACCAAATAGAAACTTTATCTGAAAGGTTAAATCTTAAAACTGAAAGGATTGTATAGGATGCTATGTCTACAAGCTGGTTCCATTCTTCCATAAAACACAAGCTAAGGAGAAGAATGGAATGATATGGAGTCAAGGGCCTGAAAGGTCTCAGGCAACTCACTGTGACTAACCCGCCACAGCCAACTCGTCATGGTCAACCTATCATGGCCAATTCATCATGGGACGACTCACCATGGGACAAAAGTTACACAAATATCTAAGAAATGGCGGGGCAGGATCATTAAAGAAAGGATGCAAAAGGAGGGACAAAATGAAATGCGAATGACAAACTAATTTTTGAAATTATTTTAAATAATTAAATAGAATTATTGAATTGTCCCACTGTGAGTTGTCCTACAGCAAGTTGGCCTGCAGCAAGTTGGCCATGGTGAGTTGGCTGTGATGAAACAGCAGTGGTGAGTTGGCCATGGCAAGTTGGCCAATAGAGTTGTCCCATTCCGGGGCTTGAAAATGACATCTTCCAATTACAGAGCAAGTTCACCAATGGAGACTTCAAATGCTCTCCTGGAATTGTTTAGTCCTGCAAAGGTAAGGGTACCTCAGATAGCACTGAATTACTCCGTAATATAAAGAGGATTTCTATCTTTAGCTTGATATTTAATACTGGCTAGGGAATTCTGGGAGTTGAATCCAGAAAGCTTAAAATTGCCAAAGGTGACAAACAGTGCCTTATGGTCTCTCATCCAAACAGTTCCAAATCTGATCTGTTTCTCTATTGGCCATCAACCAGGTTTGTCTACCTGCTACCACCAAGATCAGTATTGATTTAATGGTCAAATAAAAGATTGAGCTCTTAATGAGGCCATCATCGCTCCCTTTTGCTACCATGACGGTTTTAGCTAAATTATTTTTATTCATGCAAGAGTGCAATTCCTGTAAAGCCCTATCAAATTCAGTGGGAATTACTTCTTGGTATCTAGAGATTGACTGGCAGTCTCTTATCAGCAAAGCAAGATAAAAAAAATACATCCTGCAACAGGGTTGTTGTAAGGATTACTGAAATTATGCATACATAGGAAGAACTATTCTACAACACAGCACACGTTTTTGAAGTAATTATCTTTGAGCAAACAACTAGATACGTAATATTTGAATCTGAATGACAGAATTATCTTTCAACCTGCACTCTTGTTCTTTTCATTTACAGTTGTAGGGTTAGGATCAGATTAGGGGTAAAGTAAATTGCCCTACGAATACAAGGACACTTTTTTTGTTATGTAAATAGTTGGCAGGATGAAACTTGTGAAGAGCCTCCAGTTTCTCTTGAAATTCAAATAGCATTTTTTGATGTAGATCAAAAAATTCAAATAGCATTTTTTGATGTATGGGGAAGAGGGAGGGCGAGTGTATTAAATTTTCTCATTACATTGTGCACAATTGCAAGGCTAAGTAGGTTTCCCTTTGACTCCTGGAACTCAGAAAGCACGAGACAGTGCTCCATGTTCTTTGACATATTTCCTTCATGGGGACCATTAATTACTGTACTCTGCTTCCGTCCTTTCAAAGAGTTGCCATCTGACTGAATCTTGTCTAATTAATGTCTCCTTGTAAGCCGAGAATCCACAAGTGTTATGAAATACAATCCCAATCTCCTAACAATTTATGATTGTTAAGGAGAACCGGGTTAGTTAGAACCCTGGCATCATGTTTTAAATGAGCCCCATTAAACCCATACCTGCAAACCTGATGTTTCCCAAGATTCATACACTTGGGAAAGACTGCCCTACCAGCCCCACAGGCCTTTCATTTTAGAGTGCTCGGTCTCCACTGCAACATTAAGTGTTGCTAAAGAATGCCATCTCATAAGGGGGAACCCCCACCCCCCAAATACCAATCATTCATTTTTCTGCCACGGTAGTTCCTAATCTGTGCTTCCAGACAATGCACAGTCTGTAAGATTTCTGCAGGTAATTTTACCAGCATAATCTCCTCCCCCCCCCCCGCCCGGGAAGACTGCTGCAAATAAATTATTGAGATGAATATAATAGATATGGAAATGAGGGTGAAACGTTGTTCAAAATGTATCTGCTTTTTAAATTCCTTCTGAGAATATAACATGGGCTGAAAACCACAACTGCACAAAGAAGTTGGGAACATTTGGTCTAGTCCTACATTCAGAGCACCTACCGTACGAAGACTGCAGTTGGCAATAGGAAATAATCACATCAGATTCATTATATAAGGATTATATAATTATATAGGGATGATTGGTTATATTACTATATAACTGATATATTATAGGGATGACATATAACTGATATGTAATAGGGATACAACTGATATATCAGGGATGATTAGTTATACCATTATATAGGAATTATATAATTATATAAGGATGATTAATAAAGCACCTGGCAGCAACTATTGTCTTTGCATGACAAGTCAGGAATTTGAAATGACTTTTTGCCATAAACACACTGCATGGCGCAACCATCCATCTAATAATTATTTGCTTTTTTAAAAATGAACACCTTACATTACAAATTGCGTGATCTAGCCTAATATGAATAACTAACATAATTATTATTATGGTATTCCACCCACAAACAGATAAATAGTATAGAAAATGAAGGCAGTAAGGGTAATTGTAGTCATTTTCTTCATCTCAATAGATAGCCATGCATTTTTCAAAAACATGAAACCAACAAATGAAATGGGAAGCAGAAATATGTGATGCAGAAATGTTTCCAATTCATAACAGTGCTTGTAAAGGCACAGTATTAATATCAAACAATTTTCAAAGAGTTGTTAGAGAAATTGTTCTCCAAATTACTCTAACCTCTAAAAAAACACTATTATCTCAAAGATAATGAAAATCTGTCTAATTTGTACATAGTCTACAATGTTCAAAGTTTTTATTTTGATGTAACAAACACAAGCCCTCAAAATGAATATTTACCAAGAAATATCCAAGGGGATAACTGTATTATCATCACCAAGAATAAGCAATGTAGCAGAGTATAATCTCAAAATTTTGATGTATAAATTAAATACATTTCTGTATTAAAATGTACTTCTGTATTGCTGAGTGCTCCTTATGGATAGCAATAGCCCTTAGACTTATATATAGCTTTACAGCCCTCTCTAAGTGTTTTACAGAGTCAACATATTGCCCACAACAATCTGGGTCCTCATTTTACCCATCTTGGAAGGATGGAAGGTTAAGTCAACCTTGAGCCAGCGAGAATCGAACTGCTGGCATTTGGCAGAATTACCCTGCAATACTTCATTCTAACCACTGTGCCACCATGGCTCTTTGTTCCCAGTGTGGAGAATTATCTGCACTAAAGTCCCAAAGGTGCTTTCTTCTTCTTTTTTTTCCCAAGAAGCAACTGGACTTTCTGGTTTTTCTTTGAAGACATTTTGCTTCTTCAGCTCTGAAGAAGCTTCTTGGATGAGAAGTGAAACATCTTCAAATAAAAATCAGAAAGTCTAGTTGCCTCTTGAAAAAGCACCTTTGGAACAACCATGACATGTATGACTGAGAACCTCCATAGACATCTGCAATGAAGGTTAAATCACCAGAAAGAAGACATGGCCAAAACTGTGAATTTTGAAAAAAAATCCAGCCCTTCTGTGAGTAAACAATTTGGGCTCATAAGAAGAGCCTCGTTGAATTTAATCAGAAATCTATCAAGTTCAGCACCTGGTTTTCTAGGGTAACAAACCATACTCTGGAAACCAGTCTGCTCACATTAGAGTGGTGTTTATTAGTCAAGATGTGTTTTTTACATAGTTTTTCTTCTCACTCACTAGGCCAGGGGTCACCAACCTTTTGGAGCTCAGGGACCAACAAACTCATAATTTTAAATCCCAGGGACCACTAACCGGTTCTGTGGGCATGGCCTAATTTGTGGGTGTGGCTTGGTGGTTATGTGACTGGCTGGGCATGGCTTGTATGTAAATATTATAAATATTTATATAAATATTGAATTTTTTTAATAAAAAAGAGCAACTTTTACCCAGAATCAGGCAAAGCAGGCAGACACATTGAGTTGCTCACAGAATCACAGATTCATTCAGAGATCTATCTATCTGCCATTGGCTAGCTCAGTCTGTCACATAAAATTTGCAAGCAAACTCATAAAATTTGCTAGCAAGCAAACACACAAAATTAACTCACAACACACCATGCATGTAAATATTGAATTTTTTATTTTAAAAAAGAGCAACTTTTACCCAAAATCAGGCAAAGCAGGCAGGCAGATTGAGTTGCTCACAGAATCATTCAGTGATCTATCTATCTGCCATAGGCTAGCTCAGCCTCTCAAATTTGCTTGCCGTGAGTCTGCACTGAATTTGCTTGCAAGCAAACCTTCAGTCCTAAGGGAGATTCGGCTGTGCTGAGCCGAAGATCTAAAGACTAGCTAGAAAGCAAGAAATCCAACCATTTCCTGCTTCCTAGCTAATCTAAATCTCCCAGAGCAGCGGAACAGATGATGGTCGGAAAAAGGAAAAATAGCAATTTAGTAGGCAAGTTTACTGGGTAAGGAGCAAGTGGGCAGGGAGGGTTCCTGCAGGCCATGTGGGCAGCGCAGCTTTGTGTTTCTGCGCAGCCTGAATTAATTGCTTTGTGGGGTTGTTCTGGGGTTGAGATTTCTCTGCGGCCCACCAAAATTTTCCCACAGCCCACCAGTGGGCCGCGGCCCACCGGTTGGCGACCGCTGTACCAGGCACAGAGTTGGGATGCTCAAATTACCTTTCTAGCCGCTGCATGGTCATGGACAGTGTTTTATTCAACTCCTCGATCATGCGACATCCTGAAGGGTGCATGGGTAACGTGTTGGATCCAGAAGGCATATGTGAGCTGTGGCTGCTGTACTGATGCTGGTGTGCTGCTAATTGTGATGGGAGGACTGTGTGATGATGCGAAGTCAATGGTTGCTGGGAGTTCTTCTGCGTGGAATAGGATGAGAGGGAGAGATCGGGTCCCCCTAAAGGCATGCAAATCATGACTTTCTTTGGAGGTAGTGGAGGTGATAGCTTGACTGGCATACAAGGCAGCTTCATCGGAGCACCAGGATCTTAAAAACAAAGGTTGAGAAACACAGTTATGAACAAAGGTGGAAAAAGGTACTTTGGTTCTCTCCACATCCATTGACTCATCTAATATTGAAAGCATTTTTCCTCGTGCACAACTCATGCAGTTCAAGTAGATATGAGAGATTACTACATATATCATGCTGTCCTTCCTGGTTCAATCTGTAAACAGGTAGTCCTCGACGTATGATCACGACTGAGCCCAAAATTTCTGTTGCTAAATGAGAAATTTGTTAAGTGAATTTTGTAGATCTTTACAGCAATCTACATGTTCATTCAGTTGAAACCTTGAATACATATGCATCTATAAAGAACATGTGAAGAGACTGGAAGAAATGAGATTTCTCTTCATATAATTGGGACATTTTTAGCTACAATTCTTCATATATTGGAAAAAGAAACAGTGATTTTTTTCCTGATGTTTGTGAGTTTCATTAAGACTAGAAAAAAAAGCTCACTAATTTTACTAAGCTCAACCTTAGCTTCCGTATGCTTTGCACACTAGTATATTCTGATATGTTTTAGAGTCACCTAAGTGAGATGGGTAGTATGAAGATATGATAAATGAATGAATGAAACTGCTTGGTTTAGGATTATGTTATGGTAATAGGAATTCAGTAAAAGATTATCCTATATAAACACTGTAATTTTATACTAATTATATATGTACTTGTTGTCCATATCTTAATACAGATATATCAGTGAGAGGGAAGAAAGAATAAAGTAAAAAAAAAAAAAACCTCAAGAATGGACCACATGAAATCTGTAGTGTTAATTAGAAATGGTGAGAAAATCGACTGCATTTTAATGTGAATTCATTCAATTCTTAGATTAGATGCCTTTCTTTAAATTTTACCACACAAGTCTCACCTCAAAAATTACTTATATTAGTAAATAACAATATGTGGAGAAAGGTAAGGCAGGTGAATAGATACCCCGTACTTTGCTGGGGACACCACAGCAGAAAATGCATTTGGATGCAGGATCCAGACTGCCAATAATTCTCCTTGGATTAAAGGGAAGTCTTGAGAGCAAACTCATGGATTCTACACAGCTGGAAGTTTTTTTGTGAGTCAACAGAGAAATGGATATTTTTGTAGCTGCTCATGATCAGCTGGGAATTGTGGGTTTTATCCTGCTTTGAGCCATCAATATAGCCTTTTTTAAGGAATCAAAGTTCAACCAAGCCTCATCTTTTTAAACACCTTGGGAGTATAATTTTCTTTTTACAGTGAAAATCTTTCAGAACTGCAAGCTTTGTATTTGCTGGGTTAGTCCCTCTTTAACCCATTTTAAAAGAGGACAATATGTGTGTTTCCAGCTCTGTAAGATTTTATTTTCTGTAATAGCACAGAAGGATGACTATAGTGTTGTTTTTGGAATGTATTTAAATGCCAAAAAAAATGCATAAAATTGATCTAAAGAAAGACTTGGAAGCTAACTAAAATGTCTTCTCTTGTAGGAATTTCTCGATTTATAAATTGTTGATAAGAAGGCTTTGAAGGTTAATCATTAGAAAGCACTACAGGTTATGTTAAAGGAAATTTAGATGTGTTGACTGAAGAACTGTGTGAGCTACTTAACATTATATTTCAAATAAAAAGTGTTAAAGAACATTAAATTTCTTTGAATAAAATTGAAAAGGAAAGAGGAATTGAAAACTATAATCTACAAGAAAGGGATGGATTTACAAATGGACTATTAAAAAACAAAAGTGATACACAAATAAGATAAAAAAAGATGTTGATTACTCATTTAAATTGGACTATCAAAGAATTACAAGAGAGGCTATTGAAATTGCAAATGGATTTTAAGAGAAGAGACAAAGATAAAGTGTTTTTAGAAAATCTATTGAGATGGAATGAAGATGTATTTGGTAATATTTTTAAGATATAGTCAGAAGTTGTTAATGTTGAATATACTTGCTGGAGATGAAGAGAGAAGTTTTTTCATATAGTTTTCTTTTTCTTTTCTCTTTCCTTTTTTTGGGGGGGATTCTGCACTTTTTTAAAAAAATATTCTTTAATGTATTTTGTATTAGGTTTTTGTATCTGCTTTACCTGATTAACATAATCCTTACTAAAATTATTATAAAGAATAGTAAATAACGTATCAATATGCACGTATTTATATTTTTAAAAATAGTGATTTTTTTAAGGCATTTAAAAAGTTGACCTAGTCCTAGACAGTAATATTTGGATGGAATAGATGTTTCTGAATGAATTCATGTAAACCTGACATTTGCAGCCTGATTCTTTTATCTTTAGTTTTAATACACTGTATTTATTTATTTAGTGCAGGAATGTCAAACTCATGTCTTCATGTCGTCATGTGATGTATCCTCCTCTTCGCTAAACCGGGCGTGGGCGTGGCCAGCACGTGACACATCCGGCCCGTGCGCCAGGAGTTTGATAGCCCTGATTTTGAGTATGGGAAAAAAATGTAAAAATGTGCTGTAATTGTTGTTTAAACATGAAGAAAGAATCTGAATGCTACCTGAATGTAGGGCATTTTATTTGTTTCTCTTGGCTCTTGCAGTTTATTTTTTGCTGAATGATGGCTCAACTGTTGAAACAAATCTTTGTATTTGGTAACCTAAGGGTTTGGCTACAACATGCTAAATGAACACTGCCACACAATTGGGGCAGGGAGAGATGTTTATGAAGACCTGTGTGGCCTATTATTTGAGGTTAATTTGCTTTATTCTGCTGTCTTGGAGAAGGTCATTTCATCAAAAGTGTTAAAGGAGGTGACACATTGACTGGTTTCTATATGCGCAAAGGAAAATATTATTTCTGTCTTTGCCTCAAGCATGAAAATGCCTTGGGCTGCCTCTGCCTAAGAAAATATAGCTCTGTTCCAATGCATAGATTTCAGCATCTTTCCGAACAAAAGTATACAATCACAGCTCCAGGGCAGTGTGCCATCTTCAAAATAGCCTCCGTGTTATTTTTAACCAAAATGCATTAATGCGGCAGAAAAGGAAAGGCAAATACTGTATATCAGTGATCCCCAACCTATTTTATGCCGCGGCCCAGTACCGGCATCAGCTGGGCGCCGCGGCCCGGTACCGGCATCAACTGGGCGCCGCCATCTTTTTTTGACGAAAAAGTGCTTCCGGTGACCTCACCGGAAGCACTTTTTCATCAAAAAAGATGGCGGCGCAGCGCCCGGTGAGCTTTTTCGGGTAGAACCTGGAAAAGCTCACTGGAAGCATGCGCCGCCATCTTTTTGATGAAAAAGTGCTTCCGGTGAGCTTCTACCTGGAAAAGCTCACCGGAAGCACTTTTTTATCAAAAAAAGATGGCGGCGCCCAGCAACCAGCGGCCCGGTAAGACTTGTTCCGCGGACCGGTACCGGTCCGCGGACCGGCGGTTGGGGACCCCTGCTGTATATGATTAATCATAGCTAATTTTCAATTACATTTAAAAACAAAAGCAAAGTATCTGGATTCATCAGAAATCACAGTGTGACAGCAATGAGAAGAGAAACCAGATATTAAATTAAAGGGAATATATTTTTATATATTAAATATTCACTCTCAAAAAGATTGCTGCAAGCCCCTCCTTAACTGAATCATATGGTAGCTTCTACAAAGCAGGAACAAACAGTCCATCACAACTTGCTACTTTTTGTCTAAACTAAAGTACATACACATCTCACAGTGGAAATTTATTGAGAATTGAGATCGTTTTTCATTTTCATTGTGTGTTGCATTATATGCATCTCTTAAAATGCAATCTAAATGTGACATTTTCATTTTGGAAAGAAGGATGTGCTGGAATTGACTGCTCATTTCCAGGCTCTGTGCAGGGCAACATAATCCATAATTCCAGCATGAACAACACCTGTTGATTTATGATCCATGCAACTTGACTATAAGCATATTCATTGGCAAATAAGAGTTTTGATTTCATCAAGACCTAAATAAACCTATATATTCAAATTCAGTTGTATATGTTAGGGATAACATGGTTACCTAACTTAGTTTGGGTAAAATAATATATATAGACTATGATTGTGTGTGTCACTTTAAATGCAGACCATGTATTTTGGGTGCGGTTGTAAAATCACCATAAGAGGGAGCAAGAGAGCTCACTGTTTGCTGGCTTTTACTGGATTGCTGACAATGATGGATTGATGGTGATAACTGCGTGTTTTCCCTGCTATTGCTGAACGAAGAAAAGAGGTTTGATTTTCTTCATATCTCTACTGCAAAAAGAGATATATTACTGGACTGATTATTTGTGAGTTTACTGACCTCTTTTTCGACACTGGACTTTGCTAATGGATAATCCCCGGATGGACTGAACTAAGTGTATGATATATGGACTGTTTGACTATGCTATAACTATTACTGGAATAAAAACTATTTAACTGGCACAGTGTATCTGATTTACTGAGTGTAAGCTACAACAAAGTTTATCTCACATATCTGCCTGCCTGCCTGACTACCGTTGCACGTTCTGCTAAGGTGTATATCCCTAACACTGGTTATTAAACTAATTGTCCCATTTCCACCATAGATCATCTTCAAATGGGAAGGAGCCAAGAACTGGCAGAAAGGTAGAAAGGGAATATTTAACCCTTAAGCAATTTCTCAGCTATTATTTTTCCTGCAAGAAAATAAGTCCCCTATACCAGGGATCCCCAACCTTTTCGACGCCGCGGCCCGGTTCCGACATCAGCTGGGCGCCGCGGCCCGGTACGGCGTCAACTGGGCGCCGCCATCTTTTATGAAAAGGCGCTTCGGTGACGTCACCGAGCGCGCTTTCTCATAAAAAGATGGCGGCTGCACGTTTCTGGTGAGCTTTTTCGGGTAGAAATGGCTTTCTACCCGGAAAAGCTCACCGAGCGCTGGCGCCGCCATCTTTTATGACGAAACAGCGCTCCGTGAACTTTCTACCCGGAAGCGCTTTTTACCAAAAAGATGGCGGCGCCAGCAACCAGCGGCCCGGTAAGGGTTGTTCCGCGGACCGGTACCGGTCCGCGGACCGGCGGTTGGGGACCCCTGCCCTATACTGTATCCAAGACCATAAATGCAGGTAGTCCCTGACTTACGAACACAATTGAGCCTAAAATTTCTGTTGCTAAGTGAGACATTTGTTAAGTGAATTTTGGCCCATTTTGCGACTTTTCTTGCCATGGTTGTTAATTGAACCACTAAGCTGGTATTACAGTTTTTGTGAATCTGGCTTCTCCATTGATTTTGCTTGTCAGAAGGTCACAAAAGGGAATTACATGACCCTGGCAAACTGCAAACGTCATAAATGTGAGACAGTTGCCAAACATCCAGATTTTGATTATGTGACCATGGAGATGCTACAAGGGTTGTAAGTGGGAAAAACAGTGATAAGTTCTTGCTTTTCAGTGCTGTTGCAACTTGTACAATCATTAAATGAACTGCTGTAAGTCAATGACTATCTGTTAGGTGTGAAGCTGCTTAAATGTAAATAGGCAAGGAATAAGAGAGGGAAGTTTATCTATTGGAAAGCACTACCTTTTAGAGAAAGAAATACTGGACATATTCTTTAATTTCTCAGTGGAGACACTTAACCATAGTTTAACTGGAAAACTGTGAGCACCCTAGACCAAGCCAAGTCCAAAAACACTACAGAATTCCTGGAAGCCTGGCACTCAGAGTGGCCATCAACAGCACATAGACATAAACAACATCTACATACTATTCAAAAGAGACAATCAAAAAGCCCCAAAGGAAACTAAAACACCTCCTTGCCAACAATCAACACCCAGATGAGCAGAAATTAACCCCAAGATTAACATGTGACCAATAATCAAGAAGCAAACAATATCCCAATCAAGGAACTGCCAAACAAGCTAAACAACAGCTCAATCAAGGAACCATCAAGCCCACTCCCACCAACACTGACAGGTCAAGCCACTTGAATACAAAATGAAAGCAAATTCCACTCCCTACTAGCACTGATGATATTACCTAGTTTGGTAGTGAAACATCTGCAAGAAAACAATCAAGCTCAGAGAACACCAAGGACTCCACAACTCTGGGCATAATATTACCTAAAACTGTGTTCAACAACATGGTCTCTGGTTTCCAAATTGTACTAGATTTACATAAATCTTCATTCATTTCATGTTATTAAGGACACCCATTAATAAAACTAAATCTGAAGAAAGTTATACTAGGGCGGTAATTATCTGGACAGGAAAAAAATCCAGAAAAAAAAAATTCCTTCCTTGTTACTATATAATTATTGTCTGGATTTCTGCAGCCCACAAATGGTAGGCTTAATTAATCACATATAAATCTCTGCTGCTGATTTTGAAGTGGCCATCCTTGTAGAAAGGACTTTCAAAGGGACACTTTATCCTGACTCTCTTGAACTAATCCAGAAATTAAGTTCTGCTCATTTGTGTTTGAGCGGAGACAATAATTGCATATTGCACTATAGATAGTAATTATTTCAGCACTAATGTTACCACCTACAGTATCAAGTTTTTTCTCCAAGAGATTGGTGTGCTTATCTTGAATACATTCGAGTTCTAATTAAATTATCCCTACCAGTATATTTCACTCTGTTTAATCTCATTATTCACAACCTAAAATGCCCTCTAACTGAGCAAAGGAGAATAAACCATGTGTCTGATGACAAGTTGGCTAGGAGTAGGAAGACAAGGAATTGGAAGCTTCAAACTGATCTTTAGATCAGGGGTCTCCAACCTTGGCAGCTTTAAGACTTGTGGACTTAAAGACTGAGGAACTCCCAGAATTCCTCAGCCATTAAAGAATTCTAGGAGTTGAAGTCCACAAGTCTTAAAGTTGCCAAGGTTGGCGATCCCTGCTTTAGATGATTTCTAATTGATCAGAACAGGAAAAGTAAGGACATGAGAGTGTCAGTTCTCCAAATAATGCTTATTTTAGAATTTCATGTTCTTGCTATCACTTCTTCAGCAGTGAGCAGTACTTATCAAGCCTTTAGTTCCTCATGTCTTCACATTGCAGCTAAACAGTAAAAGTCCTTGATCTGCCTTCCAAAATCCAAAATTTAAAACCTCTACTATCTCATGCATATTACTGCATTTCACAAACAAAAGAGCTGGTTAGAAAAAAGGCTTTTCCTTTTCAACACAGGACAAATCGTATAAACTATGATTTCACCCCTCAAACCTGCTACATTTATTTCCCCAAATCACAGAGGCAGTTGGATGGCAAATTATAATGAACTCCTCTTCTGCTGATTTGAAATACTAAGAACAAGTGAAAATCACCGCCATACTGAGCTACTAAGAGTTTGGCAGCAACAAAAAGGAAAACCCTAACTCAAAGCTTCCACAGCTAATTTTATGCTGAAAAAAAAGCAAAACGAGAAAAATATGTGTCAATTTTATCTCGAACTTCTTTTGTCTAGAGTACCAAAAAGTAATATAGTGATAAAGGTAATATGTCAAGTAGAGCTTACAAGACTTGAAACTCCAGAATTAGGAAAAAAGACGAAAAGTTCTTCTCATTGAACAAAACCATGCAAAGATGAACTTTGCAGCATTCACATAACACATTGAAATAGTAGCTGGAACAAAATAGCCACAGCTCTTCCACAGTATTGTAGGAGTAGAGAAGTTTAATCTTAACAGAAACCTCGAGGGAACGAAATGGAAAGGAGACATGGACGTTCTCACTTGAAGCCAGGCTTAAAAAGTTTACAAGGCCCCAATTGAAGCCAGATGTTGAAGGATCTAAAACTCATTTAACCAGGTCACATTATTTTGCCTTCCCTCTCAAAAGCTCCGGAGTCTGATTATTCTTCTAGGACATTTAGTGCAGAAGACCTGTCCTGTGTACAAGTGTGGCCAGCCAACTAAGTAATTAGAAAGCAAAGAAAATACAGAAATATGTGAAGAAGGACAACAGCGTGAAATAAACTTCTATAACAGGTTGGAAACAGAGTAGAGGAAAGGTGGAAGACATAAAAGAGATAACAAGTAAAGGCAAGCAACAGCGAGTTCCCCCATTGACACATAGTAATTAAAAAGGAATGAAATCTAAAAGATAGTGTTATTATTAGTTTATTTTTTAAAAAAGAGCAATCAGCTCTTGAAACAACTGCATAGCAAAGAAAAAAATATGCACGAGTGAGATTTAAGCTCTCTTATTATTTATTTATTTCCCATGAGCTATAACGGGAACTACAGTTCCTTAAGACACACCTGTGAGTTTTTAGAAGCTGGAGGAAATATAGAGACGTGAAACCAACATTGGATTGAAACAGACTCTAGTTAACAATTTAATGCTAGAAAATATTTTCTTCTATGCTCTAATAGCCACAGGTTCTCATGTATTTGCAAATTGGTAACCCAGGTATTCTAATAAAAGATGAAAAAACAGCAGAAAAGGGCCTACATGACCGAGTCATGAAGAAAATACGTTTTGTCTAGAGACATGAGGAAAAGTGCATTTTTTTTCAGGGGAGGACGGCACAAACCAAACAGGAACATTTACTTACCAGCTAAATGGTTGGCAATCTTGGTAATGGGCTTAGGAGGCAGGGCAGGGGGTTGTTTGAGGGAAAGCTGCTTCACTGGGGTGTCTTCGTGATCTCCAGAGAAAGCAGCAGATTTTTTAGGGGGGAGTAGCAAGACTGGTTTAGATGAAGGTTCTTGAGGGAGGTGGATTCCAGATTCACTGGACGTGGGACTCTCTTCAGACACTGGAGGACACAACCACAGCACAGACGCAATCAAGGTTACAAGCAAAGCAGCAGCAGAAAGACAAAGGCAGCACAGCAATGGCGATTGAAAAAGGTAATTAGCCATATTTTACTCAGGGGTACAAAGAAAAGAAGGAAGAAGAAAAAGAGAGAGAGAGAAATTCTGGTGCTTTCACTACAGACCTACCACTAGTACATCCCTCAGTAGCAATGATCTAGGGAGCAATTCACTGGCTTTTTTTTTCTTTTTTCTCAGCTTGCTTCTACTGAAATCAGTTTACTACATCGTACTGCATTGGTATTACTTTTAGAATCCTAGCAGTGCCTTCGATATTCCTTTTTCTAAAGTCCATGGGTTATTCAGGATGTAAAAAACTCTTTATAGAAGTATTTAACAAGTTTCTTTTTACACTGAGGTCTTTCCCACTGACCAGACTTGCAAAGTATCTTGTATGTTGCAAAGGATTTTGAGATACATTACTTGGTATATTACTTGTCTTCAAAGGCTGTAGACTAGAATATTTCTCTCATGACTGCATATTTGACTGCATATAATATGCATATTATATGACTGCATATAAGGGGGCGTGCATAAGCGCACCAACGTGCCTACCGTCCCTGTCCTATTGTTTCTCTTATTCTTTTATTTTTCTTATATTTCATGTATTCACAACTATGTATACATTTATACTTATTATCTTGTAAACAATTGGCAAATCAAATAAATAAATAAATAAATAAATAAATAAATAAATAAATAAATAAATAAATATTTCACAGAAAGACAAGAAGAAGCACAGAAGTTTCAAAAAGCTATTCTTGTTCTAATTGTTCTTCAGTGAGTCTACCTACCTACCTACCTACCTGTCACCAGCTTTCCAATTTGTTTAAAAGTTATCATCATTATTCTGTCCTGTTAAATAATCTTCCGATACATAATTTTATCTTAAAGATCCAACAGTATTTCTGCTTGGATATTGATGGTGGGAGCTTTCATTTCTCTTTTTCAACTCAGGATAGTACGTATTAATACATTGAAAAACTCATTGCTTTTGGGCTTAGCTGAACACCTTAAGCTGTACAACTGTTGCCAAAGACCAGCATGTCTTGTCAAGTTATTATAAGGATTGCTTTTGAGAAGAATAAACCCCACTGAATTTGAAAACAATCTAATTTGCCCTTTGTTTCATAAACACATCAAATTTCCTTTTCACTACATGGTACTTTGTTACCTCCATATATTGAAAAAGAGAGAGATACAGAGAGAGAGAGAAAGAGAGAGAGGGAGAGACAGAGAGAGAGAGACAGAGAGAGAGGGAGAGACAGAGAGAGAGAGACAGAGAGAGAGAGACAGAGAGATGATGATAATATCTCACTGATGACATAAGCTAAACTTTGAGTTTGTTCATGAATATGTCAAAAAAATTTTTGCAGGAATAATTCCATCATGAAATGAGTTTTCTGTATTGAAACTAGACCAGTGGAAAGACAACATTAAAGTACTATTATACAAACATGGATACTGGGTCAGATTTACATTCCAAGTATTTCTGTTGTTTATGGAAAGTCTGTCAGCCAATTTTAAAAAACAATAATCCTTTCCTCCTCTTTCATGCCCTGCTTCTTGCAAACATCTACATATTGTTCAGCCATCATACTAAGAAACACTTGTGTCACTGCTTTCTTTGCATATACTTAATTCCTTTTACAGCTTTCTAATGGAGTGATCAACACTACAACTAACCACAGTAAATTCTACAAATTAAACGTTGAAAAAATAAGTGGGTATAGTCTTTTAGTTTTCCCCAATCTGATCCAATTCAGAAGGATTTGGAGCTCAGCTCCCTGAACTGTGCCCCCCAAATAATAATAAAAAAAGTTTAGTCATTTCCCCCTTAATCTAAAAAGCTTTGTGTGTGGGTCAGTGGGCTTCCGTTGTTATCATTCTGATTGAAAAAGTTATTTCAAATTTAATTGATATAAGTAATGCAACCATTAAAACAAAAGTAATAATACTGTTTCGGCAAGTTAGTTCATTAAAGAATAATGTCACCTACTGTACAAACTCACCCACTGACATTGGCAAATCTTTTGAACGTTAATTCTTCATATTTATTAACTGTTAGAGACTGTTCATACAGATAAGATATAATCTAGAATTATATCAGTCTGGATATATTACTACTCAAGTATTACAGAAATCATTACATTATTTATTCTGGAGAACCAGTTTGATTTGGTTAATGGTACTGGGCTAGAAACCAGGAAGTTTTAATCCTGCCTGAGGCACAAAGTCAGAGGGGTGATTTTGGGGCCAGTCACATTCTCTCAACCCTAGGAAAAAGACAATGGCAAGCCAATTCTGGAAACAGTTGCTGATAAAACTGCTGGTCCATGTAATCACCAGAAGTTGACTCAAAAGATTCTTTCTAAATTATGTGACTCGTGATGGAATTGAAAAGCTACCTGTTCCATCCATGACCTCGTGATTCGGGAGTACTTCATAGCTACAGGAATCCCCAGATATTGAACATGGCTCCAATTCAGATAGGGCTTGCAGTGATACTTGGCTGGAACTCAACGCCTGTCCATTCTCCAGTGACCCTTCTTCATTCTGTATAGAAAGCTCTCCATCTAAAAGAAAGCACAGTAGCATGGGATAAAGATCACAACTGCAATTGAAAAAAATCAATGAACTTTAATAAAGAGGTTGATTGGGAAAAATGGGTTGTCCCCCCGCCAGGGTCTCATGTATTTTAACTGCAAACAACAAATTTCATAGGGAAAAACGATCCTTAATACAGAAAAGAATCCACCCAGTTATCCAAGTATATCTTGTCTAACACCAATATAGCTTTGCTTCAGATAAATTTGTAAAAATGGTATTTGGTGGTTGGGACATTCCAATGTCATGAAAGAAAGACTGGGACAGGATTTGTTCAAGGCGTTTCTTAGAGAAGGGCAGCTAGAGCTAATTTCCATGCACTCTCCAATCTCCACCCTCCAAATAGCAAGCCAAACTCTTGTTTCGGGTTTTGAGTGCAATAATGGCAGGGGTGGGGCTGCTGGGGGTTCGCAGGGGATCGGGAGAGCCCTTAGCTAAGATTCTGTGCAGTTCGGAGAACCTCCCAAATCCCACTCCTGGCTGGCCCCACCCACCCCATCCCGCCCCTCCCAGGAGTCCCCACATGACACCTTTTGGATGCAGATAATTGCAGGGCGTGCACGGAGGCTTGGGGAGGGCCAAAATGGGCCTCCCCGAAGTTCAGGAAAGTAGAAATGGGCCCCTTTCTGGCTTCCAGAGAGCCTCTGGAGACCGGGAAGGCCGTTTTCGCCATCCTGGAAGCTCGAGGAAAGCCTTCAGAGAGGCTTTCAAAAATGCCTCCCCCCCCCCGCCGTGGTGCAGGAGGCTGACTAAGCCACGCCCACCATGGCCACACCTGTCCAGCAACTGGGCAGAGAACCCTTTGCTAAAATTTTTGAAGCCAACCTCTGAATAACGGTCCCACTTGAACGCTTCCGTACAATAATCTACAGTCTGGAATGTAGTACTTTCTGATTTGCAAGTTTTGGCACATCTCCTGCACAGGTTGTTGATTGGTACATCAGCACAGAATGTTTGAGACACCCCTATTTCATTTCATTTCCACTGAAAGTCTCTATTTGCTCATAAATTAACATTTATGAAGTCTTGGGGAAAATCTTGGAACTGATATCAATATTACGTAAACACAAATAGAAAACACTACTTAATTAATTATAATTATCAGGGATTTAAATAATAACAATATATTATAATCATTAATAATTAATAACTAATTACAATTAATTCAATTACAAGAAACAATGTGCAACTAATCAGGGAATTGTCTAAAACTAATCTATGCTTGTTGGCCCCAATGAAAATACAAGTTAGAAATTGCCCAGGCTTCATTATTTATAAACCCAGGTATATAAACAGCAGCAATTTGGTTTGCCAAAAGTTTTAATACTTCATTAGAATTTTGGGATGATTTTTATGACCAATATGAATATCTTTGCTTTTGAATTATCTAGGAAATTTCTTTCTCTCTGTGTGTGTTTCTGTCTGTCTGTCTGTCTGTCTGTCTGTCTGTCTGTCTGTCTGTGTGTGTGTGTGTGTGTTATCCAAGAACTTGCCTTTCCAGGCAATGATTGAATGTTACTTGAAGGGAGGGATACCTTTTTTCAGCTTTTTTTTTTCAGAAGGAAAGAAGGAGACTACAATTTACCCAACTTCAAAGGGTTTGTTTTGTTTTTTTGAGAGAGAGAAAGTTTGGAAATGATGCTAGATAGAAATGCTCCTAATCAGAGTTTAGAGGGACTTAAGTTTTAGATAAACTTCCTTAAGTTTATCTTCACACTTCCCCCTAGGCCTGACTGAAATCAATGAGACTTATATTCAACCAAACATGCACCTGATTGTGTTGTCTGGTAAACAATTACATAAAAGCAAAACTGTAAAGCCAATCATAATTGTATTACTGCTTTCCATTTCTAAAAGATATATAAAACATGCACCTGATTGTGTTGTCTGATAAACAATTACATAAAAGCAAAACTGTAAAGCCAATCATAATTGTATTACTGCCTTCCATTTCTAAAAGATATATAAAATAACAGTACAAAATGCATCAGTTGAGAACTGCAGAGTCAAATGCACTGAATATTGCTAAGTCAAATGAAAGACATTTGAACAGCATATATAAATGTTAAATTTGAATACTGCGTAGTCTCTTCATTAATATTTCACTGAACAGAAGGATTTAAGATCAAGCTGCTTCCTGTCATCTGTTGAGTTAGATGGTTGGAAAGTATACAAGAGATAAAAAAAAACCTAAATAACTTTAATCTTTTTTTTTTAATCAAACAGCAAACTTGTAACTATACAGAACAAATTACTATAAAGTGTTGTGTTTTTCTTTAATGGGCTTAGAAAAACGTTGCCCTTTTTTAGTACGGTATTCTAATTCTAAATTTATTATCCATTTTTCATGAAATGATCTGTTAATTGCTTTTACTTACTGATGTATTTCTGGGCTTCAAAATTGGGCCCAAAGAATCATACAGTTAAAAGAGTCTTTATAATTTAGCACCACAAAAAGCCATGGTAGATACAACCCAGATGTTTTTTTTTGCTTATGTCACAAATGTTATTTTCTGACAATAAAGTAGGCTTCCAATTAGTAACCATTTTAGGTTTTGTTGCTTTCTCTTTTTTTTAGCAAATACTTAAATTCCACCAACAAAGAGACTGGAGATTACTTGTGCTTAAAAATGGTGATTCATTTTATGAAGAAGGTCTGAAGATTTGATGTGCATTAGGTGATATAGGGACAATTTTTTCAGGTGACTTCTTAATAACCTCAGGAATTGGGTACCTCAAAAAGCAATCCAGTTTATGAGCATCTAAAATCCATTTTTTTCACAATGAAATATTTCACCTGAATATTTTGTAACACTGAACATCTGAAACTTGAATAGGATTTTATGGTCTCTATGGTTGCCCTTTCTTGTAAAAATGTGAACAGAGCTTCTCTCTCTCTTTTAATGCTGTAAAATATGGATAATTGAGCTAGAAAATATTCCAACACCAATCAAATAATTTTTTTTAATTTTAATACAAAAGCTGCACCTGAGTGTATTTGAATTTATTGTTTATTGTATTGGTAGTTTGGAGTCCAGCTATTAAAAAAATCCAGATCCAAGTCCTGGATTTGCTACATGAAATTCTTGCAAAAACAAACAATATTATCCACTCTCCCCCATTCAATTCCCACTGTGAGTTGACGGTGTTTCTTACCTTTATCAAATATTTCCTTCAGAACTCCTCTCTTGATAAGTTCCTCTCTGCTTTGCCTCATTGATATTTTTCTTTCAAGTGCTAGCAAAAGGGGGAAAATACAAGTTGAAATAATAAACTCAAAAAATATTAAGAAACTGTAGCAAAATCTTTTCATCCCTTGAAGTACTTGTATAATCCTGAAGACCTGAAGAAACCCAAATCATTGAAATGTTTTTACATCTTCTATTTTTGCCAATATTTTTAACTTTATCAAAAAGGTATCTGCCCTTATTGTCCTATTTATTGATTTTACATCTGACTTTAATGTTAAGATTTCTGATTGGTGTGGTGATGAGCTGAATTTATGAATTTCCAAGGAGATCATCTGATCTTTTGATTGTTTGATTGCTTAATTAGTAAGCAGAAAACTTCTTTTGTTTTTCTTTGACTAAATTACAGCTTTGTAGTGGCTTTCATTAGATTAATTACAGGTTTGAAATCAGGAAGGCAGGGTTTAAAAACAGGAATCACTTCCTCCTCTTCAAAGGGACAGCAGCTTCTTCAGACTGTTGAAGAACAGTTGAGAGATTGAGCTGGTGATGAATTTATTCCCTGATTCAAAATGAAAAGAACACAGAGAGAGAAAGCCAACAACTTTAAAGGCTCTCTCTCATGGATTATGGATTTTTTTAGAACTCTCTTTACACATATGTATCTGAGAATTAAAGCTTTTTGGAGCTAAAATAAAGACTTGATGCTTTCAGTCAAAAAATATTGGAGTTGAATTTTGTAGTAATCGATTCAATTGAGACAAAAGTTGCTGAGCTTAGTGAGGAGAAAGACCTGGTAAATTATTAGTTTCTCAACTGAAACTCCAGTAACAATAACACAGTAATATTATTTTGACTACCAAGAATAGACAAATAATTCAGCACAAATAATGATTCTATTTTAATAAACCAATTAATCATAAATCAGTTCTAATTTTTAATGCTTAAATTTCCAATTCTGAATCCAAAGAAAATCATTAAGGATAATTAATGATTTAAAATAATAACAACAACAGCAACAGCAATAATAATAATAATAATAATAATGCTGTGCCTAAAGACCTAGGCAAGCACTTAAAAACAATTGGCGCTGACAAGATCACCATTGGTCAGCTGCAGAAGGCCACCTTACTGGGATCTGCTCACATAATCTGTCGATACATCACATAGTCCTAAACACTTGGGAAGTGTTCGACTAGTGATTTGTGATACGAAACCCAGCATGGTTATCTTGTCTGCTGTGTATACTTGTCATTTTTGTGTGCAATAATAATAATATGGTTCTTCTGAAGATAAATAGGAAGCTGCTTATGTCTATCTATTCAGGAAATAGGCTTTTGTGAGTTTTTTAAAAATTGGATCAAAATGTGGTATTTCAATCCTTTGACCAGCATTTTTTCATAATATCTTGATTTCTCTTCCAATCATCACTTTACCGCTTAAGTTGACCCATTCTATTTCTCAAGAAATACTTTGATTAACTCATATAGTGAACCTGACCTTGGAATTCCTGCTCTGTTTTAATAAGGATACTCTAGGAATAAAATTTCAGTTGGAATTATATGTGGATGATACTTTATATATTACTTATCATTATGAATATTTATGCCAAAATTTATTAATATTATGTAATACTTTTATAACCTCTATTAGGTGTCATTCTTCCGAAATAGACCCAGAAGGGAAAAACGATCAATTTTCCCCTTCTGGTCTATTTTATTGTAAAACTTCTAATTCAATTTTATTGTAAAACTACATTAACAGAATCTTGCAAGTCTGCAAGTACAAATCTCTCCCTGTCTCCTTTACAGTCTGAAAAGCTAGGGAGGGTTCCTTCTCAGCCAGGGGTGGGATTCTACCGATTTGGACTGGTTCTATAGAACTGGTTGTTACGATTCTGCGCAGTTTGGAGAACCAGCAAATGGTGTCCCTGGCTGGCCCTGCCCCTCTCCACCCGCTCCTCACCTCCCTGCCTAGTCACTCCTTATCAGGCATGCATGACAACGCTGACTGCATTCTCCCTGCCCAGTCACTCCTTAAGGTATTTCTTTTTTCCCCCTCCCGACAATCAGCTGTTCCGATAATCAGCTGCACTGGGATCCCCCTCGCTGTCGTACTGCTTCACCCAGGAGGCTTCCCTGAGGCCCAGAAGGCAAAAAAGGGGCAAGCACAGGGGTGGTGATGGTGCTGCACCCCTCCGCGCTCCATTTTTTTGCCTTTTTGGGCCTCAGGGAAGCCTTCTGGGAGCAAAAACGCCCCCCCCAGGTGGCTTCCCTGAGGCCCAGGAAGCCAAAAAATGGAGCATGGGGGGGGGCTGCACGTCCTCCCTGCACTCCATTTTTTGCCTTCCTGGGCCTCAAGGAAGCTTCCTGGGAGCAAAAGCTGAGGCTTCCCTGAGGCCCAGGAGGTAAAAAAAACAAAAACAGAGCGTGTGGGAGGGGAAGAGTGCTGCAAAAAAGAAGAAGCCATGCCCACCCAGGCACATGGCCACACCCACCTAGCCATGCCCACCTAGCTACACCCACAAAACTGGTTGTTAAAAAATTTGAATCTCACCCCTGCCTATTATGCAGCTGCAGGCTTTGTCTTCTCTTATATGACCATTCCATTTGCAGCATTTTTTGCCCCCTGCGTCTCAAGGTCTTGTGCACATACCACCACCCCAAGTTATTCAATTCAATATAGAATGTTTGAAATACGCTCTATGAGCTCTGGATATCCAGAGGAGTTATGGTGAACCTTTGAGGAAAACTCTGCAAAAGTGGAATCAACATCATGGCAAGCAGCAAGGAACCAATGAGCATAATGGTTCCATAGAATGTCTCAGGAAAAGGGGGGATGGAACCCCTCCCCATGTATTCTGGACCATTGTTCCAAATGAGCAGACCTCAGGACTTCAGCTTTTTGCCAATTTGAGTACCGGGAGATGACCTGATTAAGCATCTTGCTTGCAACCATAGTGGACACTTAAGCACACTAAGTTTGCAAACCTCACTTTCTAATCAACTCATTTGTTGATTAACTATTTCTAAGATATTAAAGACCTTTGGAATGACAACTTTGAAAATACTGGATGTGCCTGCCTTTAATTCTGAATGAAAGAACATTTTAATTGTAAACATAAGAATTCAAAGAATCTGAAATAAGTAGCAATCATGCAAGAAGCATTATAGACACAATTAGATAGTTATATATATTATTTAAATACACTTTATTGATTTTACAATTAAAGTAGACCAACAACACACACATAAATGCAAGAGAGAAAAAGAAGACAAGAGAAGAAAAAAAAGAATAGAAAGAAAAAGATAGAAAACAGTTAAAAACATTTTCATCTTCAACAATTTGTGAGATCTCCCTTTTATCCTTATTTTATACCATATGCACAATTAATCCTTACATATATCTGTATATCACTACTATGATTCTATCATATCTTCTTTTGCCTTTTAGTGTGAATCTTTGATCAATCCATTTGTACCAGCTGTTCCAGCTGTCGTAATATATTGAAGTGTCTTTATCTTTTAACGCCAAGTTTAATTTGTCCATTTCTGCACAACTTGAATTTTTTTGAATAATCATCTCCTCTTAATTAGATAGTTATATTAATTATCTAATTAGATAGTTATATTAATCTAGCCCCTCTGATATCATGGCAGGCACTTAGTTTCCTCTTCATTACAACAATAATTCTACTGTGATTCTAGTATTAAAAGCAACAAGGTATATCTAAAAAGTCTTGGACAGAAATCAAAGGTTGGTCATTATTCACATGATAAACTTACATTTTGGGACACTATAGTTTGAAGCTTCCATGTAAATAGAGGAGTTAATAATAGACAAGGCACTTACATGTATGATGTGGTATTTTTTTTTTGGCTTTCAAATCCTTGTATTTGTTAATATGGTTTGGGGAACATTAATATGGCTTGAAGATAGGAAGGTGATTTTGAATTATATATTTAAAAGTGGGATTTATCATTATATGGAAAACTATGGATTCATCAGGTAGGAGGTAGAACAAGAATTATATTTTTTTAACAGTGAAAAAGAGCACCTACGCAGACTTGCAGAAATAACCTGGGAAATCTCTCTCAGCAGCTGTGCTGAGCTTTGCAGGGGTAGCAGGAGCGAAACTTTGCTCCTATCATCATGCATTGTAAGCACTTTTCAAATGCTTTCCAGGCCTTACTATAAGTTTCCTTCTTTGAGAGAATTGAATTTTAAAAGAGAATTTTTCAAATTGCCACCTTTGTGATTCTGTAGTTATATTTTGTATAATTTTTATTTCATAGGAAAAAGTCTATAAATGTCGATTTTCCCTCAGGCATTAAATGTCAAATAAGGTCACAGTTTAGTTGTTATTGTAGTATATACCTGCTGGTGCCAGTTCACATCAAAGGATTTAAAAAAAAATCAGTGACCTTTCAGGAAATTTGCAAATCTCTTTATTTCCTGTTCATTGCAAGAGATAATTACACATGCTGTTCAAAGGGTTTCTTAAGATGTCAGGCCTGCTAAATCTATCACTGAAGTATTGAGTCCCACTGAGAAACAGGTGCATAGCTTCTGTGATTCTGTCAGGCATCAATAGCTATTTTGATTTTTCACTCTTTCATCAAGAAAACCAGCACCACACATAACATCTAAATTTGAGTGTGGGATAGTTGTTACTATCATAGCTGTAAACTACATAGTGCCATGAATAAATCCTTTTAGCTCTCTTAAAGTCTTTTACTTTAATGTTATTGTCCTATTGTCTTTCTTAAAGTTTAACAAATCCAGCCACGTTTCATTTCCTTGATCGTTTTTAAATCTCTCATATCAACACACCTCTTCAGCCTGATTCTGTTGATCTTCATATGATTTTGCTTCCTTCATTTGCTTCTGTTAAATATTTACCCAGACAGACCTTCTAAGGCAGGGGTGTCAAACTTGTGGCCTGCGGGCCGGATGCATCACATGCTGGCTCCGCCCCTGCCCAGTTTAGCAAAGGGGGAAAAAGTCCTGATACGTCATGTGACACCGTGATGACGACCCGAGTTTGACACCTCTGTTGTAAGGGAAACATCCATGCTAGTACTTTTCTACACAAATATCCAGAATTATATGTGACCTCAGATAAAGCTGCTGCTGTTGCCCCTGTCACATTGGGTTTCAAGAAAAATGAATGATAAGTGAAGTATATTCTTCCTTCTAGAATATACCTCAGTTAAGCTGCCACAGTTTCTGGGAAGAGTATATATCTATTAGTCCCTAGGCGTTAATCCTTTACCTGCAGTATAGATTACAAACTCAATGTAAACCACTTCAAACTCGATTGCAGAAAGTACGACTTCAGCAACAGAGGGGTCAATGCCTGGAATGCACTACCTGACTCTGTTGTTACATCCTCTAACTCCCACTCCTCTAACCTCAAACTATCCACTATTGACCTCATCCTATTCCTAAGAGGTCTGTAAGGGGCGTGCATAAGTGCCTCCCATCCCTGTCCTATTGTCCCCATTTATTTGTACCTACTTCCTGTATTCTTACTCATGTTTATACTTATACCTATTATCTCGTAAGCGATTGACAAATCAAATCAAATAAATAAATCAAAAATCAATCAATCAATCAATCAATAAATAAGTAAATAGATCTAATCAGACAGAAAGCCAGAAGCCCAGATATAGTGGCTGAGAAAGCTATGTTTCCTTTCCGTAAATTAGCTTAATCCAGAGGTGGTATTCAGCCAGTTCTGACAGGTTCTGGAGAACCGTAGCAGAATTTTTGAGTATTTTGGAGAACCGGTAAATACCACCTCTGGTTGGCCCCACCCCCATCTATTCGCTGCCTCCCGAGTCCCAGTTGATCGGAGTCCCAGCTGATCGGCTGGGCCTTCTTTTGTTGCCCTGCACAGGAGAATGGAGCTGGAATGCAGGTTAGTTGGATGGGGAGGAAATGGGGATTTTGCAGTAACCTTCCCCTGCCACATCCACCAAGCCACGCCCACCAAGCCACACCACACCCATCAAGCCATGCCCACAGAACCAGTACTACATCAACACTTTTAAGAATCCATATGCATGCCTCAGAAAATATGAGCAGAAATTTTATGATGTTGAAATATTTTTCCCATCAACATCAAAACATTTAGGAGGAACGAGCCAATATGCAGAACAACTTATTCACTGACCGGCCAGCTACAAGTTTGTTTGGCCATCTGTGTTAATGAAAAAATGATCTACACTTTAGCAAAGGTGGGAAATTTCACTGCTTAGTAAGATTTTTCCACATTTACCATTTGTTAAGAGGGCTGGTACATTAATTTGTGGCAGAAGAATGTCTTGAAAACACAAACAAACCCGACTTTATGTGTCATTTGAGCAACTTCAGATTTCCTTCTAATAAGGACTGGCCTCTCTGCAGGGGAACCCCAGCTACCACCACAAAGTTCCCTTCCCCACTGAAATCATCCCCTGCCTCCTCCTTGCCAGTGTTGATTCCTGGTGACTGCTTGGATCTCTGCAGTTTCTGCTGGTCTCTGCAGTTTCCTTGGCATGATTTTCAGAAGTGGTTTGCCATTGCCCCCTTCCTGGTCCATTCTCTGGTCTAGGTGGGATAAGAACTCATAATATCCCAATTTGTAGTCCAATGCTTTAACCCAGGGGTCTCCAACCTTGGCAATTTTAAGGCTTGTGGACTTCAACTCCCAGAGTCCCTCAGACAGCTTTGCTGTCTGAGGAACTCTGGGAGTTGAAGTCCACAAGCCTTAAAATTGCCAAGGTTGGAGACCCCTGCTTTAACCAATACAACAAATTAGTTTTCTCACGTAAATTTTTACTCTTGGCAAAAAAGCTCCTGCAGTTAGCAAGGAACTTTTTTAAAAAAATAAATAAATCTTGTTTTCAGTGGAAGGGGATTTACAGACTAAAACTACATTGTATTTACTTTTAATTTAAACAATGTCCTGATGTTTAATATCAAACAAAGTGAGACTAAACATGGAGAAAATATTTCCCCACCTTTAGAATTAACTTAATAAAGTGTTTTTTTCTCTAATCTATTTCTTCAGATGTTATTTTCAGATAGTCTTACAAGTCTCAATGCTAGTTGGCAGTATCTTTGCATTTAAATATAAGCCTTTGTTTGAGATGTGCTTGGTTATTTTTCCCTTATGTTTCTTTTATGTTTTATGATGTTATGTTATGTTTTATTAATTATAGCCATTGAATATATGGGAACCTACAGATTAATGTAGTTCTCAAAGAAGAATGAGAGAAATACATTTTTTGTCCCAAGATTCAGAATAATGGTTAGATCTCTGAGTTCAACAAAACCCTAGGAAATGCAAATCAGTGGCATCTAAACAATGCTAGAAGCCTTAATTAATAGAGAGAAATGCACTGAGAAACTTCAAATCAGGTACATATAGATCTTTCATAAACTGAAAGTCTGTTTATGAAGAAAGTATTTTCTTGAAAAGAGAAAGCTTTAGATTGGATAGAGATTCCAGAATGAATTATGCATCTGCAAACTGAAAAGGAATATTGAATTATATTATTTCCTGATAAAACAAAAGATGTTTATCCATAAGACACAAAGCAAAGACATTTTAACCAAATTTAGGTGGGCTTAAAGGTCAACCAAAATAAAGGGGAGGATCTGGGCCAGCAAAATCTCTCCAGAAGGAAAGATCTTCAAATTGCCCACTTATTTGTGTCAATTAAGCTTCAAACCTAGTGAATATGCTTCCCCATGCATCCAGATTTCAAAGTCATCCATCGGTGTCAATGTAGGTTTCTTTCATTTGCAATTTTCATCAGCAAACTTATGTGTACATCCAACTGGTTGTTCCAGCCATACAGAGAAAAAAATAATAATTGACATTGACATTGTGACCAGATGAGAAAACTAACAAATTAAAACAAGCAAACAAAAAGGGTATATCAAAAGAAAATAAGAAGGAGCGAACATAATGACAATGTGATGAATGGCTTCCAAAACCCATTTCGGGTATTTTCACACTTCTATTAATAGGTATTTCTATTCGGGAAGAAGGAGAAGATAGAAAGGACGAGTTGCATTTAAAAAAGAGAAACTTAATCTCAGTTTCAAACAGGTGTGGAGCAAAGTGAGAAAAAAATATATTTTACTTGGTTGAATAGCAAGAACATTATGTATTTAGTCAGTAGTTCTTCACTGCAAAGCAAGCCACATTAGGATGTTCTAAAAATAGCCATCCCAATCATATCCCCTGGATTAATTGCAACTATGGATATCAAGCCACCTGGAAAATTCAGATACCCAATAGAGGTTTTCTGCTGATTTTCCACCATCCAATAATAATCCAATTTATACATCCCAGATCTGGTGATTCTACCAATGGTACAAATAGAAGGCATAAGAATGTCTTCTAAGGAAATTTCAAGGCACTTGGGATGATCACACCACAGCCACACCAGAAGCAATTAGATAGAATAGAAAAAAATAGAGCTGAAGGGACCTTGGAGGTCTTCTAGTCCAGCCCCCTGCTTTAGCAAGAGATCCTATACCATTTCAGACAAATGACTGTCTAGTCTCTTCTTCAAAACGTCCAGTGATGGAGCGCCCATGATTTCTGAAGGCAAGCTGTTCCACTGGTTAATTGTCCTCACTGTTAGGAAGTTTCTCCTTAATTTCAGCTTGCTTTTCTCTTTGATTAGTTTAGATCAGGGGTCCGCAACCTTAAACACCCAAAGAGCCACAAAAGTCCTAACCGGAAGCCCCTGTTCAATTCTGGAGCCAATCAGAAGTCCAGTTCCCCCACCATAGAGTCTCCTCCTAGCACGGTGTCCTTTTTCCTCTATCTATTCTAACCAAAAGCCCTATCAATTGTGGAGCCCACCAGCAACAGGGAGCTGCAGCAGAGAGATGAAAGAGCCACATCCAGCTCCAGAGTGGCAGGTTACTGACCCCTGGTTTAGATGGTTAGCTTCCTTAGATATCAATTTATAATATCCATAATATGCTGCATATTATGGTGATTTTATTATGGTTTTATTTTATTTTAATATATTATCTCTTGTATTGTATTGTGTTGCATTGCATTGCAATATATATATATATATATATATAATTATCTACAATTATATACAAAAATGGAGGAGGAACAGGCGAAGAAACCAGGGAACAGCAGAAAATAAATGTTTTGCTTTGGAAGTTGATAGCTATTATAATATGTAGAAAATGATTCAATTCATGGAAAACATGAATTGGGTCAGTGCAGTGTTATGTATTGCCAGGAAATAAGAATCTAAAATGAGCCCAGCATTGAATTAAAGCATTTAAAAAAGCAAAAAAGCAAGCAAGCAAACAACAAAAAACCCCAAGATCATACTTTCTGTATCATAGCACCCTCAATTTCTGCCATATTGTTTGGTAGTCCTGTATACAATATAGTAACCATATATCAAGTACTGTAGACAAGTGTACACATATTTATAATGTTTCCATATGTAGGTACAGGCCAATATCAAATATTTCCTGCGATTGGGAAAAAAAAAGAATGAATTACCAGGGAACTTATATTCTGAGATATTATATATAATATATTCACAAGCATCTCCTAGGCCTGTGGGCTCTTTTTTTTCTCCAGATCTTTATTTGTCAACCATACCTGGGGATTCACATAAAGAATGTGTTTTTACAAAATCGGCATAGTTCAAGTACGAAGTGCAATGCCCTCTTCACAACTCTGCTACTCACTGAGTTGAATATCACATTCTGATAATATAAAATGGAAATAAACCCTGTAATGGTACGCTACAGTATTTTACCTTATGTTGTTGCTAATTATTACTGATTGTAATATGACAGAAGTGTAGTAACTGAAGAGCTAATGTGGTACCAAAAAAAATGAAAGAGGACATCTGGCCCAGTTCCCCAACTAGGCAAAAGGAACAGCTGTTTTATAAAGTTTGATTACTATTTCACTCTAGGGCTCTGCAAATGGTCAAAATGGATATATTGAAGAAATGGCAAAGATGATCACAGAACCATTCTCACCAGTGGTGGGATTCACATTTTTTTTACTACCTGTTCTGTGGGCATGGCTTGGTGGGCATGGCAAGGGTTAGGGTTGTAAAATCTCCAGTCAGAGGTGGTATTTACCGGTTCTCTTAACTATTCAAAATTTCCGCTACCGGTTCTCCAGAACTGGTCAGAACCTGCTGAAGACCATTTCTGATTCTCAGTGATCTTTGAACATTCTTGGAAGACTGGAGTAGAGCCAAACATTACCCTCATTGTCAAAAAAGGGAAGAAAGGAGACTGGTTGCCTATGAATGGCACAAGTAGAGGATAGGAGACCTGGTTTGGGGGTGGCATACTTGAAAAGAATCTGATGTCCTTATTGGCACAAGTTACATTTGAGCCAGTGTTATCATGCAGCTGTTGAAAAGGCAAATCCTACCTTGGGGTGCAGGAAGAACATATATCACAGTTTCTTTCAAACAAAACTGGAAATGAAACAATTATCAGAATGGAGAATGTATTTTAATTTTCCTTCCTTCAACAAATAGGAAACTATATACTCTTAACTACTGTATTATATTATTAATATAATATCTTTCCCTTAGTTGAATGGAAAAGCTATTTGAAATTGAAGTGCCAAACATTAAAGTACTTCCTCCATCAAGTCAAAAAAATGTCAGGTAATAATTCTATAGGTGCTTACTTGGAATATAGGAATAAAGACAATCTGATTTGCTTTCAAAGATCAAAAAGTTATATTTCCCTAGATCATGTGATCAGTTCACAATGGAATTTACTTCCACTCTGTGTCAGACCCTCCCCATTAAATGAGATTTAAGAATATTGTAGAAGTAAATGCTGAACTTCAATTAGAAATTATGACATACATGAAACAGTGTAGGTATGTAATATTCATTTACTATACCAACATGAAGTACAGATGGCTGTTCAGGAGAGATAAATGAATGAAACTCAATCATGATAAACAGGAAACCTAATACTTGTAACATGATTCCCTTCACCTACTTCAAATATGAAAATATATAAAGGACCCGATTGGAAACACCATGTTCCTAATGCCCAGAATTTGCTATGAATTAGAATCTTGATTTAATGGATTCCTTTAGTGTGCTTCAGATGCAACCGACCAAACTTTCTGTCTAGGCACCATCCCAAAATAACAGATAGGTCAATTGTCTGAACTGAAGTTGTCTGGATGAGTCAGTTCAAGTTAAGTTGATTTTATTTTAATTTTATGATACTTGTATAGATTTATGTCAACTACGTAATTGTTACCTAGTACTAATTAGTAAATAAGTATTTTGTGCATGTATTATTGTATTTCGTTGAGAACAGGGAATAATGGAACACCATTACTCTTTCACTCCAGACTAGTCTGACTAACTATTTTTGTTTAATTTAATATCCAGCCTGAAAGTCTTCTGAAGTCCCCCTGACCATTTTGTAATATTTGGATTGGGTTTAAATATGGCTAAAATTTCAAAATAACTAATTCATTAGTTGAAACTAGAATGTTCATAATGCTTTAAAGCAGAGTAAGCTCTGCTTTAGAATCATAAACATTCATTTTTAAAAAAATTCAAATTAAGGTAATTGGTATCCTATGCCTGCCTACACAGTATATGCATAGTTGAGGGGAAGAGACTTGCAATCCTTGTAGCAATATTTTTAACCATACAGTGGTCCATTTTTAAAAAGCTTATTTCTTTGTTTTAAGATTTATTTACATACAAAAGCATGCCTTGCAAAATAGACAAAAATGATCCTGGAAAAAGCATTCTGTGACCAGGTTTACTTGGAACTGTCCAAAAAGGAGAATTACGTGTCTGATATTAGCTTTTTAAATATGAAATCATAAAAACTTGTGATTGCAAATATCTTATAACTAGATATATAGGTTTCAGTACAGCATTCCCTTCCTGAAGATATTCCTGATATCTGAAGGAAATCTGGGATAGCAACAGCAATAAGACTTATATACTGCTTCACAGTGCTTTACAGCCCTCTCTAAGCAGTTTACAGTCAGCATATTGCCCCAACAATCTGGGTCCTCATTTTAGTGACTTTGGAAGGATAGAAATCTGAGTCAACCTTGAGCTGGTCAGGATTGAACTGCTGATAGTCAGCAGAATTAGCCTGCAATACTGCATTCTAACCACTGCGCCACAACGGCTATTGCATTAGTCACTGTTTATCCTAGTCATAGATTACTTTAGGGTCAAGAATAGATAATTCATTGTTATAAACATGAGACTCACTTTCACAAACTATCTGGGTTTAGGGACTAAAACTAAATTATAGTCAGCAATTCTTATTTCTAAGTATGCATTAGATGGCAACAATTTTTGTGAAAATCTTAGCAGCTTACTGTAAGATTTATGGAATAATGCTCAATCTCCAAAAATAATTGCTTTAAAATACCTAGGGAATTTCAGAAGTTTGAACACATGCCCTTGATCTTTCCCTGAACAGTTTTAAGTTGCCTCTAGGAATTTTCCACTTGAGTAAAACTTAATGAATAATTCAGTATATAAAAAAACAACACAAAACTGACATAACTGCACCCTATAAAGATTAGCTTTCTGAAATCTTGTAGGCTTTTACTTCTATTAAATAATTGCTTTTTGATTAAACAGAAGACAGACAGTTTGATTTAGTTATTTTAATGTGTGGATAGGCAAACCGTAGGCTGGTAAGTATATTTGGAATTCGGACACTATATTCCGAATTCTGAGTTTATTCAAAAATTGTTTCGGGAGGACCATGGACCTATACCTTATATCATCAGGGATGTCCACAGGGTATGGTTAAAAATGTCAAGAGAGCAGCTGAGACAGTGCAATTGAAGTTCTTACTGCTTTTTATGAGTGTTGTGACACATAAAAAATAGTGGCTTGGTGGGCGTGGCAGGGGAAGGATACTGTAAAATCTCCACTCAGAGGTGGTATTTGCCGGTTCTCTGAACTACTAAAAATTTCTGCTACCAGTTCTCCAGAACTGGTCAGAACCTGCTGAATACAACCTCTGGATCGTACTAGAGAGTTGTCATCTTGACTTTTTAAATCATCCTTGAGTAGCGTATTTTATAGTAGCAATATGGATTTTGTTGTCTATAAATTGTTACTTCCAGGATTGTAGTCACCAGGCCAGCCAATTGTTCTCCACTCCTATTTTAATTTATTTTCCATTATTGCAGACTGCCATACACATCTAAGTTTTCCATAAATTTAAGTTGTTAAAGCTGCAAAACCACAAAGACACATCCTATTACTCATTAGAATCAAGGATAGCATTAAGAGAACAAAATGCCAAACAGATGGCATGGAATATGCAGGTATTAATTTCCAAAGACATGTCAGAACAGGCATGTTCTAACTGTCTTGGGAAGATGTCTAAGCTAGAGGACAACCGGATCTTGGGGGGAGGGAAGAGAGCTTATTCTAAAATGTCAGAGCAGCAGAGAACAGCCTCTGCATCTCTCAAAATGAGGGTACCTGAAGCATCATCTCACATGAAGGATGAACAGATTGGCAAGCAGAATTTGGAAGAGGCTATCCCATAGACAACCGGTATCTAAACCTTATAAAGCTTTATGGATTTAAGCCACCACTTTGATTTGTACTCTGCTGCAGAGGTGGTATTCAGCAGGTTCTGACCAGTTCTGGAGAACTGGTAATTCTGAGTCGTTCGGAGAACCGGCAAATGCCTCCTCTGACTGGCCCCTCCCCCATCTATTCTCTGCCTCCCGAGTCCCAGCTGATTGGCTCGGTTTTCTTTTGTTGCCCTGCACAGGAGAACGGAGCTGGAAAGCAGGTTAATGGAGTGGGGTAGGAATAGGATTTTGCAGTAACCTTTCCCCAGGAGTGGGGCGGGAATAGAGATTTTACAGTATCCTTCCCTTGCCACGCCCACCAAGCCACGTCCACAGGACCGGTAGTAAATTTTTTTTGAATCCCAGCACTGCTCTGATGGACAGTTGGAAGAGGCTCTTCTATCCAATCAAAATCATTTTTTAAAAAGTCTTAAGAAACAGAGAGCTGATATCTTGATATTGTCATCTACTGTCAAAGATCAACTGGACTTCAGAATAAGCAAGCTAACAGTTGAGGTCCTCATCTCTATAATAACAGATTCTTAGTTCAACTTAAAATAGAGAGCTTCCCCTCCACATATACATTAGGCTATAGATATTTTATACAGATTGATACCTACTTTTAAATAAGCAAGACATCACAGAATACCTGTCAACAACATTTTGGGGTTGGTATTTTTTTTTTGCATTGCACTTAATCTTTAAATATTTTATTTCCATAATTTCTATCCCTACTTTCTGCCTATATTGTGGAAGTAGCTGACTTAAATGTACTTCTTAATTTAATCAGACAATTTTTAAAAAAGATTTTTAATGGGTTGATTGCGGGCATAATTTCACATTTTGAAAGCAATTTCTTAGTATGTCTGAATGAATGAAGAACTGGGCCATATGCTTGTTCAAGTAAAAGTTATATTTCTCAGTGTCCTTGTTCATAGTACCTTTTGCCATCACGATACCCTTCAAAGCAGGGGTCTCCAACCTTGGCAGCTTTAAGACTTGTGGACTTCAACTCCCAGAATTCCTCAGCCAGCATTGTTCTGGGAATTGAAGTCCACAAGTCTTAACATTGCCAAGGCTGGAGACCCCTGCTTCAAAGAACACCAGGCCAAGTTAAGATAACTCGAGTTGTATTTCAAAATTGAAAGCTTTTTTTATAATTAGCTGTTGCTAGGACAAGACTGAAATTTTTTAATTGTAAAAGTGTATGCCATTACAATATGGCAAAGTCACACTTTTCTTTTTAGCTAGAGATTATAAGCCAACCAGTGTTGCTCTCATCAATAGGCTAAATGGAAGTTTTTCTTCCAGGGAGGGAGTATGCCATTTTGCCTCTTCTTATTTAAGTCTGCCTCCATGGGCTATCTTTAAGTGCTGTTGACCATGGCCATTCATTCATTCATTCATTCATTCATTCATTCATTCGATTTCTATAGCTGCCCATTCTCAGCAAATGATTCTGGGCTGCTCACAATTCAACACATATATATTAAAATTAAAAATTTAAAAACAGTAGAAACAGTAACTCTAGCATTTTATGCATAGCCTTTTCTCTTCAGAAAAAAACAATAAAAATGTTATTTTTAGATAGCTAACTTGAAAGATCTCAGAGCCATCTGCTATTCTGGGTTATGTTGTTCATAAAAAGCACAGGAATCAATAGAGTGACTGAATAACTAGCATAATCAAGAAATTAATCAGATGATATTAAGTCCAGGAAGGGCTGCAGTTTTTCATAAAATAGTGTCATGGTGGCACAAGATGCATTCCATTGCCAACTCTCCATTACAGATTTTTGGCAACATGTCTATTTTATTTTAAAGCCGCGTCTATTTATTGGTCTTTGCACTTGTGAAATCAAAAGGAGGACACTACCCACTCATGTTCATGCTCTCCTTGTCAGAAACTGACTCCAAGATCTCAGGCTGAATTGAAAAATCTAAAGATACTGGACGTATCCACTGACCTGTAACTTGTCTCTTAGCATTTATGTCTTAATTTGGGAGAACAGATTCGGAACACTCAATTCAGCTAAGAAGTTCTAATTAAAAAGAATGTGATGTTCAACCAGGAGATGGCTCTGGCTTCCTGTTTTCAGGCAGAAGAAAATTATGACGAAGACTATATATAGCTATAGTTACTTTATAGACACATGCAGAGGTCTGCTTATATATTTGTTAAGTGGAGTCTAGTTACAAAACTGGATAGAAACCTCAATAAAATAAAGCAAATAGGAACACACGAAGGACAGAGTTTCTATTATTATAGATTAAAAACTGCTTCATATTCAGGCTTTAAAATACACATTTCATTCCTATCATAAGATGCTGAACAAACAAATAGAATCTCCATTAAAAACAACAACCAGACATTAAACATAACATAAAATCTACCTTTTTGTACAGGACCCTTAATGTTCTTTATGATATGCTTTCACATGCGCAGATGTGTGTGTGTGTGTGTGTGTGCGCGTGTGTGTGTGTGTACATATACACCAGAGGTGGTATTCAGCAGGTTCTGACCAGTTCTGGAGAACTGGTAGTGGAAATTTGGAGTAGTTCAGAGAACTGGCAAATGCCACCTCTGACTGGCCCTGCCCCCCATCTATTCTCTGCCTCCCGAGTCCCAGCTGATTGGCTGGGTCTTCTTTTGTTGCCCTGCACAGGAGAATGGAGCTGGAAAGCAGGTTAGTGGGGTGGGGAGGGAATGGAAATTTTACAGAATCCTTCCCCTGCCACACCCACCAAATCACGCCCACAGAACCAGTAGTAAAAATTTTTGAATCCCACCACTGCCACACACATACCAATTCAAACCTCCTGTCAGCTCTCGTGCCAAAAATTGCTTTTGGTATTTCTCCACAGAAATAGCTAGGATTTGAAGGAAAGCCAAAATCCACATGCCTTTTGCAACAAATTTCTTCTTGAGTAATAAAACCCTGTGAAGTTTTTCTAAACAGATTAATCACCTGGCAGTGTAAAATGGAGTTACAACTTTGCTGGAGAATATCAGTCATATAGCTTTCACACGTTGGTGCCATAGCCCTTGTAAAGGGAGGTAAAAAAAATAACACCTCCACAGAAGAGAGCAAAGGGAGGCAGCTTTAAAAAAAAAAGGCATATAATTACACATGCTGGAAAGGTAAACCAACACCTGTGTTAGCAGCACCTTGGCTTTTGTGCGGCTGGAGTGGAAGTACAAAGATATCACAAATCACAGCTTTTCTTCCCTGTTTTGGCATCCTCTGAAATACACAATTAGGAACATTTTCTTCTGCTGTTCACCACTAGTTCATTGCTCTAACAAAACAACAACAACAAATCAAAGCTTTCAATACATCGTGTTTATTAGAAAAGAAGCCAACCTTTTGTTCTCCTCGTGCCTGCATGCATATACACTTACAGGGCTGCAGAGTTTTTGTTCCAGAATAAACTCCCTCTGAATAAAAGGCTAGCAAACCTGTCTTCCATCCCTCGTACAGCTGCTCTTTTACAACAAGCTTCTGTTGCACCTTTCCACCCACCCCCAATAACAGAAGGGCTCCGTGATATCTCTGCCAGGTGCAAGAAACTAGGAGCCAGGATGAGTTCAAAATTTGAATTTATTTCATGCTACTTGTACCCAAGAATCTGAACTACTAACGGTCAAGGCAAATTGAATAACAGAGTTGGAAGGGACCTTAGAGATCTACTAGTGCAACCGCCTTCTCAAACAGGAAAACCTATACCATTTCAGACAAATGGTTGTCCAATCTCTTCTTTAAAACTTTTAGCGTTGGAGCACCCACAACTTCTGGTGCAGTGGTGGGATTCAATTTTTTTTTACTGCTGGTTCTGTGGGCATGGCTTGGTGAGTGTGATGTGGTTTGGTGGGTGTGGCAGGGGAAGGTTATTGTAAAATCTCCATTCCCTCCCCACTCCTGGGGGAAGGTTACTGCAAAATCCCCATTCCCTCCCCATCCCATTAACCTGCTTTCCAGCTCCGTTCTCCTATGCAGGGCAACAAAAGAAGACCCAGCTGATCAGCTGGAGTCACGAGGTAGAGAATAGTTGGGGGTGGGGCCAGTCAGAGGTGGTCAGAACCTGCTGAATACCACCTCTGTTCTGGTGCTAGATAATAGTCAACGGAAAACACAGGAGGCTGGACTTAAGCCTTTGGTGGGAGTATAGCGGCTCCAAACTGATGACACGTTTGACCCCTCCCTCAGGCTCAGCCTAGTCATCTCCTACAATGTTCTGGTGGTAGAACTGAAACAATACACACAGCTTCAATTCAACTAATTTTCATGAATCCACTGTTAAGAATGTTAGCAAAACTCCACCCCTGAAGAACAGCTCTTGGTAACTATGGGTAGTTTTTGACATAAGACCATAATTATGGGCGTGCATAAGCGCACCAACGTGCCTACCGTCCCTGTCCTATTGTTTCTTATTCTTCTTTTATTTTTCTTATATGTACCCATTTCATGTATTCAGAACTATGTATACACTTATACTTATTATCTTGTAAACAATTGGCAAATCAAATAAATAAAATAAATAAATAAATAATTGGCACCAGAATTTCCATTGCAAAGCAAGGCGATTGTTAAGTTAATCACACCTGATTTTGGGGTCTTTTTTTTTATAAATCAAGGTTGTTAAGTGATAATTACCACTTAATATCATTAAGTGAATTCAGCTTCCCTCACTGACTCTGCTTGTCGAAAGCCAGCTGGGAAGGGTGCAAATGGAGATCACGTGACCGTGGGAAGCTATAACTGTGGTAAATACAGACTGGTTGTCAACTGCCTGACATAAGGGTGAGGATTGGTGGTAAGCAGAGGTGATATGCAGCAGGTTCTGACCAGTGGTGGTATTCAAAAACTTTTATTACCGGTTCTGTGGGCATGGCTTGGTGGATGTGGCCATGTGAATGGGTGGGCGTGGCTTTTTTTGCTAACCCCACCCATTTTTGGGAGCTTCTTAGCCACAGAGGAGCCTCGGGGGGGGACAACACGTTTTTGCTTCCCAAAGGCTCCTCTGGGGCTCTGGAAGGTAAAAAATGGAGGGGGGGCTGAGCTCCTCCCTCCATTTTTTGCCTTCCTGGGCCTCAGCAAGGGGAATCCCAGCACAGCTGATCTTATCTACAGCCGATTATCGGGAGGGAAAAAAAAAAGAAATACCTTAGGTGAATGTCAGGCAGGCGGGTGGGGTGAGCGAGCATCGGGTGGGAGGGCGACTGGGTGGGGGCGTGGCCAACCAGAACTTACTACCGGTTCGGTGACCCACACCAAATTCTTGCTACTGGTTCGCCCGATCCATTGCGAACTGGCTGAATACCGCCACTGGTTCTGACCACTTCTGGAGGACCAGTTGCAGAATTTTTGAGTAGCTTGGAGAACCAGCCAATACCACCTCTGACTGGCCCCTCCCCCCATCTATTCTCTGCCTCCTGAGTCACAGCTGACCAGCTGGGTCTTCTTTTGTTGCCCTGCACAAGAGAACGGAACTGGAAAGCAGGTTAGTGGGGTGGGGAGGGAATGGGATTTTGCAGTACCCTTCCCCTGCCATGCCCACCAAGCTACACCCACAGAACCGGTAGTAAATTTTTTTGAATCCCACCACAGGTGGTAAGTCACTTTTGTCAATGCCATTGTAACTTCTAGCAGTTAGCAATAGCACTTGGACTTATATACTGCTTCATAGTGCTTTACAACCCTCTCTAAGTGGTTTACAGAGTCAGTCTATTGCCCCCAACAATTTGGCTCCTCATTTTATTGACCTCGGGAAGGATGGAAGGCTGAGTCAAACTTGAGCCACTCAGAATTGAACTGTTGTAGTGAGCAATGAGTGAGCCTGCAGTACTGCCTTCTAGCCATTGTGCCACCATGGCTTTTGCTATTTGTTGCTAAACAAATGGTTGCAAGTTGAGGACTACCTGCATACAAACTGCACTGAAGCAAAACATATTACTAACCAGTGGCGGGATTCAAATCTTTTTACTACCGGTTCTGTGGGCGTGGCTTGGTGGGTGTGGCAGGGGAAGGTTACTGCAAAATCCCATTCCCTCCCCACCCCACTAACCTGCTTCCCAGCTCCATTCTCCTGTGCAGGGCAACAAAAGAAGACCCAGCCAATCAGCTGGGACTCGGGAGGCAGAGAATAGATGGGGGGCAGGGCCAGTCAGAGGTGGTATTTGCCAGTTCTCTGAACTACTCAAAATTTCCACTACCAGTTCTCCAGAACTGGTCAGAACCTGCTGAATACCACCTCTGTTACTAACACATGATGCCCTTGGCCCACATAACTCCCATTTCCTCCTGGAAAATGAGTTTTCTCAGCAGCCCATATAGATAGTAACTTTTATTTATTAACCATCTTTGTATAGCCACGAATCTCACACTAGAGTATTTCTGGACAGTGTACAACGTATTGCCCATTTACGAAACCATGCCCTGTCAGCTCTGGAGGAATTCAACCTTATTTGCTAACGTTTCCCAAGTGTATTGAGATTGCTGAATTCCAACTACCATTTAAAGACTCTTAAGGCAATATTTACTGTGTCAGAAGAAGCATGGTTTAAGAGACCAAGGGGTGTACTGTGAGTAGAAGTGATGAGCCTGCTGATTTGTGGGCTTCAACTAGGTGCCGGCAGCGCCAACAGCTGGCCCTGAGCCTTGTCATAAAGAAATAATGCTGGCGGGGAGGTATTTTAATCTTATATACATTCTGATCTAGACAGAACGCTGTTCATTTAATCATGCTGCTCTGGAAATCCACATCTTCCTCCATCAACAATGCTTTTTATTGGAAGAAGTTCAGAAGTGTGATGCATTCCTGCTCTTTCAGAAAATATCCTAGTTGGCCCTAATCCTTCTCCACTAGCGCAGTGAGGCCTGAATGTCAAGGGCAATGCTCATTTTAGTTCTGAAGGCCTTGTGGCTTTTCTGTTGCTGTTATTGAGAGAAACTGGGTTGGAAAAGGTTGGAAGGCAAAGAAAAATGCAGAAACAGCTTGGAAAGGCATCTGTGTACGGTTGTTTCTGGCACAGGAGATGCTGGATAATGGTGAGCTATTCCAAAGAATGAATTTGTGCTCTTTCTTTACTGATTTAGTTTTCTACAGGCTTTAAATGGTGGAGGAGAATTAGTCCTCCCCCTCAATTTCTGGCTGCCAATATGAAAGACAGTTACATAACATCCTTCATCTTAAATGTATAAAAGCCTTAATATACCCTGTCTTACTTTTAGCCATGAAGGCTGCAATTAAAGCCAGGAGCTCTGGATATGACTGCAAATTCTAATTGTCAGCAGTCTTCTCACAAGGTTATATAATCCTAATTAAAGTTAATTTTGGACAGCCGAGGAAAAGGCAAGAGACAAGAAACATGCACAATCATATACATGCGCACCATTTTTGTTTCATTGCAATGGCTTTCCATTTCAAAAACCGCAGCCCATGTATTCCTGTGACATGAATACTTTAAGCGACTGCTGGGGCAATAAATAGATTGTCAAGGACTGACAGTGAGGACAACTTATTAGCCAGTGAAAACACTTTTTAAAAGATGAGCTACTTGCAACTGAGAGCCAGTTTGATGTGATGGCTGGAGTGCTCGGCCAGAAACCAAGAGACTGTGAACGTTAGGTCTCCTTCAGGTATGAAAGCTGGCTAGTCAGTTACTTTCTCTCAGCTCAGTCCATCTCACAGGGTTGTTGTTGTTGGGAAAATAGGGGACAGGATCATTAAGTATGTATGTAGCCTTGAGTTGGTCAAGATAAAGGTGAGATAAAAATCAATAAGACTACTCCATTGCTAAGATATCCAGGTATATTGCATCCACCGAGAGGAAATATTTCCACTGAAATATTTTTGTTTGTATCTTAGAGTAAAAGAAACAATTTGTCTCATTTTTAATCAGCTTTCAAATTCAGGAACTGAAATCCAAAAGTTAGGAAAGCACAATGGAAAGTTCGCCTTAAATATTAACCGAATGATTATGACCAGGGATGGGATTCAAATTTTTAACTACCGGTTCTGTGGGCGTGGCTTAGGTGGTGGGTGTGGCTTGGTGGTCATGTTATTGGCTGGGTGTGGCCAACTCAATATCACTCACATCGAGGCACACATCTCCTCGCCTGGCCTCTCATGACTGTGGGGATACTGCAACAGTCATAAGTGTGAAAAATGGTCATAAGTCACTTTGAATGGTCACTCCACACAAGCAAAGTACCAACAAAGGAGGGGAAAAAAACTCCAGAGAAGTTCCTGAGACAGGAAGTCTAGTCCTGCCAAGAATGTAATAAGGGTTAACGGGGAGGCAGTTTCTGTAAGCAACACCAGAATGTGTCCTTCCTGCCTTCCTTACAGGATTAGGCCAGTAATTTCTTCTAACAACCAGTTCTCTGAACTGCTTAGAATGTTAACAACCAGTTCTAGTGAATAGGTGCGAACTGATAGAATCCCACCCCTGATTATGACGTTAAGTTTAAAATGACAACTTCATTTGATCAGATGCGTAGAATATTATCATCAGTTAGGAAGTGTGCATTTTAGACATGAATATAGAAAACTACAAGCAAATATTGCAAGACAGTCCCAGTCATCTACTGAAAGGACTTATTTCTTGAATATTTATCCTGCATTATGAGCTGCTATATTCTTTGATATGAAGTTAAGCAATACAGTTTCATAACAATCTTAGATACTAAAAGTGGTATTCAAAATTGGTGACAAAAGTTAAATTAATGTTGATTACATTTTAAAGTCAAAGTAACATTTATACCAGGGGTATCCAACCTTGGCAACTTTAAGACTTGTGGACTTCAATTCCCAAAATTCCCCAACCAGCCATGATTTATATTCCTGATTTATACCATTTTCAGGCATCTAAGTTGAAACATTATAAAACAGCAGAAAACTGAACTAAACTTTGAGAGCAATAGTAGCATGCCTGTGGAAAATGCAAATATAGTATGCAGTATTATGACTCTAAAGGTGTGCTATTTAAATATATTTTGTTTGGTTAAAAAAAGGCAACTTTCCTCAATACTGATAACAAATAATAGGAATTTGAACATCCAAAATGGTTGCTCAAATCTTTATTTCTGTAATAAAGCTGATATACAGTACATGCATAATTTTGTAATTAGAATAATGGCACTACAATTACAGAAACAACTCTTGACATTTCCTTAGAACAATTCTTTTATGGTTGCCTGTTGGGTGTGTTAATATTCTTAATGAAGATACAGTCCAATATTCTCATTAATACAATGAGATGTGCAAAACTAAATGGACACAAATATGAAAACTGCTCCAAGGGAAATATTTGATTCCAGTCATTTCTTAGCCAAATGTTTTAAAACTTGACTCTTTCTTCCTTGGGTCTGAATCCTCATGGCCTTGTATCTTATTGGGCTAACGGGTGGCCCTTAGCTAAATATTATAATAGGCACATAGAGGAAATAAGCAAACCAGGGCCAGGAGGTCATGAAGTAGTACATCTCTAATGATTTCTAAAATAAATTTCAAATGGACAGTATAATTCAAAAGGACAGTATAATTCAAGCTGCTGGAACATGTCCATTGTTGCATCCAAGCCAACAGAACAAGCTATAAAGTCAGAGCATACAACTCCAAAACCTGCAAAGAATTCCAAAGCTCTACCAATTAGAACCCAGTTGGGTAGAATGTAGGGAGAAGCAATATTTGGTGACAATTAATCAAGACAAAACAATAAAAATCACCCTCACCATCATTTATATCAATAAATTGATTGTTCCTTGGATCAGAAGCATGAAACAAGCCTGAGGTCTAGGACTATCTGTCTACCTTTTGAGTCTTTAGAAGATCAGGATGACCCAGTCCCCATGGAAAATACTCTCCTAGCACATCCCAAAGGTGCTTTTTCAAGAGGCAACTGGACTTCCTTGTTTTTCTTTGAAGACGTTTTGCTTCTCATCAGGGGTGGGAATCAAATTTTTTAACAACTGGTTCTGTGGGTGTGGCTTAGTTGGTGGCATGGCTTGGTGGTTCTGTGACTGGGTGGGCGTGGCCAACTCAACATCACTCACATCAAGGCATGCATCTCCTCGCCTGGCCTCTCATGACTGTGGGGATGCTGCAACAGTCGTAAGTGTGAAAAGGGGTCATAAGTCACTTTTTTCAGTGCCATTGTAACTTGGAATGGTCACTCCACCCAAGCAAAGTACCAGCAAAGGAGGAAAAAAAAACTCCAGAGAAGTTCCAGAGACAGGAAGTCTAGTCCTGCCAAGAATGTAATAAGGGTTAATGGACAGGCAGTTTCTGTAAGCAACACCAGAATGTTTCCTTCCTGCCTTCCTTACAGGATTAGGCCAGTAATTTCTTCTAACAACCGGTTCTCTGAACTGCTTAGAATGTTAACAACCGGTTCTAGGGAATAGATGCGAACCTGTAGAATCCCACCCCTGCTTCTCATCCAAAAAAATGTCTTCACCTCTAAGGGAATGGTAGGATTTATATTCCTTGCAGACAGCTGGTCATTTGCATTCTTTCAGAGAGTCATCGAGGCCACTTGGAGGATTGTCTGTGTCCTCAGGGTAATGAGTAATGCAAATGAGTATGGAGCTGTGCTTTCTGCACGATGTTTTCTGCCCTGTTTCTCTTCACTGTTGAATACAAGCACCATCATCTTTGGGACAACCATGACCTGGATGACGGAGAATCTCCATACACATTCTCCCAACCCATGTATCTATCTAAAACTGGACTGTTCCTATACTCTATTTCACAGATCCAGAACCCTGATGACACCATTCTTCGCTGTGGCAAGGGGAAATAGACACACTCTGTTCAAGACCTAGCAATAGATGTTTGCCACTAGTTACTTAATCAGAATACACCTAGACAAATCATGGATTTTGAAACTCTGCTTCTCATTGTTTAATGGTGTTACTAACCCTTTCAGGCATTATTATTATTATTATTATTATTATTATCATCATCATCATCATCATCATCATCATCTTTCCAGGTATTAGTTTTGACATGGTTGTTTGATCTCTATATTCAAAATTTAAAGTTCAAAGTTTGGATGGTACAACACACAGGACAAAATGTATTAGCATTTTGCTAATGGCAGTATCTTCTCCCTGTTTTGTCCTGGCCCTAACCTCATTCCATTGGCTCAGCTGGTGGTCCAGCTGAGTGGGAAAGAAGTGCTCAGCGGTCTAATCGATTGTTTGTCAATAGGTTGCCTGAGCTCTCTACAGGGAGAGCAGCAAAAAAGAGACAAGGGTCAGAAGAAGTGGCAGTAACCAAACCATGAAGTCCAGGATAAGAAAAACATACCACTGTATGGTACATCCAGTTTTTCCTGGCTATATCCTTTTTCCCAGTCCTGAAATCGCTGTCCAGTTGGATTGTCAAAAATATCAAAGGCTCCGGGATTTTGTTATGTTGTAGCAGATGATCTAACAAAAAGGAATAAGAGAAAGCTTTTCCCCCAATTCCTTAGAAGACTCAGGATTGGGCTGGGAGAAGGAATAGGTTACTTTCCTTGCATGGAACTGTTATCAGTTGTCTCAATTGTCCATGGAATGGCCTTATCTCTGTTAGGGGTGTTTAGGTAAAGGCTAAGCATTTTGGCCCAATCTTGGACATCTTCTATCTATGCTGATGGCTTTTTTGAGAGAAGCAGTGATAGTTTGCAGCCTCTGATTCTCCTTTCAGTTCCTGATGCAGCCACTGTCAGCTCAATGCAGCACAAGGGCCAGGCGTGCAAATCCAATCCCAACTGCATGTCTGCCTTCAAGAGGTGCTCTAACACAGGGGTGTCAAACTCGCAGCCCACGGGCTGGATGCGTCATGCGCTGGCCACACCCACCCCTGGTTTTTCAAAGGGGGGAAAAGTTGCGATACACCACGTGACAACAACATGATGCCATGAGTTTGACACCCCTGCTCTAACAGCTCTTCGTTGTGCAAGAGGCCTGTCTGGGGCATCTTCTGCAACAAAAATCAGGAGCCGTAAGAAGGGAGCGAGGGGGAGGGTGTCCCAAAAGTCAAAATGCCAGCTGTAACTTTGTGACCAAAGCAATTGCACTTAGACTTATATAATGCTTCACGGTGTTGTACAGCCCTCTCTAAGTGGTTTACAGCATCAGCATATTGTCCCCAATAATCTTGAGTCCTCATTTTACCCACCTGAGAAGGATGGAAGGCTGAGTCAACCTTGAGCCGGTGAGAGTCGAATTGCTGAACTGCTGACAGTTGACTGTCAGAAGAATTAGCGTGCAATACTGCATTCTAACCACTATGTCCACACGCTTCTGCCTCTTTTTACATACAATACATATTAAAAGCAGGTGGGGCTTTAATAGTTAGTTTAGGGTCTCATGTTAACCTAGAGCAGTGATGGCTAACCTTTTCGTCATCGCGTGCCTGCACCCATAATGCAATGTGCACGTGACTACTCTGCCCCCCGTGTGCATGCGTGCATGATCCCCATGTGCCTCACAAGCCTTTGCACATGTGCGCATTACCCCCTCGCACGTGCCTCCACTGCCGCCATGCGTGGCAGATACCCGACAATCAGCTGGCTGGTGGGAGGTGTGTGCACATGCGCAGTGGATATGTTTCAGGCGATGGCTCGTGTGCCAACAGAAATGGCTCTGCGTGCCACTTCCAGCACGCATGCCATAGGTTCCCCATCATGGACCTAGAGGAAGAGTCCTGCACTCATTATTTGGATGCTGTGATTTAGGCACAGGGGAGGATTATTCCATAATGGCAAATGCTACTTATTCTAGTCCTAGTTATTTTAAATTTAGGACCGGAGAGACGGAAGGCATGCAGGGATGGGACAGCATGAATTATCTATTTAAAGTTGTGCTGTGCACACAGTGGAATTGGATTCAAGCAAACCCTTTCCCCCCTCCCCCTTAAGCATCTCCTTTTAAGAAAGTTCCAATAAGGTCATCCTACAGCAGTGCCACAGAAATGTTAACACCAGCAGGAAGGAGATGAGGGCTGAATAATGACAATGCCTGCAACAAATAACATTTTATCCTCAATGGAAAAAAACACAGTGCAAACAAACAAACAAACAGAGATATATCAGGGTCTGGATCTTCATAAGTAGTGATTGCCCTGATAAACAGAGATGGATGAGCTACAACTTGCCTTGCAATGAGATTTTGCAGAAAGAAAAAAAGGCAAGGCAAGGATGGCTTCAGGATTAAAGATGGCCCTTATCCTATATTAGTAGACCCCAGTGAGCTTATTTATTGCTGATATCTGATTAGTGTAGGGTAGCTGTCAATTTGATAGGGTTTCAGCAGCCTTTAAAGCAGAATTGATTTCTCTAGATTCTGTGCCTGTTTGGTATAAATTACATATTAGTCTTCATTCTAACTCTGAAAGAAAACTTTCCTCAGATGTCAGATAGACAACTCTTGTTTTGAAGTTGGTCCTTTTAAAGCCAATACATCTGAACCTTAGAAGGAAAAACTGTTTAAGATGCTTTCCACATCATCTATAAAAGTGGACATCACTGACTTCATTTGGGAACTGTTATAAATTGTTGCAGTTGTTTGTGGAACGGCCTTATGTCTCTGTTAAGGGTATTTAGGTGAAGGCTAAGTATTCTGATCAGACAATTAATGACAATTGTTGCAGGAGAAATTATCTCCAATAATTTTTCTTTAAACCAAACACCCATTATGCTTTAGTGCCCTGGCATATGTGAATTAAAATTTACTCTTTGTAAAATAAAAACATCTTTCTATTTTGCTCTTCCCCAACAACTGCTTTGTAATGGAGGTTTTTAGACAAATACTTAGGCATAGTGGAAGGAAGCCTTTAATCCAATCTTCCCTGTCCAAATATTTTGAGAGAAAAATCTTCTCATTGATCTCATAAAGCCATATGACTGACTTTCATGTAAATTAATTTAAAACTCTGTCAAATGCTAACAAGATGGTTGAAATTCTCATCTTTGGCCTTTTTCATATACATATATATGAAATTAAGAATATTTCCTATTTGTTTGCTCAGTGCTTACCTATTATTAGCAACTAAGATTATATATGGGGTCTTAAATACTGCTGACCAATTGAGTTTCCTAATCAGTGGTTGGATGCTGCCGGTTCGGACCGGTTCTACCAAACCGGTAGCTCTGATGATCAGCTGGCCCTGCCCACCCATCCCTGCCCTATCCTGTCCTATACGTCTGCTTTTTTCAGCTCAGCTGACTTGCGTGGCACAGTGGATTCCCGCACCTCAGCTGTTTTATTTTCTGGGGCTTCCCTAGAAGGTGTGATGACCCGGGGCATGGCACAAAGGCAACACAGTCACATAAGTAAGAAAAATCCCTTTAAAACCTCCAACTTTGTCCCCAAAGTCCAATTACCTTCAGCTGGAGAAAAAACTCTCCCAAGAACAGTCTTTAAATGAATGAAATTCAGTCCGAAAACAAAGTACATATAAACTGTAAATAAAAATCCACGCAAACCACGCTGCAGCAATTAATTGGACAGGGCAGGATAAGTAATTGCAAACTTCAAAGGCCAACAAAACATACACAGTTGGGAAGATGCCAGGAACCCAGATAAGCCTCGACCATAAAAGATAACTCACGATTTACTTCCCACAAGTTGCTGTGCGCAACCTCCCTTTTTAAACACTGTGTTCCCAGATGCAGCTAATGAAGGGAATCAGGGTCTTTCCTCCCCCGTAAGCCATGCAACTGACATTGCTCCCTTCTCCATTCCTTCCTGCATGCCCTAGGATGAAGAGGGGACGGGCCTGGATCTTCCTCTGAATTCCCTCTGCTTTGCTCTACCTCTCCCCTGCTCTACCCAGCCAGACTTTGCCCTTCCCGAGTTTCTTCCACAGCCACCGGAGCCACACTCTCACTCCCTGTCAGCTGCTCGGCCTCCCCCTCAGAAACAGATTCTGACAGGGGCATGACAGAAGGTAAGCTGTAGTGCTTGAAATTGGTGTATTTTGAATGCTGCGCACACACTCTAAGCGCTCTCTTATAGAAACGGTAGTAAAATTTTTTGAATCCCACCACTGTTCCTAATAATTTCACTGAAGAATTTAGCAAAGGGGCAGCAACTATGGCACAAAATAATGCAATCTGTACATTATCAGCAGTGCTGCGCCACAATTATGTACTCCAGTGTCTCTGCTTTTCACCAGATAAAGCAACAACTGGTGCTTCTTTGTTAAAATCTAAGCAAAAAAAAAAAAAAAGATTAGAAATTCAATTAGCACTGAGTATGACCCAATCACTGGTTTTCATGTCTGCAGTGCATAGATGTCGTTATGTTGACCTTACCTCACAATGTAATTTGATAGTCCTCCCATTGTTTATTAGCAATCACTTCCTATTATTTTAATGTTAATATTTAGGACAGAGTTCAACCTGTTCTAGAGTTACAATGAAAAAGTTATTGAACGCTAAACTATAATGGAATTGGAATTCTTCCACCATTCCCAGATGAGAATTAGAAGGAAAACACATGAATACATGGAGTGGTTCTCTGTTTTTCATTTCTGTGGCACTAATTTTGAGACTGTGAGACACAGAATTTAAGAGAAGTTTTCTCATCTCTGATGCCCTTCTAATGCTGCCGGTAAGGGCTCCCAAATCCCACAACTACCAGTCTGAATGGGGAAAACCAGATCTAAGGTAATCTCATATCAAGTGATTCTGATTTTTTTTCCGGGAAAAACAGCTTCTTCCTCTTACTAGGTTTTTTTTTTCCTTCCATCCAATTATGTGTGATTCTCAGAGATTGTTTGGACAAGTTTCTGGGGTTTTCTTCACAAGGTTTTTCAGAAGTGGTGTGCCATTGTCTCCTTCCTATGGCTGAGAGAAAGTGACTGGACCAAGGATACCTAGCTGGGACTAGAACTCATGGCTTACTGCTTTCTTGCCTAATGTCTTAACCACTACACCACATTGGTTCTTGCATATCTTTTAACGGATTCCTAAATCGCTAACTCTATTGGTGTTTTCTAAAAAATGCATGTGTGAACACACTCAGTTTCTTTTATATATATTCTAATATCTATAAATGACTGCACAGGAATAATATATTTCCATTTCTCAAGTTGTGCCACTGTTAAGATTCATGAGACTATATTAGATTGTGCATTATATTTAGGAAGCATATTTCTAAGCCAAAAAGTAAACTTGGCTTTTAAACTGGTGCTAGATTTTCTCTGACATAAATGAACATAGTAGAGCTTTCAGCAATGCATACAGTATTCATATTAGTGTCGTCAAATTTGCAGATGACACTAAGCTGGCAGGAATAGCCAACATCCCAGAAGACAAGCTACCAAAATCTTTCTTTCGAATGATAGAAGAATTAAACTTAAAAGATGCATGGAGAGAGAGAAATCTGGAAAGTAAGCAATATACTTTTTACTCAAACAGACATGCATCATGGTCTAGAATAGATATGATATGAATGTCAGCAGAACTACTTACTAATATATGAGAAATTGAAAGAGAACCAAGCACTTGGGCAGACCACAATCCAATGACAGTTATTTGAAAAGGATATAAGAAGAGATCTAGATGGACTTTAAATAATACGATATTAAAGGAGAAAGACTTTAAACAGAAAATAGAGAAAGAATTGATTTTCTTTTTTAAAGAAAATAGAAAAGAGGATACTTCTTTACAGAATCTCTGGGACATGATGAAAGCCTACACAAGAGGTTTGATAATTGGCTATACAAGGAAAAGAAATATAAAACAGAAAAAGACTTTAAAAACTTTGGAGGATGACTATAAGAGACTGGAAAAAGAGTTACAGAAGTTCCCGCAAAAAAAGACATTAAGAATAAAATGGTTATAATTAAACATAAAATGGGATTAATGGAAAAAAGAGGAACTAGCACAAAAATTAAAAACGCTAAACAGAATTACTTTGAAGATGCAAACAAACCAGGCAGAGGGCTAGCCTATAAATTGAGAAAAGAAAGAGAATCAAGAAAGATTAATCAATTAATAAATGAAGAAGGACATGTTTACTATGGAAATGAGGAGAAGAAAAAAATTCTACAAGATTACTATGGAAAACTGTATTTTCAAAGAATATTCAAGATGAAAAAGTTAAGCAATACTTACAGAAAGCAAATTTACCTCAGATACCTAAAGACGTTGAAATAATGCTAGAAGGGAACATAACGATGATGGAACTAACAGAAGCCTTAAAAAACAGAATGTTGGAAAAACACCAGGTCCAGATGGATTGCCAACGGAATTTTACAAGACTTTCCAGGAAATACTGAATCTCCATCTGTTAGAAGTTATGAATGAAGTTATGTTAAAGAAAAGAATACCCAAAGAATACCCAAAACATGGTCAGAAGCATATATTACACTTATACTGAAGGAGGATACAGACCTGCAACAAGTTAAAAATTATAGACCTATATCCCTAATAAATTCAGATTATAAAATTTTCACTTCAATTTTGGCAGAAAGACAAAAAAGATACTTAAATAACTTTATACTTTATACATGTTGACCAAAATGGTTTTCTGCCAAAGAGACAAATTAAAAACAATGTGAGAATAATTCTGGACACTTTGGAATAAATACTATGAGGCACATCCAGAAAAGCAAATGGCTTTGATGTTTCTAGATGCACAAAAAGCCTTTGACAACGTGAGTTGGCGATTTATGTTATTGCAATTGGAACAAATGGGCTTTGGTAAAAAAATTATTCAAGCCATTGAAACAATATATTATGAACAAACTGCAAAGATTATGGTAAATGGAGAATTAACAGAATCCATAGATCCATAGATATAGATCCATAGATATAAGAAAAGGGACAAGACAAGGTTGTCCACTGTCGCCTCTGCTGTTTGTGTTAACTTTGGAAGTGCTGCATAGGAATATTAGAGAAGATAAAGAAATAAAGGAATGAAAATTAAAAAGGAAGAGTATAAATTGCAAGCTTTTGCAGATGATCTGGTATTTATACTAGAGGATCCATTGGAAACAGTACCTAAATTAATAGAAAAGATAGAAAAATATGGAAAACCAGCAGATTTGAAAATAAATAAAGATAAAACAAAGATATTAACAAAAATATGTTAGCAAGACGAAGGAAAGAGTTGGAAGAAGTTTTAGAAATACAGGTCACAAATAAGGTTAAGTATTTAGGGATACACATTACACCAAGATGTAGTACATTGAAGGAGGACAATTATATTAAACTCAAAGAGCAGATTGAGACAGATTTGATAAAATGGGAAATTTACAAATATCATTGATTGGGAGAATATATACAATTAAGATGAATGTATTGCCTAGAATTCTGTATTTATTCCAGACAATTCCAGTTTGACTAGGGAAAGAGTTTTTTGAAGACTTAAACAGAATTGTGTTTAAATATATTTGGCAGGGAAAGAAAGCAAGAATAAAACTTAAACTTAAAGATGCAAGAATAAGAGGAGGGTTTGCCTTGCCCAACTGGGAGCTATATTACCAGGCAACAAGTTTGCTGTGGGTAAAGGAATGGATAACATTAAGAAACACTAGACTATTGACTTTAGAAGGGCATGACTTGCTGCTAGGATGGCATGCTTTCTTTTGGTATAAGGGAACTAAAACACAGGGGTACTTTAGAAGACATTATATTCGAGAGGCACTGTTTTTGAACTGGGAGAAGACAAAAAAGACAATATTATTTTAAAATTCCATTATGGATATCTACTATTGAAGCTTTTTCCTATCCAGTAATATATAAAAAGGAACAAACAGTTAGATATGGTGAGATATTGAATGAAAAGGGTGAAATTAAATCTATGCAAGCGTTGGAAGAACAAGGTGTAAAAATGAATTGGTTTTCATATTTGCAAGTACGATCTAGATTTGATAAAGATTTTAAAACAGAAGGTATTTATAATAAGTTGACTGATTTAGATAAAATTTTGATGGGTACTGATGAAAAGGTAATTAAAAAACTTTATGGACATTTATTAGAATTTAAACTGGAAGAAGAACAAGTTAAAGAAATGATTATTGCTTGGGGGAAATTTTTTGGATATGGGATCGATTTAGAGAAGTGGCAAAAATTGTGGTCTCAAAATTATAAAATGACAATGTCAACTGCATATAAAGAAAATTTGTATAAGATGTTTTACAGGTGGCATCTACCCCCAACGAGAATTGCGAGAATGTTTAAGAATAAATCGGATAAATGTTGGAAATTCATCAGATACTTGGTTCATATTACCATATATGGTGGACGTGTTCGGATGCAAAAAAATATTGGACTAAAATCCACACATGGTTGGAAAAAATGATAAGACAACACATAGACTTTAAACCAGATATTTTTTTATTGGGAATTATACCGGAAATATACAATAAAGAATTGAAGAGTTTGATTGTAAATGTTTTAACAGCAGCTAGAATTGTGTTTGCTAAGAATTGGAAAAACTATAAAATACCTAAGCAGGAGGAAGTTATTAAGAAAATTATGGACTGTGCTGAAATGAGTAAATTGACATTTGAAATTAGAGAACAAGAAGATAAACAATTTTATATGATATGGGATTTGTTTTATCAATGGTTGGACAAAAAGACATGGTAATGTAATAGATAGATATAAAATATAATATAGTCATATATAACCATTGGATGAAAGTATAACATAAATTTTAAAATAAAATTTGAAATATCTCGTATAAAGTGATAGAATAAATAGTTTGGTCATGGATGATTAATAATTGATAAGCATATAAGCATATGTTAGCTTGATAATGTGGAAATTTATATAAATTGAGAAATGACTACAAAAGGATAGCACAAAAGATTTGTAACCAACTGACACACTGTATATATTAATAAGATGAAAGATGGTTTTTATGTTTTGTTTGTATATGTTTGTTTTAAAAAAATAAAAACTTTTTTTTAAAAAAAGAAATGAGTTAAATAATATAGAATAAAAATAAAAAATATTAAAATAAAAAAACCCAATATATATATAAAAGAAGAGACAACATTGCTATGAATCCTATGTTGTAAATAATGTATTCATTAAGAATATTTGTGTAAGAAGCATCTCATACATTCACATATATTCAGCAACAAGCCTTTATCTGGTTCTGGCAGCTACATCAGATGGAAACCCCATAGAATATGCATACTCTGGGGGACTTCCAGTTTGTCGGCTTCGCGAGCGGCAGGGATTCGCGACACTGCGCGATCCCTGCTGCGCTAGCCGTTTTTGGTGCTCCGATCCGGACGGGTTTGGAGCTAAGGCTGCCCTGCAGGGGCGGCTGAAGATAGGGGGGATCCGGAGAGGGGTTTGGGGGTGTTGCAGACCCCCTCCCCGGCCGGCAGAACCCCCTTTTCCCAAGACGGTGCAGCGGCGGTCCGTAATGGCCGCCACAAAGAAGCCGGCAGCTGGGTAAGAATGCGCAGGAGGAAGAGGAGAAAGCCTTTGAGAGTGAAAGTTTTTCTTGGTTGACCCAGGACTCTAAGACATATTTAACACAATTCCTGGAAATTATGGCTTTTTGAATGATACTTTCCAGAAGAGAAAATAAGCGGCAATTTTGAGGTGCTGAAAGGAAAGTTTACTCTCCTTCCCTACGGAATCAACAAGTGGATACTGAGAAACCTGTCTTTTTTAGGTAAAAACTGGCTTTATGTGATAAGTGGGAAGGGAGAGGACAAAAAATATATTTATATGTTAAGATTTTGTTGGAGGAGATGCCTTAAGGATTTGAAGACTGAAATGAGGCTTTAAGATACAGATTTGGACTTTCTTTTTTTGATTGATACTACCCCAGGAAGAGAAAGTGAGAACTTTGTCTTGGCTTGGATTGATTGATGACTTTGGGATTGTTCTATTTTTTGAAATATCTTGGTTGTTGCAAGAAGAAAGAGGGGGGAAAAAAAGAAAAGAAAAGATTTATAATGGCTTTTTCTGTTGAGGAACTGAGAAAAGAATATGAGCAAACAAAAAAAGATGGCGAAGATGGTGTGAAAGAAGCCTTCCTTTTTTTTAGAAATGGCGCTTGTTACTTATCAACAAACACTACAACAGATGGAGGCAGCAGCAGCAGCAGAAGAAGAAGAAGAAGAAGAAGAAGAAGAAGAAGAAGAAGAAGAAGAAGAAGAAGAAGCCATCTTTAATGAATTTCAAAATTTAACTAAGAAAGAAGGAAGAAAGAAAGGAAGGAAAATGAAGGACTTAAGATTTAAAAAAACACTCAAGAAAGAGAAAAATAAGGTGCAAAATCAATATAATGATAATAAACAAAAGAAAAAAGGAACACAACAGAGAAGGGAAGCCAGTAAGGCAGAGCCTAGGAGAAGGGGGGGGGGGGGTGGTAGAAAGGTCTGGTGGGAGAAGAAAGAAAGGGAAAAGGTGGAGAAAAGCCACAAAGTTTTGAAATCAGATGGGAAAAGAGGAATCTTTTTTAGGGACAAAGGGTAAAGTATAATTTCTTTAAAAAAGATTTTGCAAGGTACATAAGATGGTATTGTAGCATTTGTATTAGAAATAGAAAATTAGAATGGTTTAAGAGTTAATAAGAGATTAAAATGTTGAAATGTTTAGTAATGATTGATTTTAAAATCTAATAAAATATTAAAGGGAATGTTTAGAATATTGAGTTTTAATTAAAGAGTTTAATATGACTATGGTATTGATGTTATTATAAAATTATTATTGTAGCATTTGTCTTTGGAAAAGGCAATGGGAATGTTATAAGATTCAATATTTAGATCTATTATTTAACTATGTATTTAATCATTTTGGATTTATTATTTTTCTTTTATTAAAAAAAAATTAGTAGATAGAATGTACCAAGCAGAATCAGATTGGGTATTAGGTGTTATTTTAAATGTTAATCTAATTATTTTAGGGGGAAGATAGAAAGGCATCATACTCTGTTTAGTGATTTCAGGAGAAATTCTTTTTTTTTTTATTATAAGGAATGAGACAAAGGGATAATAAAGAATGGACAAAAGATACAAATATAATGACTCAAATTAAGATGGATTAAATAAGATAGAATTAAGAAGAGTGAAATGTGTGGAGAAGCCAATATAGAAGATATAGAATGGTAAATAAAATAGGTAATGACATGTAAGATGAGCATGAATATAATTGAAGTCCATGTAGAGAGAGGTACCTGGGGCCAAGTTACTTTCCTAAAAGATTTTTTATATGTTTGTGTGTTGTGTGTTTATGTTTCTGGGAGAATTAATAAAACCTTGCAGAAATATAGAATGAGAATAATGGTAACCAAGTCAGAAAGAAATAGATGAAATAATAATAGTGAAATTGAATAAGAGTAAAGAGAAGTAAAGAGAAACTGGAAAAGAGGTATTTGTATGCTCATATGGAAATGGTTTAAAATAGAATTATATTGTATAAAATAAGGTTTTATTTGACTTGTAAAATTTATAATGAAAAAAGGTTCAAGTATGTAATGGTTAATGATGATTTGTTTGTCTTTAAAATTAATAAAATTTGTTTTTTAAAAAAAAGAATATGCATACTCTAAGGCAGGGGTGGGCAAACTACGGCCCGCGGGACACATCCGGCCCGTTGGTCATTTTAATACGGCCCGCCTCTGAAAAAAAAATATTCCCCTCTGAAAAAAAAATATTCCCCTCTGAAAAAAAAATATTCCCCTCTGAAAAAAAAATATTCCCCTCTGAAAAAAAAATTGGGGCCAGCCAAAAGAGACCCCGCGCCGCGCACCAAAAATTGCACACACAACACGGAGCTGGGCAGCCGCTTCCCTGGTAGCGGGGCCAAGGCCACCGCCCGGGAACGCCCACTGCTTTCCTCGCCAGGGCTGGGCGGTGGCGTGTTGCCCTGCGCCGCGTGGCCCCCACCTGGCAGCGTGCTTCTCAGCTGGTCTCCTCCTCCTCGGCCATACAGAACAAACAGGCAGAGAAGGAGGAGACCAGCCGGCTGGTTGGGGGAAGCTTTCTGCGCCGAAAGAGGCAGCTACTAATCTCCGGCTTTTCTCCAATGGTCCGGCACCACCCTGTTCTTCTTGTGCTGCGAAAGGCGGCTATGATCTCGGCTCCACTCTGCTTCTCCAACATCCGGCGCCGCCCTGTTCTGTGTCAGGCCCAGCAAGTCCGAGCAGCTGGCGCACAGAACAGGGCGGCGCCGGATGTTGGAGAAGCAGAGTGGAGCCGGAGATCATTAGCTGCCTCTTTCGCAGCACAAGAAGCCTCCCCAACTGGCCAGGTGCTCTCCTCCTTCTCTGCCCTTCTCTGCCTCTCCCCTCTTGCTCCTCACAGTTGCCCTGAGCTGGTGCGGTTCTTTACTTGGGCAGCCAGACGCCCGCAGCAGCCCGCAGCAGCAACAGGCAGTTCTGCCCGGGCTCTGCTCAGGTGTCCGGTTGGGCTGTCAGGAGTTGCTACCGCCGGCGCAGCTCAGCGCGGCTCCAGTCCCGCGTTGCCTTGGGAAGGGAAAGGCAAAACCAGGAGCCGCTGAGCCTGAAACTCCGGTGCCGCTGCTGCCGTTGCAAAGCACCGCCGCGGCTCTTCCTTTTTGCCTTTCCCTTCCCGAGGCAACGTGGGACTGGAGCCGCGTGGAGCCGTGCCGGCAGTAGCAACTCCTGACTCAGGGGGCCTCCGAGGGGAGGGGAAGGAGGAGAAGAAGGGGGGGAAGGGGGGGGCGATTCCCAAAAAATCTTGTGCTGACCCGGCCCGTCTGTCAAATTTTAAAAGTGAATGCGGCCCCCCAAGCCAAAATGTTTGCCCACCCCTGCTCTAAGGCCTTATTTGCAACAATATTTGATTTTGTCCAGACAAATTGTGGTGAGTTTCTTGACTCAATGTATTTTGTAGGAAACCAACAGGCACAAGATTAATTTCCCCAGACTCTCCAAATAACAATTCTTTCAACTAGTGAATAGTTCTCACGCTGGAAATCCGTGGTAAAAAAAATTTGGGAGGAAAAAACCCTGCTTAAGAAATCCTTAAAGAAAACCATGGAAATCAGTATGAGCAAAGTCTAGTTACGTTATGGTATACTTTCATTAAGTAGTAATAAGTATCACTATGTCTATTTTCAGTGGATTTCCTCCCCATCTTTTTCCAAGTACCTGCAAATATTCATACAATGATTCAGCCGTGGCAATCATGAGTTTTTCTAAATTCTGCCTACAATTTCTTGTAATAGGGCAGCCTTTTAATCAGCTGGTAGGGACCTTAATGTTAATATTGGCAAGATTAATGAAAGACAAGTAAATATGGAAAAATTAAGCTAAGTGGATTCTAACCTACCCCTTTATACAGAAGGAAATTGCACATAATTGAAAAGAAAAGGACATGATGATCAGTATATGGTAAGTCATAACTCCATGAAGCCATGTTATCAAATTTATGATATCTAAGACATTTGGAGGCTACCAAGCTGGCGAAAGTTGATGCAAACTAATTTGAAAAGTATACTCATCTGCATAACCATATCACCCCATACAGGCTGCATCCTTAAATCATCAGATAAAGCACTCAAAAATAATAGATAACTTTAAAAGGTGCTCCATAGCAGCTATTAATTTGTAGCTATTTACAATAGCAATTATATTCTGCTTCTTCTCTTGAAAAAGCAAGGTGGGATACTTAAAAGATTTCCCCTCATTTTATCTCCATAATACAAGTTTGTGAGGGTCCTTGGTGCTCTCTGATCTTGGTTGTTTTCTTGCAGACATTTAATTACCAAACTAGCTAACAGCACCAGTGTTATCAGGGAGAGGGGATTGCTCTTATTTTATATTCTGGTGGTTTGCCTCGACAATGTAGGTGGAAGAAGTGGTCTTGAAGTGATCTTGGTTGGGCTGTTTATTGTTAGCTTGCTTGGGGTATTGTTGCTTCTTGCTTGTTAGTTTTGTGAGCTAGGTTTGGCTGAGAGAAAACAGCTGGCCAAAAATTACTAGTAAGTTCTCTAATAACTTGGAGCTCTGAAAAATACCGATCTCCGTGTTGGGTTATATTCCTATGGGAAGAATGTCTCAAGGCTCAAAGTTCCTTTTGTTTCTCATTTCCTACCACCTGCTGCTATACTGTGCTGCGAAGGAAGGGTTTAATCCTTTTTATGGCAGAGATGTTCACGATTATTTATGGAAGTTTCTTTTTGAACACTCTTTTGTCTGAAGTCACATTTTGCTTAATGTCTATGGATATCTCCCAAGGTGCCCTACGCACATCTTGGAATGTAGCTCTACCATTTCCTACTAAAATGACTAAGATAAACAAAGCATCACGAGCTTTGCAACCCAAGATTAGAGGAGAATTTCAGAGAGCAAAAAAAGTCTTGCTAATGTTCTACCATTGAGTAATGGCTATTTTCCATCAAGTATTGAATGTGAACAAATACATTTAATGAAGGGTTAGCACCCTTCTTTGACTCAGGGTCCCTCTTTCCCAATCAGGACTCCAATGGATATCAGCAAGATTCAGCTCAGGAATACTTAACTCTAAGAAGACTGTGATGAGATCACGGGAGATTTATTAGTGCCACTTTCCTTTAAATCAGGGGTCGCCAACCTTTTGGACCTCAGGGACCACCAAACTCATAATTTTAAATCCCACAGACCAGAGATCCTGGGAAAATCCCCCCAAAAAGTATGCAGGAAAATTCCCCACCCCATTTTCCTACCTATCAATCATTGTTTATTTGGGATTGTAGGATACCATCTCCAGCTCTATTCTCGGGAGGGGGGGAGAGACTTTTTGCCTTATGCAAGGAAAGCAGCAGAAGTCTTTCTTTCTCTCCCCCAAATTCTGCTAGAAATGAATCTTTGTGAGACTTGTCATGCCGGCACAGCCTCTTAGTGCAGGATGCGTTGCAGGATCCCGAAGAGTCATTTCTGGCAGAGTTTGCGGAAGAGAAAGAAAGACTTTTGCTGTTTTCCTTGCATGCAACCAAAAGCAGAAGAAGAAAAAAGTGGAAAGAAGCAGCCCGGTGACCAGGCGAGGCGCGTGGGGTGAGTGGAGCAAGTTCCCTCCCTCTGCCCTTTCCCCCCTCCCCTCACTACCTCGTGTTGTTCGCAATACAAGCAGCGCAGCCTTGTGTTCCCATGCAGCTTGGATTAATTGCTTTGGGGGTGACATTTCTCTGTGGACCACCAAAAAAATTTCGCGGACCACAAGTGTTCCCTGGCCTACTGGTTGGTGACCACTGCTCTAAATTATATGGCTTAGTTTCAGTCTTGTGGTGAGGACAGAGGGAGAGTTCATTGGTAATATTTAAAATATATTAAAGTATGGATCTGAACCATGTAGATCAGGTGTGTCAAACTCAAGGCCTGTGGGCTAAGTCCGTCCTGAGAGGTGTTTAGATCTGGCTTGTGGGCTCACCCTGGAAACAGCCAGAAGGACCGGCCCACGGTGCCTCTGCCAGAGAAAATGAAGCTCGGAAAGGCCACAAGAGGCCCTCATAAGCTCCATTTTCACTGGCAGAGGTTTGCAGGAAACTGTCTCAGCCTAAAACAGAACTTGGGAGGACTTTGGGTAGCCCTTCCAAGCTCCATTTTTGCTGGCAGAGGATTGCAGGAAGCCGTTACAGCCAAAAACAGAACTCAGGAGCCCGTTTTCGCTGGCAGAGCACTCGGGCCATAACAGGCGCCCTGACACCAGTGACGTAAAGCTGGCTACACCCACCCTGGCCACGCCTACCCCATCCCCCCGAGGTCAAACACAACCCTGATGCGGCCCTGAATAGAATCGAGTTTGATAGCCCGGATGTAGACTGTGACCTATGACCACAAAAGCTACAGTGCTGTTACACTAATCAGAGATTTGATACCAGCTAGGCCTTTTTTGGTTGAGTGTCCATTCAAGGAGACACTCATCACATACAAAATGGTTCTAAAACATTTAACACCTTCAGTAGAAAAATGGATCTGGGGGATTTTCTTGATTAAACAAGAGAGCCTTTCAGGCAGGAAGACCCAGGTATACATCATCAAAAAATAGGCTCTTTTCAGAACATTCTCATGATACAAGTTTAAAACACTGTGTGACAGTTAAGATTTTATGACAAAAACTTATCCAAGAAAGTGGTGGGTTTTAATTTTAACTCTCTTCGCTGCATAAATAAAGCAGTTAATAATGTGCACCAATGTGTCAATCAATGTTTCTCAACCTTAGCAATTCTAAGAGGCATGGACTTCAACTCCCAGAATCCCCCTGCCAACCATCAGCAGTAAAAAAACATTTCTGAGCAGAGTTATATATCATAGTGTTAGACACGGATTTCAAATTTCATCTCCAAATTCTAAAAAATATATATGTACACAGTATATATAAATCTTATTAGCTTTGTTATGTGGTCGGTTGCATTAGTAGGTATCTGGCACTGAGTTTGTTTAAATGACTGCAAATTTTTTCAGTGTGACAGCTGAACTGACACACATTTATCTTATTTATTTTTTTAAAAAAAATTGCATCTGCACTTCCAGGAACACCATTATTGCTACTTTTGATGACAGATCCTTTGAGATGTGACACATTCCACCAATTATGGCAGAGAAAACACTTTTATTTCGCCTGTTAGAGTTTTTTTATCCTGTTTATATAAAGTCCCTCCTTCCAGATGAACTTTTTTTTTCTATTCTACACTATTTTTTTCTCCTTCTTCTTTGGTAGAGGAAAATACCATCTTAGAATGGCGCTACAAAATTGCAGTTTGAAGCTGTTGTACATAATCTTTATAGCAGCTGGAAGTGTAATTAGCATAAAATCCAAATGGCCTCATTAAACATTTCTACCCTGTAAGACTGGATACATTGAAGGATCTCCCCCCCTCCAAATGTGTCATTAAACCAAAAAGCATGAGCGTGAGTACATTCTTAAAAAGCCTTTTCAATCCAGTAAGTCAAAGTTTGCTTCTTAATGGTTACAAATTTGCAGTGCAGCAGATTTTTAAGAGGTTGCAAAAGATTCAGCTGCAGAGAAGCTGAATAAAGATCTCCTTTCATTGGACGTCACGTCCATATTATCAAAGTCTCATTAAGAAAATAGACAATTGCAACAACGAATGCCAATTTAAGGGATAGGTGAGAACTGCTTTTATCATAGTAGAGATCTACCAAATAACATTCGTATATTGTGCCTTCTGATCTGAAGATTTACATTTGGAAAAATATATCAATATCAATCAATCAATCAGAAAGTGGAATTCATAGTTAGGATCCCCTTTCTTAATTCTAACATTCTGAAAACATTCCCGTCCCATGTCAGGAACCCCAACACAGTAGCGTTGAGTACTGTACTTATATTATGCTAATTCATGTGAACCCAGAGAATGGGATTTTAAGCTATGGTTTATACTTAACATTATATATGGACTCAACCACAGTGGTTCTTCAGCTCATTAGATCACATTCTTTGAATATGTAACACAAGAATAAAATATTGCAACTAGTCCTTAATTTACAGCCATTTGCCATTCAATGTTACAACGGCACTGAAAAAGGTGTCTTACAAATGGTATTTGCGCCTACAGCTATTGCCCTATGGTCATATGATCAAAATTCGGGCAGGGGGCGATAGTTTGTGGTGTCCTGGAGTCATGTGACCACCTTTGACAACTTTTCCAGCATGCACCCAACAAGCAAAATCAATGGGGAATTTGCTTAATGACTACATGACTCACTTATAGCAGTGATTCACTTAACAGCTGTGGCAAGAAAAGGTCATAAAATAGGCCACGGGTCGCTTACAACTGCCTTGCTTAACAACAGAAATTGTGGTTGTAAGTTGAGAACTACCTATCATTGCTAGACCTGTGTAAGGAATTCTCAGCTGAAATTGAATTTAAGTACTATGAGTGGTAAGAAGTTGAGGTGAGAGACTTGATTATGCAGGTGCCTTCTGCTGATTATTATTTCATACGCCTCCCCCAAATTGGGGGGGAAGAATTAAATCCCTTTGAGAATATGAATGAAGAAGTGGAAGGCACTGGACAATGATCCCTAAGACCTCTATTTTACAGAGAAAAGCCACCGGCAATGTTTTTCTCTTTTGGTGATCACCAGGCTAACAATATTCTCAATGCCTCTGGGGAGAAATTATGGTGCTACCTTCGTAATTAAAAAGCAACTCCTCAAATCCTAGGATGTGTTGCAGGAAATAACACTGCAGGTATATTTTCATCAGAACATGGCCAAGTGTTTTTGGTGTTCTACAAAAGTATCCACCACCTGCTCTCTTGCCTACATTCCCGAAGGACGCAGGCTTTGTTGCCTTAAGTAGAACAGCAGAAAGTTCAAGACATAAGTAGAACTGAGGTGCTTACATAATTAAAGGATTTTTTTAAAAAAACCTTCCTCTTGAGGGTTTGGATTGTTCAAATACTGTGCTTGAAGTGATTAAGTGTCTGAATAAGCTCTAGATTGCTCTCTCGCTCTCTCAAATGGAAATTGATTTGAGGGTACAGGATTGCTTTTTTGTTAGCAAAAAATCGAAAGAAAAACAAGGAGGTTTGTTTAAAAAAATATTTTTAGCAGACCCTAGAATATGACTACACGTCATACAAGTCATGGCTACATATACATGACTACTTTGCTCCAAATACAGGTAGTCCTCGTCGTACAACAGTTCATTTAGTGACCATTTAGAGTTTCAACCCTGATGCAGCCATCAATGAAATCGAGTTTGACACCCCTGATCTAGTAGTTAAGGCTAGAAAGGCTTGCATTCAAGTCCTACCTTTAGCCATGAAAACCAGCTGAGTCACTTTTAGCTATTTACTCTCTTTCAAATCAATCCTGGGTTGTTGTTATGGAGAAAATAGGCGGAGGTAGGTGTATTGAGTATGTTTTTTTTAACCTTGAATTATATATAAAAAGAATGAAGGTGGGATACAAACAAAGAAACAATCTGTTAGGGTTCCGGCAGTTACTCCAATTAAATCTTGAGCCTTGAACCACACTCCCAAAACTAAAGAGGATTTATTTGAAGGTAATATTCTACATCCGGCACTAATCTGGGCGTAGCCAACTCTGAAATACATAATTCACTGTCATCCTTGATCCTGCTTTTCCCTCCACCCCTCTGGGTGTATCATCCAACAAAAAACATCCATAGCCAAGAGTCATCAATCATGTTCTCCAATTAGATTTTTTCGAGGCAGAAGCTTCAGCCATCTAATCAGTCTTAGAAGAAAATATGAATGGAATGTACTTTCGATTTCACACTGTTGCCTGCTCTTTGAAACTCCCCCCTTTCTGTTGTCAACTATAAAACGTGTATACAAAATGTTTTATGAGTTGACACAAACAAACAAACAAATAAATAAAACAAGCAAATACCATATTACAGGTAATCCTTGACTTTCAGCCACAATTAAGCCCAAATTTTCTGTTGCTAAGCGAGACAGTGGTTAAGTGAATTTTGCCTCATTTTATGACCTTCTTTGCCACAGCTGTTAAGTGAACCACTGCAGTTTTTAAAGTTAGTAACATGGTTGTTAAGTGAATCTGGCTGCCCCTTTGACTTTTGTTTGTCAGAAGACTGCAAAAGGGGATCACATGACCCAGGAACATAGCAAAGGTCATAAATACGAACCAGTTGCCAAGCATCTGAATTTTAATACATGGCCATAGGGTTGCTGCAACAGCCATAAGTGTGAACAATGGTCATAAGTCACTTTTTGAACTAAATGAATGTTGTAAATGTTGTAGTCGAGAACTATCTGCCTCGACTTCTTATTTATTTATTTATTTATTTATTTATTTATTTATTTATTTAGTCAAAAGCTTACAATACAATAGAAATAAGAATAAACATAAGTTTAAATATAAGAAATAGGTACAAAGAAATGAGGACAATAGGACAGGGACGGTAGGCAAGATTGTGCACTTATGCATGCCCCTTACAGACCTCTTAGGAATGGGGTGAGGTCAACAGAGGTTAGTTTGAGGGCAAAGGAGTGGGGGTTTGAGCAGGTGACAACAGAATCAGGTAGTGAGTTCCAGACATTGACCACTCTGTTGGTGGAATCATACTTCCTGCAATCAAGTTTGGAGTGGTTTACATTAAGTAAACAATAGCCACTAATAATAGCAATAGCACTTAGACTTATATACCGCTCCATAATGCTTTACAGCACTCTCTGGGTGATTTACAATGTCAGCTATATTCCCCCCAACAACCCTCATTTTACCGACCTTGGAAGGATGGAAGGCTGAGTCAACTTTGAGCTGCGTTAGGAATGAATTCCAGGTTGTGGGCAGATTTTGCCTACAATACGGCATTCCAACCACTGTGCCACTTGGTTTCCTATGCAAGTTCATCACCATTCAGATTTATCAACATCACTGCTACTCCCTAACTTTGGCCCTGGGTCATAAGGGACATTTACATTTATCTAATTGCCCCAATCAAACAGTTCCAGTTACGAAATGGTAAGATTTCATCTTCAGAGCCACAGTTTCCCACCACCTCAAGGAACTATTTCCTTTTCTCTCATGCCTCTTCATCCAGCCCAAAGGTTTTGCTATACAGGTAGTCCTCAACTTACAACAGTTTGTTTACTAACCATTCAAAGTTACAACATCACTGAAAAAAAAATCACTTATGACCATTTTTCACACTGATTGGATTTGATTGCTTATTGTACCCTATGACTATTATTAACTGTTGTACCTGATGATTCTTGACTCTTGACGAATGTATCTTTTCTTTTATGTACACCGAGAGCATTTGCACCAAGACCAGTTCCTTGTGTGTCCAATCACACTTGGCCGATAAAGAATTCAAATTCTATTCTATTACGACTGTTGTAGCATCCCTGGTCATGTGATTGAAATTCAGCCCGTTGGCAACTGACCCTTACTGATGACCTTTGCAGTGTCTTGGGATCATGTGATCCCCTTTTATGACCTTCTGACTGGCAAAGTCAATGGGGAAGCCAACGGTGTCACTGACTTAACAACTGCAGCAGTTCACTTAACAGCTGGGGCAAGGAATGTCATAAAATGGTGCAAAACTCACTTAACAAATGTCTCGCTTGGCAACATAAATTTGGGGTTCAATTGTAGTGATTAAGTTGAGGACTACCTGTACTTGAAAGCTTGCACCCTAGTTTTAGGAAACAGAGTACTGAAGACCACTTACTGGGATGAAAGAGCAAGAAAAGAGAAGGCCTCAAAGCCTTCTCATTGGCCACCAAGGGAAATAGGATGTTTGAATAGACATTTAGTCAAATCCATCAGGACTCTTACTCTAAATTTAAGACATTTTAATTGGATTTTATACATTAATTACCTTGATATTCCCTTTGGTTTCCTGAATGAGTTTCCTATCTCTCATGCAAACACCGGGAGTTAACACCCACTTACCACTTTGCCTAGTTTATAGAAAAGCACTTTTAGCACAATATGTTGAGCAATTTAAAGAGAAACCTAAAAAGGGTTGATTTCTGGAAGCAAAGAATGGCATGTGGCTTTTTAAAATCAACTAATAAGAGACATATTGGATGTACTGCAGTTTTAAAAAATCTGGTCAAAATGTATCTTATATATATTACAGGAAGCAACAATAAAGAAGGAAAATTTCAGAGAGGAAATTGATGAAAATGTATGCCAACAAAGCATCTATACAAATTGAGACTTGTTGGTGAGTAAAGATAGAATTCTTTATAGGCCGAGTGTGACTGGACACACAAGGAATTTGTCTTGGTGCAAATGCTCTCAGTATACATAAAAGAAAAGATACAAGACATGCCATGGAGAAAGATGGATTTTGACACCACAGTGTGCTCACCTCTTTTTGTGTGAAAAATATGGAACATGTTGTGATACATTTCCACTTCATTAAAAAAAAAATGCCCTTGTTCAGGTCATAGACCAAAAGTGGGCAACTATGGCAACTTTATGACTTGTGGACTTCAACTCCCAGAATTCCTGAGCCAGCATGGAATTATGGGAGTTGAAGCCCACACATCGCAAAATTGCCACAATTGCCACCTCTACCATGGACTAGCAATAGCAATCACATTTAGACTTATATACTGCTTCACAGTGCTTTACAGCTTTCTCTGAGCAGTTTACAAAGTCAGTATTTTGCCTCCAACAAACTGGGCCCTCATTTTACTGACTTTGGAAGGATGGAAGGCTGAGTCAAACTTCAGCTGGTAAGAATCAAACTGCCAAACTGCTGGCAATTGGCAGTCGGCAGAATTAGCCTGCAATACTGCATTCTAATCATTGTGCCCCCACAGTGTTTAAATCTGGAGGCCAATCAGCAGAGGGAAAAGTGTTAAGGGACCTCTGGTTTTGTCTTATTTTTTTCCCCTGTTTCTACCTAAGCACATCTACTGCTATTCTATAAATTACTATAGAACTATCAACTACCCAAACAGTTTATAGCTGTTTGTCTATTGTTGAGACAATGGTAGAATAGCAATTTATTTCACTTTTGAGCAGAAAACAAAAACAAATATGAATCCAGTTCAGTGGCTTGCAACTTACCTGCTGATGTGTGCTTGAACTTTTCACTCTTCTTCTTCCTCCATTTCCATGGTTTGAAAAGTCTTCCTATATTGGCAAACTTGCTTCTCCTCCTTATGGGAGGGGTGTGTGTCCCTGGAACTAATGAGTCTGAGCGCATTGCAGCCAGTCTCTCCACTTCCTCAGCTGGGTTGTCACAAAAGAAAGAAAAAGAAAAAGAGAAGAAGGCCATCTTAGTAAAACAGATGGGCAATATTTATCCATGTTGAAGCCCCATTCGGAAAGTGGACCAAATAAGTGCTACCAAAAACACATTAATTTGCAGCATTTTGCAACAAATGGTCTCTAATCCAGGAAGAGGATCCCTGAGACATCAGATAGAACTTTCCCTTCTAGATTATGAAGGAACTTTAAGAAGATTTTTGAGGCAGTTTGTTTCCTGTTTATCTTTAAAAAATACATGGGAGGACTAGAAGAGATCTGGATGACACAACTTAGAGCTGAACTAGATAGAACTCAAGACATTGCCTGCCACTTCTATAACATGCATTGTCAAAGGATTATGCTGGTATTGCACAAGTCTGGGAATCCAGCTTCTTTGGAGGTGTTGAAAATGCAGTTTGTGTGTGCCCCTACAATGATACATTTCTTAATTCTTCCATTTCATTTAAGGAGGTTCTAGATATTGGAGAATGTAAAGAGTCTACAGTAGAGGTGTCAAACTTGTATCGTCATGGTGGGATCACATGATGTATCGTGACTTTTCCCCACCTAAACTGGGCGTGAGCGTGGCCAGCATGTGATGACTCCTGGTCACAAGCCGTGAGTTTGACAGCCCTGATTCGAAAGCTTCTGCAAGTTATTGCTCAATTTCTTAATTAAATGTTAAATGTTTGACAGTGACTTTGGTACATATATTATACACTATATCTCCTTTAACCCACCATCCTGGGCAATCTACCTTCCCTAAAAAGTTAACAAGCCTCAGATATGATTGAATTTTTTTTATTCAGAAATATCAGGCAATCAAAGAACATTATGGATATAGAGGTGGCTGAAGCTAAGTTTATTTCATCATTATGGATCTTTTTAGCAAGATTTACTGACATTCAAATCAATTGGAATATATCCTTTCAATGACTTTAAAGTGGTCTGTGGATATTTGAAAAAAAAAGGTGAGTTGCTTGTTTTATTAAATATCTTGCAATAAATACTCAAAGAAAATAGTGTTGTATTTGTAGATTATTTATGTAATGTGTAAATCACAGTATCAATTACTGACAAACCCCAGCAATTAAAATTAGAAATGATAGTAAAATATTACTGATTAAAACCAAATAAAAATCACACAAAATAATCTGCAATTATCATATCATCAAAATCATTAACACAAATTATTACATGAGAACAGTAAACAAAAAGTCAATGAAACATGCAAAATATACATAAAAAAATACATTAAAATACATGACTACAATAAAAACCGAAAGCAAATAAGCTATTGTGCAAGAAAGCTAAATAAGCTAAAGAAAAATAATTTTTGGGATTTTTCTTAAAACGTGACACAGAAAGGCAATTGACGAAAGGGAATTCAAAAGTGCTGGTATATTGCTTGTCTCAGATTGGCACTGAGGTAAACAGATGGTTAAAACTCCTCAGGAGTGTATGGGGAAAGATAAATAATTGTTAAAATGAATGTTCTTCAAGTTAGACATTATGTACTTCAAGGGATTCCTATGTCAATATATTTCAAGTGTTTTAAGCAGACTGGTAAATAATTTATAAAGTTTCTATGGGAAGAATAACCCCTATCAAAGAAAATGGTTTTAATTTCACTCATTTGCAGCTTCATTTGGGGACATATATTTAATTCTACTTTTTATGAAATTTAGAAAACTTAGATAAAATGTTTTTATTTGACTCCTCTGATGTGGTAGGGGTTTCATGCCTTTTTTAGTGAATGCTCAACTATATTTACAACACAAGAGGCAGGTTGGAAAATATTGAGAAATATAATGTTGATCCTTACTCATATCATAAGCTTATACTTTGGGCTAACCCTGGTTTGAAAAATCACAGGTAAAGTTTTTTGAAAGGAACTTCTGAGTGAATGAAGGTATCAATATTTTAAATCAGAATTAATCAATTTTAAACATGATCATTGTCAAGTATCAGTTTATATATGCCAGGTTTTACCCAACTATTAGTAGCAGGAGCAATTAGACAACCTTATAATGTCTGAGAAATAATCTTTTTTGAAGAAAAATTAGAAAAACACAAATAATCAATGATCATCACTGCTCTGTTCCAAGAACAAGCCCTATATATAGAAGCAATATTCAAAGTGATTTGTGCCTTTTTCTCTTTTCTGCTTGGCCCTCTTTTCTATAGAAACTAGAGAGCAGTTTTCAGCTGTTCCTTGTTTTTGCGTTTGTCAAATGTGCCAGTGCCCCATGTTGTTTCCCACTGGCTGTTGGAGAATTAATTCTCAAAATTCAGTTAGAATACTTTATGATTTCAGATTTTGGTCTAAATGTCTTAGTTTTACAAAGCTCTTGAAATATTACCAATAGCGAAAAACTTTTTGGATGATTATACCGGTTTTTCTATAGACTAGAATATTTTAAAGGTAGAAATCAGTCATTTGCAAGAATTTTGGAATGCAGAGTTGATATATCTTATGCTGACAAATCAGTAATAAGATTATTTGTGTCAAGCATTAGGAGATTCAGGCAGTTCAAATGAGTATAAAGATTTATTGCAAGCTTAAACTCTGTACAAGAACCTGGCCAACTAACAGTCAAGGGAAATAAGCAGGAGATAAGAAAGGCATTCAAGATGACCTGGACATAGATCTCTTGTGGGCATGCAGAGACTCATGACATGAGGCATTTTTTGACCCCTCACTTGGGCTCAGCCTGGTCATCTTCTACAATCTGATGAATTTAAATGCTTCTTCATACTAAACATATATTTAGGATATTTAAGATAAAGCTAATTCAGCAATATTTTTCCATGTTTATTGGACTCTCTAAAGAATGTTTAAAAAGGGATTGGTTGCCCACCTCTTTATGCAATGGAAAATAATGGGGAGAACACTCCATATATGATATACACTTGTCCTATTGTTTTGGTTCAACTTACAACCATCATTTAGTGACCATATGAAGTTACAACAGCACTGAAAAACTTATGACTGTTTTTCACAGCCTTTACATGGTCATATGATCAAAATTCGGATGCTTGCCAACTGGTTCATTTTTATGATCAGACGGTCGTAAGTCAAGGCTACCTATTTTGCAAAGCATACATTATGGTTTAGCAAACCATATAGCTGCAACCGTGTTCTATTCAATAAATACATTGAATAGAACACAGTTAAGTACATTGTAGCTAACATCCTATGTAAATCTCGCTTCCCCCCGCCTTCCACATCTACTTCTTTCTCTTCCAAATTCAGAGTATCACAACAAATTGTTTAAATTAACTGAATCAATGGTGATGCTTAAATCTTCAAGATGAAGCCTCTGCTATAAGAATGACAGGAAATATGGCCCATATAATTTAAATCGTTGACTTGCAAGGGTTAGGAGAATTGAAAGGCGGTAATTATCTCTCCTCTTATTCCATTTTATTTTTACTCCACATTTTGCTTAGATTTCTTGAAGTGTTGAAGAACACTTTACACTTATATGAATCATAAGTAACATATTTCAATAGGGCTAAATCTGGAACCAACCATATACTTAAAGGAAGGGCATTAAATAAAAAAGCATTAGGCCCCTTTTATACAATCTTCCTTGATATACTGAATAGAAGTGAACATGTTACAACCATTTTCCTAAGCAAGAAACTGAGAATTAAACAAAATTGCTCTAAAGCAGTTCAGAATGATGTTATATGGGTATCCATTCACCTAGTTCTATAATAAAACCCATCAAAGTATATCATGTCCATAACCCCACCTTGCTTGTACTCAGTTACTCAGCGGATGGCAATTATGGCAGCCATTATATTTTTTCTCTCTCAGTGGCTCAGCGGTTTCTTCTCCCACTCAGTTTTAAGGAGGCTACATTAATTGTGCAGCTACTGCCAAAGAAAGAGTGAACTCTAATAAGGAGAATCTGTTACTCAAAAAAAAAAAACCAAAACCCACCATTCTGAACAATTCACACCAGAGGTTTGATGTGAACAGCACAAAAGGGGTGTGTGGCTAGTATTTTTAATATTAAATCTCATTCAGAAATGTGAGACCACGTTGTTTGGGAAAACGTTCACCTCACAAGGCTGAAATGAACGCCAAGCATATTGGATTAGCTACTGCTGAGAAAGAGGCATTTGTCTTTTGAATAACTGCACATTTATAGTATTTCCCAATGCGAAACTTCCATAATATTTTTATCCCCACAATCTATAGAAAGATCAGTCATTGTAAAGATAATAAACGGATATAATTGGTATAGTCTATTAATCTACTAGCCAGCTTTGAATTTCCCTCCCATTGCCAAATCAGTGGGCAGTGCCAGGTTCTCAGGCTTTTTTGGAAGCCCAAGAGGGTGGCAATGGGTCTCACACTGCAAGGAATGGAAGCCATGACAGAAAAGCCTCTTCTCCTGGGCCCTGCCAGCTGCAGTTCCTTGGCTGATGGGATGGAGAGCAGGTCTCTTTCTGCCACAGTGAGTGGGGCAGGTCAATCCAGTTGGGGTGAGACAGGTTACCTGTACCCATGCGATAAAGGGCATGATAACCAAACCCTTGAATTGGAAGCAAATCAGCGACCAGTGCCATTCGCACAGCAGTGGTGTAGCATAGGCCACCCTAGGGGCCCCTAAGGCTATTCGCACTGCTGTATTTTGTGCCAGCTGTAGCTTCCAAATGCTCCTCGAGGGTAGCCCCACGACATAGACTGCAATAGTCCAAACGTAAGATGGACTAACCAGGGCGTGAGTGACTGAGTGCAGTGACAATCTAAGAAAGGGTGCAATCTGAAGTTGTGCAAATGCAGAAGGATTCAAGGCAAAGGGAGAATACTTCTTTCCTTAGAGCACAAATTTAAACTAATGAATTCTCTGCTGACAGATATCACCATCCATTTGGACAGTTTTAAAGGGGAGTTGGACAATTTGTGAAACAGAGGGCCATTGTCTCCGGATTACAAACAACAGATACCAAGTGCTCAGAACTACAACAGAAGGGAGCTGTCCCTCTCATGGCTTCTTGGTGAGTTTCCTGAAGCCATTACTTTAATCACTGTGTGGTACATAATGTGGAACTGTGATACTGTATAGTGTTTAAATTACATTATCTTTATCATCACTGTTTTATGTATGTTTTACTGGGGGTATTGCAAATGTTTTATCAGTTATTTATGGTGATGTACAGCACAGCTAATTGTCCTGAGTCTTGTAGGATTGGTGGTATATTACTGAATAAATTGTAATAAATGAGCTATAAAAGTCTTTCAGCAGGCCTCTTCTAATCTTAATCTCTAGGTAAATCAGTTGTGGGTTGCAACAGCTAGGCAATAGATGTATCTACCAGTTGTCCACATTTTTGCAGCCCAAATCTGGTAGCCCTAATTTTGCTTTTCTTTTTTCCATACAATATGTCAAACAATTATTTAAGTGGAATAGTCTGAATATATGCAGCCTTCTTACTAATACCGTTAGATTAAAATATCATTAACTCTGGGTAGATTGTGCTCTTAGGAAAATGTTATCAAGAGTTTTGAGCACTCATGGAATTGGGCTGGAATGAATGCAGCTCTTTGATGAAAAGATAGACATTCCATAAGTTCCCCCACCTCCACCTTATTAAAATTGAAGAAGCTCGCAAAGTTGTAGAACATCCACTTTCAACAGGTTACATTGGGTACAGTAAATGAAAATACTGTACTAACACGTATAGTTCACTTCAGGAATTTCTTTCTCACTCTGATCTACTTTTCCAGTGTGGCATTCCAGTTGCTCTTAATGATATCAACAAATCTGGAGGAGATGCTTGAAGTTACCATGATTTTATTACGGATTCTTCTGAGTCTAGGACAGGGGTGTCCAACCTTGGCAACTTTAAGACTTGTGGACATCAACTCCACAACTCTGAGGAATTCTGGGAGTTGAAGTCCACAAGTCTTAAAGTTGCCAAGGTTGGACACCCCTGGTCTAGGAGAACTCTGGTGATTTTCAGCTTGTAACTGAGGAGGCATGCCATCTCTGAGGGCTAAGTCAGATTCAATACAAGTGGCTGTTAATTTGATAAGAAAGAGTGAGGGCTTTACTTTAAGAAAGTACCATGCCCTAAGTCAGGGGTCTGCAACCTTAGCAACTTTAAGACTTGTGGACTTCAACTCCAAGAATTCTGGGAGTTGAAGTCCACAAGTCTTAAAGTTGCCAAAGTTGGAGACCCCTTCCCTAAGTTATCTTTCTAGTAAAGCAGTACTGAATGGTAAAGATAATAACAATTCTTCAAGAGGAGAGCATATCAACTGCTCAAAATAGCTAAAGCCAGGAACTCTGGCTATATAAGCATGTTGACAAAAGTTGCTTGTAACTCTTGAAACACTGTAAAAAATAACTCTTCTACTTCTTGCCATGGTGTTCTGATGACTTCCTCTGGTCGTACTTTAAATGAAACTTCTCTCCACTTTTAGAAGAGATTTTCTCTATTTCTTTACCCATGGACTGTTCTTGGGATGACCCAGCTTTTCTGCCTTCAGTTGTTTCCATTAAGCAGCCTTAAGATACTGGCAGAATTTACACAGCAAAAATTCTGTCCTTTATTTTTTCAAGCCTTTATGTTTCTCTTAATAGCCTGTTTCTTTTTCTAATTTAATTTCTGTTGGAAAATTTATGGCAGTCTATTTAAACCACAAACCTTTACATACCTTTCTAACTGTTTACCTAGCCTTGAGCTTAAATAAGGCAATTTTACATGAGGTATTAACATTTTACAACTAACTTCATTTTAGAAATCAAACTTTCACCAAAAGCTAGCATAATACCAGCCAAACAACTAAAAGACTATTGGCTAATCCATATGAGCAATTGAGATTTAATAGAACTTTTACTGTTTTTAGAATTAAAAAACCTGTTACCTTAAAAGAGAGGTAATCACTGTATTTCTAAATCAGTTTCCTTAGCAAAAAATGGGAAAGTACAGAATACAGAGTTTGAAAAGGATCAAAGCAGCATACAGAAAATAACTCCTGGTAATAATACTTCTAACTCGATAAACTTGTAGAAAGTATGATTAAAGTCTACAATTTCAACACTGAAAATTATGCCTTTCTGAAAAATAAGCACCCTGCATTCTGAAAGAGGATATCGTTTCACCAATCTTAAAATTTGTTTCATTAACATGTAGTAAGTGATAATCTGGGACTCATTGTATAGAAAATGCAGCGTAGATCCTTCTGAACTGCATCTGAAGTGTGACTGCATTAAAATACTACTTATAATTCCTACTGTCTTTGCTGAAAAATACTCTCAGTAGAATTTTTGCTACTTGCTGCTAAAACGCCCCCTGGGTACACCTCCCAAAGGCTGACATAAAAATATTGGATCAGAGGTTCCAAACAGGGGTGTCCGTGGAGGAGTATCAAAAACATTAAGATGGCATTTGTTAACTGTGCAACTGGATCCTGTTCTTTTTGACATGTATTCATACTTGACACATGTTAAAAACGGGGGAATTCAATCACAGACTGTACATTTCATTTTTACTTTTTTACCTCCTGAAGAGATGCCCTGCCAGATGGCCTTTTTTTTTTGCGGGGGGAGGAGATGTTTAAAATGTGAATTAGTAGAACCTGGGAAATAATTTTAGCTCACAAGTCAGATTAGTCTTTTTTAGTTTGATTAGCTTGTCTAACCAGCTAGTCACCAGTTGTTTTGGGATTAGAACTAGAATTCCCATATATTCTACTCAGATTAGCAGCAATACCTCAGAATTACAGAACAAACCTTTTCTAGACTTAGTTTGAGATGCAAAGAGATCAGATGTTGCATCTCGATCCAAAGCTTTTTCTATTGACTCTTCATTTGGAGCTAAAGATATAACTTGAAGGACTCCAATTATTTCACTGTAAAAGGGAGGGATCCTGTAGCACGGTGACTTGAAATATAATTGTTCAGAATGCAAATTTTATTTCAATTCATGGTGCCACAGGATCCCTGCATTTTACAGATGAACAATCTGGGTGACATGATCCTATCAGTGAGCTACCTGGGTGGACCTGGAAAGCTCTTTTCTTAATGCCCTGTGGAAACCTTTGATCATGGTCTCTGTCAATTAACTGGGCTTACTTACCACGTGTCAGAACATCATACAAAATTCTAAAGATGTTCTAGACATGCAAAGATTATATTCATCAACCCTGCCAGGCTTCCTGGCCTGTTCTTAGCAATAAATCACCCATCTCCTGACACTTAACAGTTTATATTCAGCAGTTTGATTTTATTTGGCTGAAAATTCTCAGGCACAGTTTGGTTAGGTTAGAGTCTTCCTCGAAGTAAAGAGTGAAACTCAGAAGGTGGATTGCCCACGGTTAGTGCAAAAGGATAAAAGATAATTACACTCACAGAGGCTTAAACTCACAGCTTCCTCCTCCTACACTCTCTGAATCAGTGGATGTTTGTACACTTGGTGGTCTTGAAGTCAAACCCTTGTATATTTACATGATCCCTGGTTTGGGAACGGCTGCTTCCCAGCCTCCCCGAGTCAAACTTTGTACCAACGACAGAGCTGACAATCCCAATCCCAACCACCAATTGTGGTTGCTAAATAAGGACTATTTGGGACTCCTGGGGACGGGGGTGGCGAGGGATGCTACAGTATAACCTCTCTGCCTAGTTGTCATGTGCAAACTCACTAGGGAGAGATTTCCTGAATAGAAATTCTTCACTGCAGTCATTCTCTAAATGTGGAGGGTAACATTTGGAGAAAAGGGTACTGTATTATCTTCCTCTTCCCCAAGTGTAATTTTATACATTCTTACAAACATCTGAAAAGGGTCATAATAATAATAAAAAATCAGGTACAGGTAGTCCTCTAGTTATGGTCACAACTGAGCCCAAAATTTATGCTGCTAAGTAAAACATTTGTTAAGTGAGTTTGCCCCATTTTACGACTTTTCTTCCCACAATTGTTAAGTGAATTGTTGCATATGGTTGTTAAGTGAATCTGGATTTTCCATTGATTTTGCTAGTCAGAAGGTCACAAAAGCTGATCACATGACCTTAGGACCCTATGCAGCCGTCATAAATATGAACCAGTTGCCAAGCATCTGAATTTTGATCATGTGACCATGATCTGGTCACATAAGCTGAAAGGGTCATAAGTGTGAAAAACGGCCATAAGTCTCTTTTTTCAGTGCTGTTGTAACTTTGAACAATCACTAAATGAACTGTTCTAAGTCGTGCACTACCTGCATGTAATACTACTGCAATACTTTAGAAACAAATGAACATTCCTCTTTTGGTGGTCTTATTGAATGATCTTGCACTAGTATTCCTATGAAGATCAGCTGCTTTCACTTATCAAAAGGATGTGCTGTGTCACTCTGAATTTAGAAAGCCTACCAAAATTGCCACCCACCAACAATATGGATCTAGTTTCCTTACCATTTCTATCCCATATGGACCTATCGGCCATAGAAGTCTTATGGCAGAAAAAATAGAGGGACACACAAACATGGCATTTGTGCAGCACAGAGTACTTAGGATGAAATAAAAATGCACTGTAGAAAAGATACATCCCAGTTTAGTCTGGCACTAAAATTGGCCCAACGTAGCTGTTTACAACATAACACTGGTTCAGCATCATTACACCTCCATGTAATAAACAGTTTCAGCAATGAGGTATCTGAGATTTTTTCATAATACTTTTGCAACCTGAGCATTTTCCCAGAAATGTCAACCAGCATGGCTAATGGCAAGGCTGACTGAAAACTTTGTGAATTGAAGTCCATATCGAGAAGGTACCAGGCTGAGAAAGACTGCCTAATAATAACAATAGCACTTAGACGTATATACCGCTTCACAGTGCTTTTTACAGCCCTAAGTGGTTTACAGAGTCAGCATATTGCCCCCAACAATCTGTCATCATTTTACCGACCTTGGAAGGATGGAGGGCTGAGTTAACCTTAAGCCGGTGCGAATCGAACTGCTGAACTGCTGGTAGCTGGCAGTCAGCAGAAGTAGCCTGTAATACTCCCTTCTAACTATTGCACCAGCACAGGTCTTTGACAAATAACATTATCTTATTTATAAGCTATGAAGAAAGTTTCTATTAGCAATGGACTATGAACAAAATTGACTATGTCAGTAATGTCATTTCTATTTTCATTTATCTTGATAGTGTATAATTTGGAGTTTTCTTACTATGCAAATTGTTGACTACACCATCACAAAGAGTTTGTGAGAGTTTAATGCTGAAATGTTTAGTTAGAAAATGGATTAGGAAGGTGTCAAGAAGCAAAATCCCTCCCTGTAATTTTGCCTATATAGCTTTCAAGCCATTACCTGAGCTTTTTAAATGGAAAACTTGGAGATATAGTGCCATACTTTTTAAATTCACCTACTCTCTCAATTGACCAATTATCCAGCGGTTATTATGCAGCATTACTAGAGACAGAAAAGAATCACAGTGTAAACATCTGCCAGTATTTGAAGCTCTGGCAGTTCTCAAATTAACGAAAGATATTAACTAAAGGCCTGACATGCGTTGTCATAATCCAACTACAGCCAAACTATTCACAGGCAAGCAAACTAGTTAGGAATTAAGCTTTACCCATAGAACTCAGTTAGGTACAGAGGTGGTATTCAGCAGGTTCTGACCAGTTCTGGAGAACCGGAAATTTTGAATAGTTCAGAGAACTGGCAAATACCTCCTCTGACTGGAGATTTTACAGTATCCTTCCCCTGCCACGCCCACCAAGCCATGCCCGCAGAACCAGTAGTAAAAAAAATTGAATCCCACCACTGGTTAGGTAGCTCCTTTCTCTCCCATAATTGAGTCTATGTTAGGTTTGCTTAATGTCTAAACAACAATCTGGGTACCAAACAACTTCATTGATGTTGTACCAAACAACTTCATGAATTCTTTTGAAAAAGACCCCAGTGCTCACTATGCATGTCTACATTACAAATTGAAAGATGCTTTGGATTTGTTAATCATCATGGCATCCAACCACAGAACTCCACAAAGTACAATTCTAACTTGCAGAACTATCTAAAGATACCCAAAGGTGCTTTTCCAAAAGGCAACTAGACTTTCTTAATTTTTTCCTTGAAAACATTTCACTTGTTGGATGAGAAGCGAAACATTTTCAAGGCAAAAAAAAAAAAATCAAGGCAAAAATCAAGAAAAATCAAGAAAATGTCATTTGGAAAAGCACCTTTGAGACAACCATGGCCTGGATGATTGAGAATCTTATAGATATGGAAAGATACATGTAGATCTTAGCAATATGCCCCAAGAGTACTGGTTCCAATTTGTGGCCTTCATGTGGAGGTGTGGGGGGGTGGCCTTCATGTGCTGAAAATTGGATTAATTTAATTTTTTCTCTTTTGTATGCTGAGTCTTTTCCTCAGGAAGCCATGAAAGTCTGCTAAGCCTGACTTTAGAATGTAATAGGATAGTTTATTGGCCGAGTATGATTAGACACACAAGGAAATTGTCTATGGTGCATAAGATCTCAGTGTACATGCAAAATAACAAAATAATAATCATAATAACAAAGGATAATAATCACAATAATGATACCAACAGAGAAGTAGAGGAACAGATGAGAAAGTTAAAAGTAATATAGCCATACTACATGGGTAATATACTTAGACAAAAGACAGAACTGTGTAAATTAAGTGTTCAGCAGAACAATGGCATGAGGGGAAAAATGTCTCAGTGTCTAATTGTTTTAGTATGCAATGCTCTGTGTCATCATCAGTGGTGGGATTCAAAATTTTCTACTACCAGTTCTGTGGGGGTGGCTTGGTGGGGGTGGAATTGCTTGGTGGGCATGGCTTGGTGGGTGTGGCAGGGGAAGGATACTGTAAAATCTCTATTCCCTCCCCACTCCTGGGGGAAGGTTACTGCAAATTTCCCATTCCCTCCCCACCCCACCCCACTAACCTGCTTTCCAGTTCTGTTCTCCTGTGCAGGGCAACAAAAGAAGACCCAGCCGATCAGCTGGGACTCGGGAGGCAGAGAATAGATGGGGCAAGGCCAGTCAAAGATGGTATTTGCCAATTCTCTGAAGTGCTCAAAATTTCTGCTACCGGTTCTCCAGAATTGGTCAGAACCTGCTGAATACCACCTCTGGGCATCATGTTGCATTTTTCATCTTTTCATTTTGCATTGAATCTACTCCCTTAAAACTTCATTAAACATAATATACGGGTGAGAGAACATGGTCCTGTGTTTAATAGAACTGAGGGATTTCTAATACAAAAGATGTGACTCAAGATATGATATTGCAGCACTGAAAGATTATTCGTTCAGCATCCTTCTTCCACAGCTTCAAGATTCATTGTTTGCTTTAAAAAAAAAACCTAGTGAATATAAGCCCTGGAAGAAGACTCTGATTTTAGCACCCACTTCACCTATATCTATGTGTTAATTTTTCAGCAATTTCCCCTTATTCAGACAGCAGTAATCTCTACCTTCAAGTTATGCTGAGAATCTTTTCCTTTGCACAGTTAATCTAATGTCCAATGAACTTCTTTACCATCTTCTCACCACCTTCAAATGCATATTCTCGTACACAGAAAAATGCCATCCCCATGTTTTGCTGTAACTTTGCTTCTCTTGTGGAAGAGCAATATTAGCAAGAAAGTAAAGAAAGCGTGCTTTCTTATTGTGACTGGATTCACACCCAGTGCTAAGCTACATTATGTGTTTATCATTTGTTATTGCCAAGGCAAAACCAAAAAAGCCATTTCATGCTTAACATAGCTTAATTTAGCATGATATTCTTACTTATGATTTATTTATGTTTCCACCAGAGGTGGTATTCAGCAGGTTCTGACCAGTTCTGGAGAACCAGTAGCGGAAATTTTGAGTAGTTCAAAGAACCGGCAAATACCACCTCTGACTGGAGATTTTACAGTATCCTTCCCCTGCCACGCCCATCAAGCCACGCCCACAGAAACCAGTAGTAAAAATTTTTGAATCCCACCACTGGTTTTCACCATATTTCCCAGATAGTACTTGTGTAAAGGAGCACAGCATTTCTAAAAGTTTGTGAAGATTCATTATACATCTAGTCCTTTGAAAAGGGGGCCTTTATTCACATATATGAAGAATTCCACAAAGGATGTTCTGAGATCATTAACAAAGGAAAAGATGAAATAAAAAAGATAATGGTTCCATAAAGTCAATCTCGGTTTATACTGACTACCAATACACAACCAACCATATAGGTTTCTTAGCAAAAATAAGGCAATGGTTTGCCATTGTCTTTTTTCCAAAATATCTTTTTACTTCCAAGTCTAGCTTAGAGCCCTGGGTATTCTGAATAGTATCTTGGTTTTCTGCTCAAGTGCTAACCATGTCTGGGCTGTATCTGAGATACTGATATAGTTCCTATAAAAATAATTGAGGGCACCTGGATTTAGCCATTATCCACAACAGACTAAACTTTCTATTAGATTGGTAATCCTTTTGTTTCAGAGAAGCAAAAACAGTGCTACTGTTTTTTCAGCTAAGACTCACAATTTTACATTTCATTAGCAACAGAGCAATAATAAAGCAGATAATTGTCAATCCTTGGATTCTGTCCCATTGTCCCCTTTGCATAAGAAACTATAAAAATACATTGTATGTTATAAAATGTATAATACTAATCCAAATATGGAAAAAATTGGGGGAGCTATGGCTTTGAGACTTTTGGAAAGCATTGCACTACAACAGAGTGATGCGTTTTAAACAATTATCTTTATTGTTTGGACTAGCTGACATCAGCTTCCCAGGATTTCAAACACTTATAGAAGATTTCAAGTATAAGACCGAAGCTGGGAATTCTTGCATGCAAAATAGATACTGTTTCATTTAGTTATATCAGGAATCTCCAGACCTGATGAGTGTAAAACTTGTGGACTTCAACTCCCACAATTCCTCAGCCAGCCATGCTGTATGATTAGTTATAGTTTATAGTTATATAATACGATTGTTTTCCATGTCAGTGGTTCTTCTTGTCTTAGTTAATTTCAGAAGAAGTGTGGTAAACTAACCACAAGACATACCCCAAACAGGTGATGGCATTAGCATTAGTTCCTTCATCAACAAAGATGTCATGAAATGGCCTCCATGAGGGAAACATCTATAAGAAGACTTCTCTAAAATCCATCACAATTATAGCTAGCATTTGGTAAGAAACTACTATCACTATCACTTGGATAGTGTCTTCTCTTTCTTTGAGATAGAGACATGGGTATATGGTAAACTTAAATATACTATCTCTAGACCAGCTGTGTCAAATTCAAGACCTGGGGGCTGAATCCAGCCCATGGGGGTCCTTAGATCTGGCCCACAGGGCCATCCTGGAAATAGCAAAGGATCGGTCCACGGTGCTTCTGCCACCAAAAATGGAACTCAGGAGGGCCGCGTGTAGCCTTCCCGAGCTCCGTTTTCACTGGCAGAGAGTTGCAGGATGCCATCCCAGCTGAAAACAGAGCTTGGGAGCCCGTTTTCACTGGCAGAAACCTTGGGTCACTACAGGCGCCCCCCTCACCTCCCTGACATGAGTGATATCATGTTGGCCATGTCCACCTTGGCCACACCCACCCTGTCCCCCCAAGGTCAAACACAACCTTGATGTGACCCTCAATGAAATTGAGTTTGACACCCCTGGTCTAGAGCAGGGTGTCCAACCTTGGCAACTTTAAGACTTGTGGACTTCAACTCCCAGAATTCCTCAGCCAGCAAAGCTGGCTGAGGAATTCTGGGAGTTGAAGTCCACAAGTCTTAAAGTTGCCAAGGTTAGACACCCCTGCTCTAGACCAGGGGTCCCCAACCACCGGTCCGCGGACCGGTGCACCGTCCATGGAACAAGTCCTACCGGGCGCTGGCTTGCTGGCGCCGCCATCTTGTTTTGATGAAAAAGTGCTTCCGGTGAGCTTTTCCGGGTAGAAAGCTCACCGGAAGCACTTTTTCATCAAAACAAGATGGCGGCGCCCAGCTGATGTCGGTACCGGGCCGCGCCATAACAAAGGTTGGGGATACCGGGCCGCGGCGTAAAAAAGGTTGGGGATCACTGCTTTAGACCATGCAATCTGGTCACAAAAAGAGCACAGAACCAAAAAAAAAAAACTCACCCAAAACAAATCTTAGACAGACTGAAGAGCTAATTATTTTTAACCAATTGTCGGAGCTACAGTTTACTGCTATGAGATATGCAGCATTGGGTAATTGAATAACACTCTATTTGGAGTGCCAATCAATTGCACAATATGTCAAACTGTCTTTATCCAACCAAAAACTGCTAATGAGTACTGTCAACTTAAGACTTGCTTTTTTTTAAAAAAAAAAATCTGAGTTAAAGTCTTCTAAAGGATAAGGCTAACAAGCCCTATGACTTCAGCAATATCTTCTCTTTTTTTCTGGATGCTTTGTTGAAAAGCAAAGGAAGTTGTGCCAATTGAGGTGAGCCTCAATTGAAAAAAAAAGGCTAAATAGATGCATAATAGCATTTCAAAAACGCACAACTGTAGAAGTGTAGCTGTCACATTTTTGGAAGGTGCTGCTTTAGAATAAGGTTTGCACATGAAACATTATTCTTTATACCATAATTTATTCTTTATACAGTTTGGCACTGGATGTCTAGGACATTAGACATTAAAGGAGATTTCAAGTATTAGATTGAAGTTGGGACTTCTCCATATTAAAGAGATATTCCTTCAATTGGCTACAGTGTGATAATTTTCCATGTCAATAGCTTTTATTGTGTTTAACTTTTCCAAGAAATTTCTATGATGCACAATGCATTTTTTTATTGTTATATTTTATTTTCCATTGCTTTTTGTTTCTGGCTATGTTGTTACAATCTGCAGCCATAAAAATAAACTTACTGTATTACATGCTTATTTCACTGTTTCACTGTTTGCAATATATAAGCATGATTCAGCTGATCTTTACATCTTTACATCATACTGGACAAGAATGTTGATTTGTTTTTTTTTTAAATCCAAACTTTCAAGAACAAAAGAAACAGCCAGAGCTTTTAGTTTCCTTAACTTTTAAAAATAATATTCACTTTGCACTAAGCACAGAAGGCAGGAACAGAAACAGAATATTTATTAATGCTACTTCAGGCAATACTGCCCACATGCATCAGAAGAGCAGGATGTCCTTACAAACAGTCATAGTAATGTTATAAAAATCTGGAAGCAAAATGGTCCAGAATAAGACTGAACAACTCTGTGCTTCAGCTCATTTCATGAGCTAGTTTACCAAAAGCAATTTCTGAAGGCTGCTTATTTGCATTAATAGCGGGTTTATGAATGGCAAAACAAGAATGGAAAACAGACTGCAAAAAATATGGTTATATTCTTGATGACAAACAACTACATTCTGATTTTTTTCCAAGAGGTTAGGGCCAGGGGTGGGATCCGACAGGGTTAACTACCAGTTTGGTCATTTACGAGGTTCAGTGATTTACGATGTGCTTCCCTGCACGCTGCCGGACGCATGTCTGTAAATCGTCATCAGCATGCTGCGTGCAGAGAAGCAGCCTTTCAAAAAGTCCTTTTTTCCTGCTTTTTAAACTGCAGCTGTGCCTCGCACGGCAGCTGAAGTTGAAAAAATCAGGAAATAAAGGTCAGGTAGGGTAGGCAAAAACATCAGCAGACAGAGAACTGGTTCTATGTCTGCTGCTCTTCAGAGCTACCAGTTCTACAGAGGTGGACAGAACCGGTAGAAACCCATCCCTGGTTAGGACAGCATATAGCTAACTTTCATTACATAAAACTTTGTGGGTTTTAGACTGAAAAAAAATGGTACAAGATCAGTCATTAAAGTTCCCAGTCAAATGACTATTTGAACATTGTGTCGGGCTTCAAAGAGTCTACCAGTTTATCTCCTGGAGTGAAGCCTGACACATTATCTTGGTTGGGGAATGAACATCCGATCCTGCCGTTTATAATATATTAACTTGATTGGAAAACATCTCCTACTTTTGAAGATCCCATCCCGGTTCGACCCATCTCGTATCGGCACGAACATGCGACAAGGATGGGGTGGGGGAAGGTTTATCACTCCAACTCCTCTCATTACTCAAAACGAAACACAAACACTCATTGGGGGAGTTACGGCACAACTTGGGAATTGAAACCACATTCTGTTTGGTAATTAGTTGCGTTTAGAATTGCGGGGTGGAGGCGTGTAGGACCAATGGGGAGGGCGGATGTTAGTTAGCTGCATGGGGTAGGGCTGCATGATAAATTGCGCTCAGAGACGAATGATCTCAGCGTTGACTTTATCTGGTATATTCATTGTTGCCGTATTTGAAGGAAAACGAGCGAAAATAAACGTACCTATTCACAACAAATCCCGTGAGTAATATAGTTTATTGCTAGAATTCCTACGTGTCCAAATGAAGGCTAACACATTGGGGGGTTTTTTTGTGCTAGTGCAGCAAGTTTTCAGTAACCAATTTTATTTCCTTACTAGCATAGTAAGAACAATTTGTGCCAATTAAAATGTGCCGTTCTATTCATCTGAATTAGGAAATTATATTAAAGCAAAGAATCTCAGACTTCAACCCAGTAAGCAGAATGTACCCCATTAATAAAAAATCCATGGATATACAGGTAGTCCTCGATTTATGACCACAACTGAGTCCCAAATTTCTGTTGTGAAGCGAGATGTTTGCTAAGTGAATTTTGCCTCATTTTACAACTTCTCTTGCCGCAGTTGTTAAGTGAATCACTGCAGTTGTTAAGTTAGTAATGTGCAGAGGTGGTATTCAGCAGGTTCTGACCAGTTCTGGAGAACTGGTAGCGGAAATTTTGAGTAGTTCGAAGAACCAGAAAATACCACCTCTGACTGGGGATTTTACAGTATCTTTCCCATGCCACGCCCATCAAGCCATGCCCACAGAACTGGTAGTAAAAAAAATTGAATCCCACCACTGGTAATGTGGTATTCTTTTGAACCATTTTCAAGGGCTGGAGTCATCGCATTACATGGATTCTGCTCCTTCTTAAATGGGCAGATCCAACTGAGGAGGAGGACAGAAGAAATTGAGCTCTTGGTCATTCTTGCTTCAAGGCTCCTCCGTGCTATTTAATATTTACATGAAATTGCTAGGAGAATGTATGAACGAATGATGATATCCAGCTGTGCATTTACACCCCTGCAAAAGCAGAAGATGCTGTGGAGATCCTGACGTGGACTTAGATCATGTCAAATTTTTCAACATTCAGTTTCCAAACATTAGTGGTGCTCAAAAGTTGTAACATGTCTTGGGGACTTTAAAGATATTTTAGTTACTTTAATATAATTTAGATGTGCTTGGTATGTAACTTCTTAAGTATCATAACTTTTGAACATTTTGTTTGTTTCATTGTACGTGGTGTCCAGAGCCTATAAAGAACTGAGTGAGAAGAAACAGGTCCAAATGTAAGGCCACACTTGGAATGCTGCATTCAGTTTTGGTAACCACCATGTAAAACAGATGTTGAGACTCTGGAAAAAGTGCAGAGAAGAGCAACGAAGATGATTAGGGGACTGGAGGCTAAAACATATAAAGAACTGTTGCTGGAACTGGGTATGTCTAGTTTAATGAAAAAAAGGCCTAGGGGTGACATGATAGCAGTGTTCCAATATCTCAGCGGCTGCCACAAAGAAGAGGGAGTCAAGCTATTCTCCAAAGCTCTTGAAGGCAGGACAAGAAGCAACGGATGGAAACTCATCAAGGAGATAAACAACCTAGAACTAAGGAGACATTTCCTGACAGTTAAAACAATTAATCAGTGGAACAACTTGCCTCTAGAAGTTGTAAATGCTCCAACACTGGAAGTTTTTAAAAAGAGATTGGATAATCATGTGTCTGAAGTGGTGTAGGGTTTCCTGTCTACACAGGGGGTTGGACTAGAAGACCTCTAAGGTCCCTTCCAACTCTGTAATTCTATTCTATTCTATTCTATTCTATTCTATTCTATTCTATTCTATTCTATTCTATTCTATTCTATTCTACATTCCAGCAAGATAAAATGTCTCTTTACCCCCATATCACTGTATACTGGTTAGGTCTAAGTGTCTCTCTCAATAAGGTGTCATTCTCCTAGAAGAAATAGGTGCATAGCTGCCTAGAACAGCACCATGGTGAGATAGGCAATGATGCATTTAACAAATGAACTAAATGCAAACAAAATAATTTGGGGTTCTCTTGGATTCTAGACTAACAGATGGAGGCCATCCAGCTTAGTCTGGTTACCAGTTACAACTGCTCTTCTATTGAGATGCTTTGGTGAAGACAGATAAATGACAGATAACAGATTAACAGAGTTGGAAGGGACCTTGTAAGTCATCTAGTCCAACCCCCTGCTCAAGCAGGAGACTACACCATCTCTGACAAATGGAAGTCCAGTCTCTTTTTGAAAGCTTCCAGTGATGAAGCTCCCACAACTTCTGAAAGCAACTTCTATTTCATTGGTTGATTGTTCTGACTGACAGAAAATCTCACCTTATTTCCAGGTTGAATCTCTCCTTGTTCAGTTTCCATCCATTATTCCTTGTCTGGCCTTTAGGTGCTTTGGAAAATAGCTTGTCCTCCTCCTCTCTATGGTAGTCCCTCAAATATTGGAACATTCATACCCTCATCACCTCATGATTAGATGATTATAATGCATTCTACATGGAACTGCCTTTGAAAACTACTCAGAAACAAAGAAATAATGGGCAGAGACACTTCAGTAAAATAAACATCCACCTGTATGAACTATATTGGTTACTAGACATAATTCAAAGTGTTGATTGTTAATTATACAACCCTTGGTTGTTTGGGTCATTAATATCTGTGGTTCCATTTTCTCCAGAGTTCTATATGTTCTACCTATTGGTAGGTGAGTATTGCCAGTCCCATTAGGTAAAACAAACCAAGAAATCACAGAATAGCTAAAACTGCTTTTATTTAAGAGTGGCTATAATAATAAAATCTTGCATGTCTGATAATGTTTACTTCCTCCTCCTATTTATCATTTAGTGAATTAGAAAGCTTCTATCTGACTCACTTCCTAATGTTATCTGCTGGTTGTGCACTTCAAATATGTTTTAACTCTTATTTCCTTGGCAACAGATCTAGAATTAACTCCATCAAGACCCTCTTCCTTATGGTCTTCAGATGTGAATTCCCCTCTCCAAAATGGGCAGAGTTGTGGCAGCAGGCTATTCCCATAAATGCCCTAATGCTATGGAATTGCTTCCCCCTTAAAGTGAGGGTGACATTTTTCTGGTTATTCTGTAGGAAAGGGCTGAAGACTCTCCTCTTCAACCCAGCTTGTGGAGTCTAGCTGGAAGATTATGACACTGTTCTATCTTGAGCTAATAAATTAACTATATAATATTTTTACATGGCTTTATATTTTATGACTGTTTTATGTGCTCCTTGTGAGCTATCCAGAATTATGACGAGGGAAGCATATAAATTATGTACAACAACGTTAAATATAAAGAAATGAATAAATCACTGAGGGGGGGAAATGCAACAAGCTGTTTAATTGAGGGAATGAAAGAAAAAGTCCACAGTTCTCAGCAGGGGTCTCCAAACTTAGCAACTTTAAGACACATGGACTTCAACTCCCAGAATTCCTCAGGCAGCCAGCCAGCATGGCTGGCTGAGGAATCCTGGGAATTGAAGTCCACATGGCTGACTGAGGAATTCTGAGAGTTGAAATCCACAAGTTGTAAAGTCGCCAAGTTTGGAGACTCCTGGTTTACAGTATTATTCAAGGGAAAGGGATATGAACATTTGAAACAGTTGATATGTGGAACAAAAGATTTATAGTGATACACTGAGATCCTGTTTGCTGATTACTTTGCTTTCCATACAGCATGAATGCTATTGTTGTTCTTAATTCTATTTTCTAAGGCTACCCAGTTGCCAAGTGATTCAAGGCAACATTCAAAGAACACAACATAATAATGAAGGGCTTTGCCAGTGGATCTACGAATAGTGAATCACAACATGGTGATCTCCAGATATACAATGGCCATGATAGTTGGGGAATACTAGAACTGTGAAGTGACACATCTGGAGGGTACCATAGTGGAGAAGGTAAATCTAAGACATCTTAGGAAGCATTAAACGAGTATATCTTAGATTTACACATATTAACTAAGCAGATGGCTGGAAGGTAGGAGAAAATACAAACAGTGTAAAACTCATGGGATTTGGCAACCGTATAGTTAATCTCTACCTAAGAGCCCTCCTAAGTTCTCTTAGGATTCAGAAAGCCTAAAGCACCGAGCAAACAATTCCACTTGCCATTAGTGTCATTTTCCCTGGTTTTAGATTCAGGATATGTTTTGTTTGAAATCATGCAATTTCAGAGCAATACATTTGTAACTAGTTTACAAGATTAGCCAAAAATAGTCCAATTTCATTATATTTTTTGCAGTTAATTCAAGCACAGTCCCATGCCAAACAAAGAAAAACAATAGGTACCCCAATTTTCTTTCATAAATATCCTAAGGTGGAAGATTGCTGGCTGGGCAACAGATTTCCTGCCCCAGCTAACACCTATAATGTCAGTCTATTATCAACTCAGTGTTTAATTTTTCCTCATGTATTTTGGGCAGACTATTTCAAACTGCAGGCAAGGAATCATAGAATCCAATATTTCTTTATGTAAAATAGTCCCTACACATAGGAAAAAAATATCAAGGAAGCATGTCTTAAATGTTTTACAGAATTTGTAAGTTACTTGGAATTTCTGATGCTGTAGACTACTTTCTTTCCAAGTAAAATCTTCTTCCTTGGCTGATGTGTATTTTAATTTTTCTATTTATGATGAGAATTGTTTTTCATTTAGTTTAAGACTGTTTGTCACCCAAAGTCACTTGCTGAGATGAGCAGCCAAATAGATTGAAGAAATAAACAAACAAATAATAAAGGAGGCCTTTTTAAAAAAATTAAGTTATTCAAATATACTGTATGAGATTCAGTTATCCATCTGGAATATGAATCAATAGGGATCAGACATGACTACAGGGAGACCTTGATCTAAGACCACAATTCAGCCCAACATTTATGTTGCTAAGTGAAACATTTGCTAATTTCACAACCTTTCTTGCCGCAGTTGTTAAATGAATCATCATGATTGATAAGTTAGTAGTCTATCATCTGCACCTCTATAACTGTCTGGTTTGGTTCTGCAACCCAACAGGACAGACGCAGACTTCAGAGAGTAATTAGGACTGCAGAAAAAACAATTACTACCAACCTGTCTTCAATCGAGGACCTGTATACTGCACGAGTCAAAAAGAGGGCTGTGAAAATATTTACAGACCCCTCACATTCTGGACATAAACTGTTTCAACCAGGGGTGGGATTCTACCTGGTCGGACCAGTTCTATAGAACCGGTTGTTGTGATTCTGACCAGTTTGGAGAACCGGCAAATTGCGCCACTGGCTGGTTCCACCCCTCCCCTCCCGCCTACACATTCCTTACCTGGCATGCACACCATCAAACTTGCCTGCATTTGATAAGTGGCTATTTTTCCCTCCCCCCCCCCGAGCATCAGCTGTTCTGCTGAGCTGGGAGATTTAGATTAGCTAGAAAGCAGGAAATTGTTGCATTTTTTGCTTTCTAGCTAATCTAAAAGCAGAGCTGAACCTTCCCTAGGACTGAAGTTTCTATTTTTCAGTGCAGAGTCAGGCAGCAGATTGAAGAAAGATAGATCTCTGAGTGAATCTGTGATTCTGTGAGCAACTCAATCTGCCTGCCTGCTTTGCCTGATTTTGGGTAAAAGTTGCCCTTTTTTAGAAAAAAAATCAATATTTACATCAATATTTATAATATTTACATACAAGCCACACCCAGCCAGTCACATGACCATCAAGCCACGGCCAGTCAGTCACGTGACCATCAAGCCACACCCACAAATTAGGCCATGCCCACAGAACCGGTTGTTAAGAAATTTGAATCCCATCCCTGGTTTCAATTCTTTCCCTCAAAACGACGCTATAGGGCACTGCACACCAGAACAACTATACACAAGGACAGTTTTTTCCTGAATGCCATCACTCTGCTAAACAAATAATTCCCTCAATACTGCCAAGTATTTACAAAGCCTTACTATTTACAAAGTCTTACTATTACTATTACTATTAATCTTCCCATCCTTCCTCTCATCCATCTCCTCCCACTTATGACTGTATGACTGTAACCTTGTTGCTTGTATCCTAACAATTTATATTGACTGTTTCCTAGTATGATTTGATTGCTTATTGTACCCTATGACTATCACTAAGTGTTGTATGTTATGATTCTTGACTCTTGACGAATGTATCTTTTTTTTAATGTACACTGAGAGCATTTGCACCAAGACAAATTCCTCGTGTGTCCAATCACACTTGGCCAATAAAGAATTCTATTCTATTCTATTTGTAACACGGTTGTTAAGTGAATCTGGCCTCCCATAGATTGTACTTGTCAGAAGGTTGCAAAAGGGAATCAGATGACCTTGGGATGCACCAACGGTCATAAGTACAAGTCAGTTGCCAAGCATCTGAATTTTTATCACATGATCATGGGAATGTTACAAAGGTCATAAGTGTGAAAAATGATCATAAGTCACTTTTTTCAGTGCCGGTCACTAAATGAACTGTTGTAAGTTGAGGATTACATGTATATTACGTCAATCAGAATAGGATCTCCAGGTTTGTACAAACCGCTCTTGGAAATCATAATCTCATATCATCCAATTTTGTTTTTATTAGTCCCCTTTCTTCCTACCTATTACCATGAAATCAAAGGTGCTACAATTCTCCTTTGTTTTCCCTGCTTTCAACAAGTGTCCTCTCACTCCCGCCCCCACCTCCTGCCACTATTCAGGATATATTAAAGGCTGTACTGAGACAGCTTTCAGTAAATATGGACTTAAATTATTTCAAAGAATTAGTAGCTGCCTCTATAATATTCCTATTAGAGTTGGTTCGGAAAGACTGCTAAAGTTCCTTGAGTTCCATTTCAATTAGTAATGGAAAAACATAAACTACTGGCTTTATAACCTGCCTAGAAAAGAGTGATTTGATCCAATAATTACTTTTAATTGCAACAAAATAAATACCTTATTTATTTAACAAAAAAATGTTTCATTTAACAGCAAAGAATCTCCCCACCCTCTTTCTACTAGAACAGCTGAGTCAAAAGTCTTAATATCCAGATGGGAATTGAAACCTCTCTTTCTAAAGGAGAAAGATATTGTCCTTTGTGGTTAGCCAAAGCTCGAGAGTTTTCCTGCTGCGCTTCTCAAGCAACACAACTTCACAATCAAAAGCAACACAATCCTTCACAATAAACCCCATCAACTAGTAACAATTACATTAATTCTGTCGTGCATGAATCCCCTGGCTCAAAGATCTCCCACGCATCAAGATTGCTTACAAGCACAGGATAAGTGTCAGCCTCAGTTCCTTGGCTATTTCACAGTTATGGCAATTCTGTACTGGAAAACAAGGGAAGAAGTATCCACATAATATGGAGATTCCTTTGCAAGAGGTTGTACAAGTCTTCTCCAGCCTGGTACTCTGCAGATAGATTGGACTACTGCCCTCTTCACATTCCACCAAAATGGTAAAAGAAAATGAAAAGCCAAGTGGTCTGAGAACGATGGGCATTATAATCCAAGCAGGTACCAGACTGGAGATAGATGTCCTTATATTCTCTTTGCTAGGTGGTTGCTATGTAAAACAAATTGTAATCCATGAAATACAATGATCATGTCAACAGACAGATAAAAAAGGGTTCCATCCATATCTATCTATCTATCTATCTATCTATCTATCTATCTATCTATCTATCTATCTATCATCTATTCTATCATCTATCCATCTGACCAAGAGGAGACTATGGTAAGGGACCAAATACTACTGTACCAAAACTCTAGATATAATAACTATTAGTTACCTTTCTATTTTGAGATCTGTGTTTCACTTCTACGAAAATCCAAACATTTGGTTTGGTTTAGATCTCACCAGGTCAGTGCTATGCCTAAGGAGCATTTACATATTTTCTTTTCCCTGAGTTGCTCGGGATAATAGCTAAAAACAATGTGTTAATAGGAATGAATGGCTAGAAGGTGTTTACCTAGGAGTTTACTGTTTCTTGCTATAGCATCCTTAGATTCTGGCATGCGAGAATAGAATCTTGATCAGACTGAGAACTAAATTCTATGTGGCTGATCTTTTACAAGATGGTAGTCTACAGCAGTGGTGGTATTCAAATATTTTTACTACTGGTTCTGTGGGCATGGCTTAGTGGGCATGGCAGGGGAAGGATATTGTAAAATCTCCAGTCAGAGGTGGTATTTGCCGATTCTCCGAACTACTCAAAATTTCCGCTACTGGTTCTCCAGAACTGGTCAGAACCTGCTGAAGACCACCTCTGGTCTATAGCAGGAGTCGCCAAGCTTCGCTGGCTGAGGAATTCTGGGAGTTGAAGTCCACAAGTCTTAAAGTTGCCAAGGTTGGAGACCCCTGGTCTGTGGAAACATTTCTGGTCTTTCTTTTACTCCCATCCACTCAGACCACCCAAAGGACTCCTGCAAGTGATCTTTCAAAATTCATTATGCCAACAGAATGTTTGTTTTAACAAACCCCCTTCACCCTGCCCCCAACTTCTATGTGAGGAAGTGACTCTTGAGCAGGAGCTTTCTCATTATTTAGTGTATAAACATACTAGCAACACACTTGCCCCATATCTAATATCCCCATGTTGATACAATACCTTCTTAAACCTTTTACCTATGTAGCACGGAAAAATTGCACCCTTTCTCCCTTTGAATATTTGATCCAGGGTAGGAATGTATCTGAATTATAATCTGGGGGCTTTGAAAATTCTTGTTTTGACTGCTACAGTGCTGCCTACCAGGTCTTGAAGCATTATTGCTGATAATATTTCAAACAAATTACATTTATATCATAGTGTATAACCCTAACCCTAACCTCCCCATCACAAGACCACATGTACCCCTGATAAACAGAAAACACCGACACTGACATCCCCTAAATTCCTCTGAAGATGTTACCTAACCTGGTAATGAAACATTTGGAAACCAACTCACAAGCTCAGAGAATGAACTGCCACCTTCTTTCTTCAGCTTGATCACAACATACTTTCTCTAAAGAAACCAAGCCACAAAGTGTTTGATAGAGAGTAACATTTGCAAAAACCATTGGATATGGACTAAAGTTGGCAGAGTGGGCTTTGGGGCTAGGGGCTTAGAGCCCGAAGAAGCTAGATGGAGTGGCTTAATTTATGCCCAAGAGCCTCAAATTCTTGTTCTACTTGAAGAATTGTTCAGCTCAAGAACAATTCAAAGAGAAAGAATGACGAATATAGAGAGCAGAAATGCTTAAATGCTCGATCCATTGTTTCCAGCACGATAATAAATTGAGCAGCCGACTGTGGTGAGAGAAAGAAATCTTACATTTATTGATATCATAGGCTTTATTTCTGCATTTGGCATATGCAAATGTTACTCAATCAATGTCATTGGGTATAGAATGCATTTCTTTTGGGGAAACAAAAGTGATTTGTGTTCTTTGTAAACAGATCTCAGGCGCAATCCTTGGGACTTATTCTTAAAAACAAACCCAACATGTTTTCCTTCCAAGAACAGCAAATAGGAAAATGAAAGCTTGCTCCTTGGGCAAAATCATTTTCAAGTTCCTGCCTTTTTCTTCTGAGGAGATACTGTAATGTCTGAGGCAGAGATGGGCTTCTGATAACGAAGGATAACATAGGAAGGGAAAGGCTGGGGAAACTTTGCAGGTTTTCTTTTATTTTTACACTGACATATGCTTATTTCAAAACTTAGACTTTCATATTTTCCACCTCAAGATGACGAAAACTACTTTACTAGCTTTGAACAAAGATGTTCAAATATATCTGATATTTGGTAAGCTCTGGGGGCCTACCAAAAGGAACTCATGAGCTTCTGGTTATTCACTCCTGGCCTACATGAAGGGTTATGTGCTACATCAATGATGGACTCCACAAAATAAGCATTGTTTTGCTGTGGGATATATGGTGCTTTAGAGAGCCAGAATAGTGTGATGGTTAAGGCACTGCACTAGAAACCAGGAGACTGTGAATTCTAGTCCCTGCTTGGATTCGGAGCCAATTGGGTGACCTTGAATGCATCACTCTCTCTCAGCCTTAGGAAGGAGATGATGGCAAACCACTTCTGAAAAACCTTGCAAAAGAAAACTGCAGAGACTTGTTGAGGTAGTTTTCGAGAATCAGACATAATTGAATGGAAACACACATGTTATGAACAATGGACATAATCCACTGAGACCTTTTGTAATACTAGACTCATTGAAACGAATAAAATCTGCACACGAGCTTATTACTGATTTTCAATTGGCTTTCAAGAGGCTTTCAGTGAACAAGATTCTAACTGATCGTGGCTGTGCCACTCTCAAAAAAAGAACCATTAGGGGGGGAAAAGTGAAACTGGCAACATCTAAATTAGAAGTCACCTCAAGTTTTTCTTCTTCTGCCTTTGCTACTATTACACTTGGTTGTTGTTTTTTTAACTTCATACACAGTACTTAACAACCGAGTGTCAACTTAAAACCTCTGCAGAAGGACTCTCATTTCAAGCCATCAGAAACACATTTCGACAAGACCGTTTGCTTTTTTGTAGATAGGCAAATATCCCACCACATTCAAGCTGCAAAAATCTAGAATGATCAGTAATGTTTTTCCTCTTCTGTTAGCCTTGATACGTTTTGAGATCAAAGATGCTAATAAATACACTGCAATCTAAAGATGAATTAAATCGAAGCCTGTTTTAGTGTATCTGTTAAATAAATGGCATCGCCCAGTTTGGGGAAATCCATGAAGCACACTAAAAATCATAAGGCAATTCACTGCCCTTGCTTGGCAAATACCTTGGTTTAATTTCTAGTAAACTTTGCTGACATAGATAATACATACAAGGGATGGGAAGGGAGAGAAGGATAGCAAAGCCATAGATAAAATATGAGTGAATTTTACTTCTTAGTCCCAATGGCACAACTGAAAGGGAAAAAAAATTGGATCTCAATGTAGTAAAAAGCTGTCCTGCTTCTCCATACAATCTCAGTTCGGCCTGTTTGTGTGTTTGTGTGTAATTCTAGTTATACTAGTAAGTAAATTTGTGAAAAAGAGAACGGTGGGGAGGAACTGTACATTGCAATTATTTAATTGCTGCACTGCAATTGAGATACAGGTACTATTTAATTCTTCCAGGCGGGATGGTGACTATTCAAAATGCACAATGCATTTTAAAAAAATAGAGAAATAAAACAGTGGCAACTCAGATAATCAACAGCTGTGAGAGTCCTACCTTCTTCTAATTTGCAGTTTAAAACCTTTCACTGACCTTCAGTGAATGAAGACTGCCTGGCATATTCCTCTGAGCTGCTCCTACCACAAGTAGATGTATGTGTTAACTAAAATATAGAACATCCGGACACTCTTCCTCACTCCATAGCCCAGGAGGATGAAACATATTCAATAGGATATGGCTGATAACACCTCCAACACATTTTTGCTTGGCTTTTGGTTATGCCTCTTGACACTTTCCCTGTTTCTCTTTCAGACTCAGATAAAAATGAGAACTTTTTGTTTTTGTTTTTTACTCTTTATCTGAAACATTTTCTTCACCTCTGACAAACACACAGAAGGGCTGGGCTGACCCTTTCAGCTCCACCGACTTCTACTTGAAGTCCCCACCCTTTTGAATATTGCACTGTGGGTCAAAAAGAGAGCAAGGGGTGGTGTTTGACCACACACACACCCTGACTAAAGATGCTCGGTTCATCCCAATAAGGCGTTCGCCAGTAACCTGGCGTTCCCAGGCCGTGAAGAGAACCAAGACAGTTTTACAGACAGAACCTCGCACGGCATCGATCCCATAAAAACAGGTTCCCTAAACACTCCTGATTAACTTAGCCGAACTCATAGTGCGGCATGTTTGCAAAGAGGAGGAGGAGGAGGAGGAGGAGGAGGAGGAGGAGGAGCGGCAGAGGAAAAAGTTGATGGGGAAAAACAAACAAACCCGCGGCAATTAAAACAAATACGACCCTCCCCCCCCCAAAGAAAGCCATTACGGATTCATTCCCTGGGAACGCTGCAGACCTGGGCAAGTGAAAGACAGAAAGGAAGGAAGGAAGGAAGGAAGGAAGGAAGGAAGGAAGGAAGGAAGGAAGGAAGGAAGGAAGGAAAGAAAGAAAGAAAGAAGGAAGGAAGGAAGGAAGAAAGAGGAAGGAAGGAAGGAAGGAAGGAAGAAAAAAGAAAGAAAGAAGAAAGTGAAAGGAAGGAAGGAAGGAAAGAAAGAAAGAAAGAAGAAAGAGGTAGAAAGAAAGAAAGGAAGAAAAAAGAAGAAAGTGAAAGGAAGGAAGGAAGGAAGGAAGGAAGGAAGGAAGGAAGGAAGAAAGAAAGAAAGAAAGAAAGAAAGAAAGAAAGAAAGAAAGAAAGAAAGAAAGAAAGAAAGAAAGAAAGAAAGACAGACGGGCGGGCGTTTTATTTATTTTTTTGCTCTGCTTGTCATGCCAAACGGCGTCTTGAGGCGCTGAATCCCTGCCTGCCTTTTTTCCTCTTCTCCTTTGGAGCAGCAAGTGCAGCTTTCCAGAACTGGGAGAAGGCGCCGATGAACACAAACCACCCAACCACACCAGAAAAGATGCAACCATTCTCTCTCTCTCTCTCTCCCCCTCTCCCTCTCTCTCTCTCTCTCTCTCCCTCTCCCTCTCTCTCCCAGATCTTAATATCATCCCACTCACCGTCACGGGCTTCTTTCCCGCAACTGCAGTTGCTGCATATGTGCTTGATCTCCTTGCCTATGTGACAGTGGATCACGAAAGACACGTTGTTGTTGTTGTTGTTGATGGCCGGCTTCTTCAGGGGTTTCATTCTCACCAGATAGAAAGCTCGTTTTTTGGGCTTCGCCTCAGCCCGGTCCGGAGAAGAGCCATCTCTGCGGCCAGAAGAGGACGACGAGCAAGACAGCACCCGGGACCGCCTGGGGTGTGTGGAGTCCGCCATGCGCGCGTTTTTTCTCTCCCTCTCTGTGGATGTGCGTCTCCCTCTATCTCTCCCTAGCGCCTCTCTGCCACATCCAGCCTCGTCCCCTCAATACACACTAGGATTAAAAGGGGAGGGAGGAGAGGACGGTGAGGAGAAAGCAGAGAGGGAGGGAAGGAGAGGAAGAAAGCAAGCCTTTATCTATGGTCCTCCTGTCTTTAAGCAGAGCTGTTCAGTCTCACACCCCTCACCGGCCACAACTCTGTTTACTATCCCTGCCCGTCTTGGCAATGCCCACAGCTCTGTTTTTCTGACGGCGCGCCTGACTCTGAAGCACAAGGCAAACGCTTCTCTTGCAACTCTAAGAGAGAGCGGCTGCTCTTCAACCCATTGAACCACAAAAGAACTCCCTCAAGCTGAGCTTGCTTTGGGAGGGCTTCAGGGATGGGGCTTCATAGAGGACATTTCCCACAGGATCACAACACAAGCTTGGAATTCCTGGGAAGGTCTTATCTCTGTGTTAATGGGGACCTGGCCCAGCTCCGCTTGGGAGCCCAAGCAAGGTGCTGCCACCCATTGAGGCCACTTAAAAATAGAAAAAATATGGTTTAGTATTCTATTTCTGCACCTGGTATTCAGGGACTTGTTCTTGGCAGAGCTTTCTTTCTTTCTTTCTTTCTTTCTTTCTTTCTTTCTTTCTTTCTTTCTTTCTTTCTTTCTTTCTTTCTTTCTTTCTTTCTTTCTTTCTTTCTCTTTCCTTTCCTTTTTGTCTGTCTGTCTGTCTTTTTTTCTTTTATGGGAAACTGAAACTGCCCAGAAAGTTTGAGGGGCTGTCACAAAGTCGAAGAGGGAAAACTATTTTTCAAAGCAACAGAAGGCAAGACAAGAACCAAAGGATGGAAACTCATCAAGGAGAGAAGCAACCGAGAACTAAGGAGAAATTTCCTAACGTTGAGAACAATCTGCCTTCAGAAGTTGTGGGTTTTCAAGAAGAGACTGCACTCAGCTACTTGTCTGAAATGGTATAGACTCTCCTGCTTGTGCAGGGAGTTGGACTAGATGACCTCCAAAGGTCCCTTCCATTTCTGTTGTTCTATATTCTAAGTGGAGAACTGAAGGGCGGCAAAAATGAATAGATAATGTCCAGAAAAGTAAACCTTCACAGAGGTTTAAAAATATGAATTCAATTCCGCTTAAAAGCCATGCTCTCTGCATAGATGGGAAACCCCGACCAGCAGAGCTTATAACATGAATCAAAAAAGGTGAGGGTGCTAAGCGATACTCCTTACTTTTTGATTTATTACTACACACAGCATGCCTCAGGCAAAGAATTCTTTAATTCCTCTCCCTGTGAAAAGCCACAGAGGCTTCAGTATCTCTCCTCCCCCATCTCTTTACGAATCTCAGCTACTTTGGTGATAGAAAAATAGGAGAAGAAACTAAAAGGAGGGCAGTATAAAAGAGATGCTCTATAAAGATTGCCCCAAAGGTGCTTTTTCAAGAGGCAACTGGACTGTCTGGTTTTTCTTTGAAGATGTTTTGCTTCTCATCCAAGAAACTTCTTCAGCTCTCAGAGCTCTACAGAGCTGAAGAAGCTTATTGGACAGAAGTGAAATGTCTTCAAAGAAAAACTAGAAAGTCCAGTTGCCTCTTGAAAAAGCACCTTTGGGACAACCATGACCTGGAGGACTGAGAATCTCCATAGATGTCTATAAAGGTTGGTGTGTGTTCATGCCAGCAAGGAATTAGGATAATTCAAGAGATCTTGCTTTGCAAGTCACAGAAAATGCTGACATTCATAGTCCCTGAGCATACCTGCTGTGTTAAACTAAGTTGGTTTGGCTTAGCCTGTTAGAACCTGTCCTTGTGCTTTATTTATGTATCCATGATGTACCACAATGTGTGAACAAGGGCAGATACCCAAAGTTAGACCATGCCACATTGTGCCTAGTTTTTAAGAGCTAGGCATCTATGCTCCATTTCTTTACAGCTGCTCTCTGGGGGGTATGTCATTTTCAAATTGCCTGGTGTCCATGGTAACCACTCAGGTTGTCTGAATAGGGGGGTGTTTCTCCCTGGCCCCCAGCCCATTATATTTTTTTCACTCTTTCAAATATACAGGGGACTTTTTCTGTTGCTACATGTCCATCTAGAGAAGTTATTTGGAGAAAAGATCCAGGCTGGGGACAGTCATTTAGGGTAGGGGTCTTCAACCTTGACAACTTTAAGACTTGTGGGAGTTGAAGTCCACAAGCCTTAAAGTTGCCAAGGTTGGAGACCCCTGATTTAGGACTCACTTATGCTTCTGATGTCATGAGGTGTACCAGTTTGAATTTAAAAACAGGATTTAAAAAGGACCGTTTTAAAAAAAAAAGTTTTATTGGCTTTGAAATGAACTATGCATAAAAACAGCCACAGATGGCAAAGTTCTACATATTTTAATCTTGTCCCCTAGGTTGCAATTCTAACTGGATCACATCTCCCCAGTTTTGGTTGATAGATCCAAATGTAGGTTTCAAACATGTCCAGCAATCCAATCCTCTCAAAATTTGAGAATACAGTGAAGGGTTGAAAAGGAAATTCCCAGGTCCCTATGCCAACTGACACCTGGGATAAGATAATCAAAGGCCCTTCTGAAGTTTGTTTTCAATAAATCAAGTTTAATTTCACCTTTTAAATTGTTTTCCTTTTCATTTTTTTATACCCTGGTATTTTAAGATATGAGAAGCCATAGGTGTCCTGCTTTTAACAATGATACCCATTGACCACAGCTGGCGGGGCCTGACTGAGAGCAGGCCAAGGACTATTGGCCTTTGGATCCTCCCCTCTGGACAAAATTGTCAAGGGTTAGTGTTAGGGAAGAGCAGGTCCACTGAATCAGTTTAGACTGCTAATCTGAGGATGAATACACTCCTTTTTCTTCTATCATGCCTTTTTCCAAAGGGTCATTGACCTGGAAAAACTATACTTATACCCCTTTACAAAAATCTGTTAGATTTCCCCCCCTCCTTCACTAAAAGCCAATGAAAAGCTCAGTAAAGTTTAAACAAAACTTTTGTCCAAATCTGTCAAATCTAGACAGCTGGCTGAAGCATTACCCTCCCACCTGGCTTAAGACGAGATGACACTGATTCACTCTAAGGAAACTAAGCTTAAGGATGGCGTGAGAAAGGAATATGGAACACTAAGGGATGCTCCCTTCTGAAGAAACAGGCCAAGGAACTGAAGGAACCGGTAGAAAACAAGAAAGAAATGAGAAAAATCATGCCTGATAATGGAGTTATAAAGAGTTGTAAAGGCTAAGAGGGCCAAATCAAGCAAACACACAGTTATACACTTTCCTCTTCGTCCAGATAGCAGATAGAATAGCTACCCACACCTGGTAATCATCAGATACATCTGACTTTCATAGCAGTGGTTGTACTGGCTGAGAATGTGAACTGTCTGGAATAGGGACAGAAACACAGCTAATGACCAAGCATAATCTACCATAATTAAAAGAAAAATTGTAATCACTGGAATCAGTGCAACTTTACCCAAGCACTCTGTTGGGAAAATATAGACTTCTCTCCCCCGCCCCCTCATACCAGTTGTAAAGCTAATACAACAAGAAATCTACAAAGTTGTGGGTAGACAGAAGGTCTGTGTGGAGGCACACAATCCAACCAAACCTTCACTTTGCTGATGTTTTGGAGGTTTTGGACTGCTACTCTTAAAATGAAATGGTCACAATGTCAAACAATAGGCACTTTCATATCAACACTGTTACCTGTTGCCAGTCCCTCAAGAGCTGCTTGAACCCAACTTGTAGGTAGTTTTTCATTCCGACTGTCTTTGAAATGCTGAGAACAGCAGAAACCAGTTGACTTCATTCCAGGCAAACAGTATAGTGCAAAAATTGCTATCAATAACTGCTTTGCCTCCCATCTCCATTTTTATGCCTTTGCCTAGTGATTTCCAGAGGAGAATGAACGTGTGCTGAGAAAGTGAGATGCAACCCATTTGCCATTAAGGCCAGTGAGAGGACATTGTCTCAGCATGATGCTATAGCAACCGGCAAGCTCAGATGCCAGGTGGAAGAAGCCAAACTCCTGCCAATGCAAAAACAGCTTACCTGCAAGCTCTGTAGAACGTGAGCATTGCCAATGGAAATGCCATCTTTTCAATACAACACATGGCAGTTGAGCAAGAAACGTATTGGCTCAGCAGTCAAACACAGATGATGTGATGAGACTGTACAGGTGCAACGTTAACTTCTGGAACAGGGAAAAGGTTCCAGGTGGAAGTAACCGATCACAATTTTTTTCAAAACGATTGACCGTGTGAACCCCGTCCATCAAAGAGAGCATGTGAAACACAAAAAGTGCTGAAAATGAGCTCTAGAAAAATTAGCCTTTTTACAGCATCTGCGATGTTTGGGGTAGCAATTGTCAGTCATGTTCAGAGAAATCATCTTCCCTCAAAGTAGCAGTGAATAGGGATGAGATGGAAGAAAGAAGGACAAAATTGTTTATTCTGCAAATAGCTGGCTATTTCTATTTGTAACCTTTGGATGGCTCGCAACCCAAAGCACAACCAGTGATGGTATTCAGCCAGTTTGCACCGAATCGGGTGAACCGGTAGCAAGAATTTGGCATGGATCGCCAAACCGGTAGTAAGTTCTGGCTGGCCATGCCCCCGACCCGGTTGCCCTCCTGCCCGATGCTCGCTCACTCCGCCCGCCTGACGTTCACCTAAGAAACTTCTTTCTTCTTTTCCCCTCCCGACAATCAGCTGTACATAGATCAGCTGTGCCGGGGTTCCCCTTGCTGAGGCCCAGGAAGGCAAAAAATGGCTCAGCCTGCCCCCGACTCCATTTTTTTTGCCTTCCTGAGCTTCAGAGGAGCCTTAGGGGAGCAAAAATGCTCCCCTAGAGGTTCCTCTGAGGCCCAGAAGGCCCAAAGAACTGGTGGGGACTGCAAAAAAGCAAAAAAAAAAAGAAAGAAGAAGAAGCCACGCCCACCCAGTCACATGGCCACGCCCACCAAGCCACGCCCACAGAACTGGTAGTAAATTTTTTTGAATCCCACCACTGAGCACAACATATTATTTGGATTACCTAATTAATGCATTCTGTGGCTCTCATTCCCTTCTGCATATTCCTCTATTTTACCAAGAAACGCTTGTGCCCAAGGTTGATGGAAATGAGGAAGTTTATGGAATGGGATCTAGAACCATCTTCCATATCCAACTGAAGGATCTTGCTTATAACTTCTTAATAAATTTCTTTAAAACACTTGGCATAAAAATATTCAAGTTTTTTTTAAATCCTGGAATTTAATTTTCAGCATAATTGGTTTTCATAAGATCATAGAATTGGGAGGGATCATCTAATCCAAATCATTACTCATCTTAAGATCCAGTAAAGCAACCGTAACAGATGACCCTCTGGGCTCTGAAGTTCCCTTGGAAAGGGAATGTAGCAATCTAATTTTTTGGCTGGCAGCATGATGAACCTGCTTTCTTGTAGTGATTCTGGCAGATCTTTCTGGGTTAATAGAGAATTTCGATATTCTTCATAACTGCACAACATCATGATTAACATTCTATGAATCCATATAGTTCTTAGTAAGACAACCACAGACTGTAAGTTTGTTGAGAAGTCTTGAGAATTGGGCATCAAATTTTCATTTAGTACTAAAATCAATGGGATGAAAGACTGTAACTTGTGAACTATTTAAATAAAACTCAGTGATCATAATTACCATAAAATCTGTATTTAAGACAAATGTCTTTACCATTTGATTTCCTTTTGCTAGGATCTCTTACTGTTATACTCCCTCACCCCATTTCCATTTTATCTCCATTGCTTCAGATTTAGACTTTCTGCCTTTATTCCAGGGACTTCGCATTTATTTTCACCTTCTAAGTTCCTAAAAACTTTATTTGATTGCAAAAAATCTGATCTTGCATGGAAGCAGGTACACAGAATACTCCACATGCAGTTTCAGTGGACGAGGTTGAACAATAATTTTTCAAACAAGTATCCATCCCATCCATCCATCCATCCATCCATCCATCCATCCATCCATCCATCCATCCATCTATCTAGATATCTAGATATCTATCTATGATCTATCCATCCATCTCTATTTCTATCCACCCACTCATCCATCCATCAATCCATCTATCCTTCTATCCATCCATCTATCTCTTTCAATATGTTTGGGTAATCCTTTAGGGAAGTTGATTCAATGGCAGCTGAATACCACTCAAACACACCAAAAACCATGATTTGCTGCTGAAAGAGCAGGCTTTGAGGCTGATTTTACACAAAGTAGCTTTTTTTTACATCTATGGTTCTACTCACCAGATACACTGATGGCCCCCAATTTCTAGCTAGCCGGAGTCATGGTGGGAGCTGCAGTCTGCTACAGAAGGGAGATGCTAAGAAAATCTTGATAAAGAGAAGCAGGTATGATTTTTGTATTGAAGTAAAGTACTCCCAAAGAAATACAATTAAGTTATCTGTGTAACCTTTCCGATAATGTCAATCTCATGGGTAATGAAACAAATATAGACCCAGAGACTAAATTTTAATCTAAGAGGTTTTTCTCCCCCTTCCCCCGCATGGTCCACAAGCCAAGGACAGAGAACCTGGGCCTCCCTGATCTGGGTCCAGCACTTTAACTACTACGCCACACTGATTTTAAAACCCTTTTTTAATTATCAGGAAAGGACAAATTATACCTAAATAGTGTGTTTTAAAGGGTTCATCTAATAATTATTAGTACGGCATAGACTATGGAGACTATCTTTCAGGGCAGTACTCTGTTTTTAGCATAATCTTCCATGTATCTCCCCCCATTTCATGTAGCTTTTACAGGACTGTGGCAAGAAAAAAAGAGAGAGAATTATATAACCTTAAGGTCCTTGGCAGATGGATAACATAAAAGGTAATACAGTGTATTGATGCTGATTTGATACAAGGCACATCTGAAACTGGTTTCACAAAGGAGGAAATATAGGCTGCCTCAATTTGTTTTTGGATTGAATTAACTGCACCAAATGTCTTAAAGCAAATTATGCCTTCCTGAATCTGCCCCTTTGGGACCAGTAACCTTGCATCCTGCGCCAATCTTGTTTGTTTTCCTGCCTTTGCTTTTTCTTTTGCCTAAAATTAATTGTACTTCAGTCCTGAAGGCCCGAAAGGCTGCTTGTGCCTCAACTGAGACTTCATTTCTCTAAATCAGCCTTCCCCAATCCAAAAATGGGCTAATTCCAGCATTTTAAGTTGTCATCCCAACATATCTGAAGCATGCTGGGTTGGTAAAGTTGCTATATGGGTCATATTTGTCAGATAGTTTGATAAAATAAATAAATAAAATTAGAGGAAGGTAAATGTGATTAGGTTTCATGGAAAATACTTTGGTTCAGATGACACAGTATCATCGTAGGATTGCAAATTAAGACATTTTACTTCGAAATCGTAGGTTTTCATGAAATATTTGGTGTTTAAAAATAGGCCATGGTATGTGGGAAAGGCCTTGGGAGGTGGGGCAAAGTGATAGGAATGTGAGATAGCTTGCAGCTGGGTGGGGCAAGAGGCTCAGAAGTCATCCTCACTAGTTTTTCAGGCTGTAAACAGGGTAACAGACTTGCAAGATTCTGTTTAATGTAGTTTTGCAATAGGAATAGGAATAGCATTTAGACTCATGTACCGCTTCACAGTGCTTTATAGCCCTCTCTAAGTGGTTTACAGAGTCAGCCTATTGCCCCCAACAATCCGAGTCCTCATTTTACTGACCTTGGAAGGATGGAAGGATGAGTCAACCTTGAGCCTGATGAGATTCGAGCTGCCAAATTACAGGCAGGCAGCAGTCAGCAGAAGTAGTCTGCAGTACTGCACTCTAACCACTGTGCCACCGTGGCTTTTCTATAATAAAATAGAATAAGTTTATCTGGTCGTATTTCCTTCCTGATAAGGCTGATGAAATGTGAAGAAGGAAGGATAGGGACCTTTAAATGTTGTGATTTTTAAAAAGCCAGTTTTTTTTTTTAAAAAAAAAAATCTGTTTCCAATCCAAAATGGATGAGTGCCACATTTTGGAGGATTATTGACATATTAGCATATTTATCTGATAGATCAGTTCATATCCCTGATGCTTAATACAGAATATTACCTCAGATCTCTTCTCAAGAATGACTAGTTTCTATTAGCATGACAGCTACATCAGGAAAGGAAAGGTCACAGTCCAAAATTAAGCAGGATAGGGACTATTTGGTGGGAGGCATCAGGAATTCCACAGGACAAAATGGTGAATGTTAATTTCCCCCCATAACTGATCTAAAGTCCTTCAAATGCTACTCCTCTTCCTCTTCCTTTCTCTTTCCTCCCTCACCTACCAACATTATAATTGCATTTCCACCTGAATAATTCTTAGGTATTTATCAATTTTCAAGGTCCACAGACCAGGCTATTTAAAAAAAACGACCACAGATTCAAGAACAATTGTTTGCATACATACACACACGCATACATACACACACATATATTTCAGATGTTTGTTCATTAAATAGTTTAATTGTACACAGAAAGCCATTAGATTGCAAGGTATATATTTAAAATTTTAAATATAGGCATTGAACGTAGCATCTAGATCTTATAAAGTACAACGATGCATGAAGAGGAATCAGTGCTTCGAAAATAGTGGAGGCTAGTTCGTATTTAGTAATTTAAGCAAAAGTTGAAGAAAATATAAAAATCTATGCTATAAAATCTATTCTATTATTCTGCCTTTTCCAGCCCAAGGATAGAGATTAGAAATAAGTCCGTGGGAAGTAAAATTTGCAAAGGTTTGACACTCAAGCCAACTTTCCCTCCCTTCCCTTAGCTGAGCCTTTGAAATGAAATTGGATATAAAGGCTGATATATAGATATTTGATTCTTAATAAAACAGTGTAAATATTCATTTTGGTATGGCACCCACTCTTACAAATGCTGCACATGTTTTCAAGCCTATCAAGATTACAGCTGATTGTTCAGGATTTGGTAAGTCATAATCATAACTCAGTTCACAAAGCTAATCATTATGTTTGGTTTTTTAAAAAATCAACTCCTTTGAAGCACTCTGAATAAGTAATTTGAATCTTATTTAGAATGCATCTAGTATGGCCTCATAGAACTAAGAACGATGAGCAGATGATCATAGAAAGAGCTCAGCATTTAGAGTGTCGTCAGTTCGATACAAATCCACATGCAAGTCAGCCCACATTTTAGTCTGCACTGCAGAAAATAAGAAATATATCTGCAACACAGCCTATGTAGCTGGTCTGGGGCCAGATGTTTCAAAAGGAATTGTCAATGCTTCAGTTGAGTAGGAATCCAACAAATCATATTGCTAGAGTCTTTAGTTTAAAACCATCAGATTTCATAATGGACTAGTAATTAGGAAAAGGAATAATAGTTCATTTAAACCATTCAGATTATCTTGTGGTTTGCTGAAAGGAAAAAAAAACAGTACTCAAATGAAACAATCTGGACACTGGAATGCACATAATATGTGATAATATGATTGCAGCTTCTTGTCTGAAACTTAGAAAGAATAAGCCTAGCGAATTAAGCCCTAAATAGGAGACTCCCTAAGTATGAAGTAGTTGCTTCTTTTAACATAAGAACATAAACAGTATTCTACTCGAGCAACCCTTGTGGCAGAACTGCCATATTTCTTGGTGCCAGTCTGCCATAAACTCCAGGGAGACTGGATGGGAGGGGGGGAGTGTTCAGGGGTAAAGAAAAGTTCACTGTATTGGCTGGAGATGCGATTTTAAGGTCAGATGACTGAGAACGAACCGCAGCTGCATTCTAACCCATATTAGAAAATGTTCTGAAAACATTTTTTTGGAATTTGATTGGACATTTGAAGGCTAGTATGGGGGAAGTACCTAAGGGAAGGGAAGTAAGACTTGGGGATTTGGGCATGTGAATTTCAGTTCTGGCTTTGATCTAATGTATTTCACTTGACTTTTGGTAAACTATACCTTTCTCAGCAAATGGAGTCAAGGGTTGTTATTGCTTAAAGCAGGGGTGTCCAACCTTGACAACTTTAAGACTTGTGGACTTCAACTCCCAGAATTCCTCAGCCAGCTGGCTGAGGAATTCTGGGAGTTGAAGTCCACAAGTCTTAAAGTTGCCAAGGTTGGACACCCCTGGCTTAAAGGTTCAAATTGAGGCAGATCTGACACTCTGAGTCTGACCCATCTAGTCCATCAGTCTGTTCTCACAGTGGCCAACCAACTGCACAAAGAAACTTGATAGTCTCTGAGCAGATGGCCTTCAGAGACAGTCACCCTGCCTTCCTTTCCTTCCTTCTCTTCCCCTCTCAATTTTTAGCATCTTGTGAGTTTTATCCTCCAATCTCTCTCTTTTCTACCGTCAGCCCTTTAAGATGGGACAAATCAGGAAACAGACTCCAGAAAAAATTATTGGAATTATGCTTTCTGGTTGCAAGGTATGATAACAGACTCCTTCCTTCCTTCCTTCCTTCCTTCCTTCCTTCCTTCCTTCCTTCCTTCCTTCCTTCCTTCCTTCCTTCCTTCCTTCCTTCCTCACTCATTCACTCACTCTATCACACATTTCTTCTTCTCTGCTATGTGGCTGGTAGAAGACAGAAAACTGCTTTTGTCACAACCCAAGGCCTGGGATGATTGCCAATGAGTTACATCAATTTTTTTTTAATGCTCTGCTACCACTTTCAGAGTAATATGGGTAAGGATGCTGCAGAACTATGAATCCAGATCTCTCACATTAAACTAGATCACCTGGTTCTCCACAGACTTTCAGAAGATATCACAATGTCAAACACAGCATGGACCCACATTTCTGATTCACAGCCAGGCCCTCCAGCACCTGTTGTAATTAGATGCGGTGATTTGGCAACTGCAAAGTATATGGTTGCTCTCAGCATGGCAAAAAGTAGAGCTGCCTGTGTATTTTAAATAATCAGGGACACCCACACAATGTATAACAGAGAGAAACAAAAGGCTAATGCTAATGTTATAAATACAAAGTCAAAAGAAATATATTGTCCTAATAGTTAACAATACTGTATTACACAATCTTGTCGTCTGCGTAGGATGAGGTTTCTCATTTTCCTTTCTTTCCTTGCATGCTTCATCACATTTAACCTCTGGGGTTTTGTCAAACTGAAAGTTACCCTTTATAGAACAAGTAATTGAATCGGGATTTCAAAAGAGCTTGCTTTTTAATGGACGTCAATGCATTGTGATTAATTTTCTCTTTCAGATCGGCTGTACTAGCTGCCCATCCTCATCCAAACTAATGTTGCTCAAAATAAGTAAATAAAAAGAGTTTAACGTCTAACAAGATAGACTCCAAAGGACTACGGCAGGAAAGGACAGATGTGTTTGAAAGTTGTCAAAACTAAGCAACGGAATGATCTCTATATGTACTAAATAAATAAATAGAAAATGTTCCTAAGTGATAGATCTAATATATACACATGGAAGATGGGAGAAGCAATAAAACCATCCATCCAGCTAAAGAAATTACAGCAACCTTTTATATAATATCCTCTTCCAAAATGGCTGCACAAAGAAAAATAAGGTGCCAAAATGGTATGGAATATTCTGAAAAAGGGCTAAATTAAATGGTTGGATGAACTGTGAAGTAGTTTCACATTGTCACATTTTGTTGCAGCCTTCACATGTAGCACTTAAAATCCCTGCATTTGTTATTGGAAAAATGGAAAGATTATTTGCCATACTCTGCCCCAAAGATAGCTGAGTGAAGCGTATTTGGCTGCCATTTTTTTACCAGTCCAACTTAGGATATATTTAGATCCAGCTTTGATAAAATCATGCAATAAATATATATCCCAATATATGGATCCTGTCAATACAACTATCACTTTCAAGAGCAAAAATATTTTTTAGAACACTAGATCAGATCTGCATATAGAAAGTATTTGAATAAAACTCTGCCTTGATCCCCCTAAGAATATTGTTTTGAGTTCTGGGCAACATGATTCAAAAAGGAGAAAGTTTAGAAGAGGGTTAGCATGATGGTAACAAGTTTGGGAAGCCCAATATGGAATGACTAAAGGATCTGGGTATATTTAGCCTATGGAAGAGAGGGCTGATGGGATATAAGAGAGAAAGTCTTCCAATAACTGTTACTGATAATAATAAATAAATGAAATATAAATATATATATAAATAAATAAATAATTAAATAAATAAATAAACTTTAGAAGAGGGAATAGATTCATCTTTTGTTGCTGCAGAGGATAGATCATGTGATGGAAGGTAGAAGGAAGGAAGGAAGGAAGGAAGGAAGGAAGGAAGGAAGGAAGGAAGGAAGGAAGGAGAGAGAGAGAGAGGAAGGAGGAAAAATGAAGGAAAAGGAAGAAAGGGAGAGAAGGGAGGGAGGGAGGAAAGGGAAGGAGACAGGGAAGGAAGGGAAAAATGATGGGCAGGAGTGAGGGAGGGAGGAAGGAAGGGAGGGAGGGAGGGAGGGAGGAGAGGAGGGAGGAAAAAAGGAAGAATTTTGACATCCCTACTAGCTACCCACAAAGAAACTCATGGGGAAACTGATTGGAAGCTGGAAAATGCTCCTGCTCAAATGGGATTTTTTTTTTTAACCTGCCCATGGTCATTCTGTTTCTCTGTTTAGATAAGGAAATATCCTTTTCTAATGACCCAACAGGTCGCTGTTATTTTCATTAGCAGAAATTGAATTGTAGTATATCCTATATCTAGCATATCTTTGAAGCCACCCCAAGCATTTCTTATATATTTAGCCATAAGTATATTAGACAAGTAAGAGCACATCACAGATCCTTTTCTTAGTCTCTGTTCATTTTCTAATCATTTGCTAAGCATTCCATTTATTCCTGGACATGCTTTACTCCACCCACTACTCTTACACGTTCAGCGAGTAACCTCCAACTCATTTGTGCAGGCTGTTCCATAATTAAAGCCTAGTTAACGCATGATATGCTATTTCTAATTCAACAGACAATAAGGATTTTCTCGCATTCACACATTTTTTTAAAAACAAGTCACATTCTTTTTCTTTTTTAAAAAAAATACACTTTTTTGATTTTACAATTAAAATAGACCAACAACACATACATAAATGTAAGAGAGAAAAACAAAATAAGAAAAAAAAGAATAGAAAGAAAAAGACAGAAAACAATTAAAAACATTTTCATCTTCAACAGTTTGTGAGAGTTCCTTTTTATCCTTATTTTATGCCATCTACACAATTAATCCTTACATATATCTGTATATCACTACTACGATTCTATCATATCTTCTTTTGCCTTTTAGTGTGAAATCTATCTTTGGTCTATCCATTTGTACCAGCAGTTCCAGCTGTCGTAATATATTGAAGTGTCTTTTAATCTTTTAATGCCAAGGTTAATTTGTCCATTTCTGCACAACTTGAAATTTTTTGAATAATCATCTCCTCTGATGGAACATGAGGCTGTTTCCAACATTGTGCAAAAGCCAATCTGGCCGATGTCAAAATATGTATTATTATATATTTCACTTTTTTTGGGTAGTTGTTTATCAAAGATCCCTAATAGAAAGGACTCTGGTTTAAATTCGATCTGTTCTCTTGTCATTTCCTCCAGCCAATTTCTAATTTTCTGCCAATATTTTTGAGCTTCTGTACAAGACCACCACATATAGAAGAAAGTTCCCTCTTTTTTTTTTTTTTGCATTTCCAGCAGTTCGGACTCATATTGGGGTGCATCTTCGCTAATCTTGAAGGAGGAAGGTGCCATCTATAAAACATTTTATAGGCATTTTCTTTGTACGCTACCAATTTTGTGATTTTGTTATTTCTACCCCAGACCTTTTCCCATTCTGTTAAGGTGATACTATATCCTATATTCCTATTCCAGGCTATCATTTTCCCTTTAACAATTTCTTCCTCTAATTCTACCTCTAATAAATAATTATAAATTTTTTTTTTTTGCCTGATCCTAATAAAAATTTATCTAATTGCTGGAGTTTATTATTAATTCCAAATTCTTTCTTGTCCTGTCTGTATCTACTTTGAATTTGAAGATATGCCCACCGATCAATTTTTAATCCCTGATCTTGAAGGTCTTGCCACGATTTCAGATTTCCTTGCCTATCCAATAGGTCCTTATATTTAATCATTTTAGTAATATCCAGATTATTTGGGTGGATCATTGCCTCCATTGTTGAGATACAGATTGGTATCTCTAAGTAGTGTTTTTTCCATATTTTCTTCCAATTAGTCAATAATGAATCTCTGATTAGGTGTCTGTGAAAATATTTCTGGCTAGTTTTCCCAATATCCCATAAAAAAGCATGCCACCCCCTCTGTAAGTCATGGCCTTCTAAGAGTAATATTCTCTTATTGGTTAAATTCACCCATTCCTTCAACCATACTAAAGAGGCTGCACTATAATACAACTCCCAATTTGGAAGTGCCAGCCCTCCCCTGCTCTTCATATCCTGCATTGCCTTTAAGTTTATTCTAGGATTTTTTCCTTGCCAGATGAATTTTGCAGTTATTTTGTTAAGTTCTTCAAAAAAACTTTTTGTGTACTTTAATTGGAATCGTCTGAAATATATAGAGGAATTTTGGAAGAATATTCATTTTAATAGCAGCAATCCTGCCTAATAGTGAAAGTTGCAGTTTGCCCCATGTTTCTAAATCCTTCTTTACCTGTTGCATTAATTTGTCATAATTGTTTTCCTTTAGTGTCTTACAATGTGCTGTCAACCATATTCCTAAATATTTAACTTTCTTTATCACTTATAGTCCCATAACTTCTTCTAGTTCTAATTTCTGTTTTCCTGTTAAATTTTTAGTCATTAATTTCGTTTCCTTCCTATTAATTTTTAGTCCTGCTACTGCTCCAAATTGTTCTAATTCATTCATTAATTTTTGTCCTCTTTCTATTGATTCCTCAATGAAAAAAATCATATCATCCGCAAACACTTGCAACTTATATTCTTCTTTCTTAACCTTTAATCCTTTAATCCTTTTATGTCTGGGTTCTGTCTAATTCGCATTAATAATGCTTCTAGTGATAATATGAAGAGCAGGGGTGAGAGTGGGCAGCCCTGTCTGACTCCTTTTTCTATTTTTATTGGGTGGGTATATTCCCCGTTTATTATATTAGCCTATTGTGTATCATAAATGATTGTTATAATATTTTCAAATTTGGTGCCTAAATTCATATTATAAATTTTTTGGATTAAAAATTGCCAATTTAAATTATCAAAGGCCTTCTCTGCATCTAAAAACATAAGTGCAATTTGTTTTTTGGGGTGGGCTTCATAAAATGCTAAGACATGTAGTACTATTCTTAAGTTGTTCCTGATTTGTCTGGTCGGGAGAAATCCATTTTGATCTTCATATATATGCTCATTTAACATTCTTTTTAGTCTACTTGCTATAATAGAAGTGAATATTTTGTAATCAGTATTTAACAGTGAAATCGGCCTATAATTATGTATATATCGGGGATCCGAATCCTCCTTCGGGATCAGCGAAATCAATGCCCCCCTCCATGAGTCCGGCATCCTGGCTGCCAATAAGACGTCATTAAATACTTCCACCATAAGAGGTCCTATTTGTTCTGCTGTTGCCTTGTACAGCTCCCCTGGGATCCCATCTGGTCCCGGGGATTTGTTGTTTTTCTGGTTCTCTATTGCTGATTTCAATTCGAACCAAATAATGTCTTTGTTTAATAATTCTTCCATTTCTTCCCCAGTTGCTTTATCCTTCATTTCATCTAAATAGTTTCTTATCCTATCTTCATTAACTTCTTCCTTTTTATATAACCCTTCAAAATATTTATGGGCAATTTCTTTTTTCTGTTCTATCCCTTGTTGTATATCCCCCTTTCCATCTATTAGCTGATAAATCAATATTTTTTCTTTCCTTTTTTAAAGTCTATATGATAGCCATCTCCCTGGCTTGTTGGCATGCTCAAAATGAGTTTGTCTAGTTGTATTCAGATTTATAATCATTCTCTCTTGTTCAATTACATTCAATTTATGTTTAGTTATTGTTATCTGATTTTGCAATCTTAAATCCTTTGGGGTACTCTGTAATTGAGTTTCTAATTCCTTAATTTTTTGTTGTAATTTGTTTTGCTGGGCATATTTTTCTTTGTTCCTCTTGGCGTTGCAAGAGATTGTTATACCTCTTATTACTGCCTTCATTGTATCCCAAATGTTTTGTTTCATAGTTGCTCCATTATTATTTTCCTTTAAAAAATAGTTTAATTCCTCCTTGAGTTTGTTAGTATATTCTTTTTCTCTTATTAACTGAGTATTTAATGTCCATTTTTTCTTGGATTTTTCCCTACCCTTCCATATTATCTGAATTGGATTGTGATCTGCCCATTCATTGGGTAGGATTTCAATCCCTTTTACCTCATTTGCTATTTCCCCATTCATCCATGCCATATCAACTCGTGTCCATATTTGATGAGGATTTGAATAGAATGTAAATTGTTTTTTCTCAGGATTTAATCTTCTCCATATATCAATCAAATTTAACTCCTTCATCATTTCCATGCATATTTTGGGAAGCTCTCTCTTTTTCCCTTTGTTCCTTCCCCCATTACTGTGGTCTTTTTGATAATCAGCAATAGAATTAAAGTCTCCTATAATACAAGTATTTGTTTTTTCCAGTCCTACTATTTTTCCATGAAGATGCTTAAAAAACTCTTTTTGATCTCCATTCAGGGCGTAGATTTCCACTAAGAGAATTGGGATGGCATTAATCCAGATCTGCAAAACCAGAGTTCTTCCCTCAGGATCTGACCATATTAAATCTGCTTTCATATCCTCTTTAACATACACTGCAATCCCTTTCTTTTTCCCCGTGTCTGCTGGTGCGGTGAATAGCTTCCCTAATTTCGGGCATTCTAAGTATTTTTCATCTGATTTCTTTATATGAGTTTCTTGTAGACATACTATATCAGCATTTTGTTTGATTAATTTGGCTATTATTCTTTTCCTTTGTATTGTCGAGTTTAAACCATTTATATTAATTGATAGTAGTTTCTTTTCTTTTTCCACTTAATTAGTTCTGTTTCGCTCTTTGTCTTGTGACTGCTCCAGTCTCTCCTTGTGCCTGAAGATGTGTCCTACTTTCTTCTCTCTCCTGTTGTAATTGAGTATTTTCTTGATTTCCTAAAGTTCCGTCTCTGTTCTTATGATAGCCTTGATCTTCCTGGGAGTTGGTTTCCAGTTCATCCTTATTGCTCTGATCTTCGGGGCCTACCAACCATTCCTGGGCCTTTTCCATGGAGTCTATTTTGACTTTCCTCTTGTCCCACGAAACTAACATCCTCTCTAGGATTAGCCATTTAAATACAATTCTTTTCTGATTTAGGTAAGTTGCTAAAAATTTATAATCTTGTCTTTGTTCTCTTACTCTTCTTGGTATTTGTTTGAGAACCAAGACTTCTTTGCCTTTATACGTGACTGATTCATCTCTTGACATCCTATATATGATGTCCCGGACACTCCTTCTCACAAATCGTATATGGACTTCTCTTGGGCATTTGTGGCGTCTCGCATAATTAGTGCTAACCCTGTAAACTTCATCAAACTCCCTCAAGATGTCATCTTTATCCTTTTCCAATAGTCCCGCCAATATTCCTGCCATTAGTTGTTCCAAGTCTTCTTCTTTTGATTCCACTATATTCTGGAATCTCAAGTATGTAGCAGCCTTATCCATCTCTAGGTAGACCAGTGAGTCCTCCATTTCTTTACTCACATTCTTTAATTGTTCATCTACCCTTTCTAATTTCCTTTCAGTTCGTTCTGTCCTTTTCTCTACCTCTTTTATTGTTGCTTCATTTTTCTCCAAAGCCTGCTGTAATAATCCAACTTTGTCCTCTACTTTGGAGATATCCACTTTCATTTCTGCTTTTAGTTTCCCCATCTCCTCTTTTAATTCATTTATATCTGCTCTCGTCTCATTATGGTTTTTCATCATTGTTTCTTGCAGCTTCATCACTGATTCTTGTAAAGTAAGCAGAATCGATTAGATATTGGCATTCGAGGTGTTAGCTTGTTTCTCCATTGGTAATGTTTCTTCAACTGTTTTTGTGTCATGGGCGAAGCTGTTGCCGACGTGGTTGTTAACGTCGGGGTGACCTTTCTTCCAGTTTTCAGAGTTGTAGTTATTGTGGAAGTCATTTCTTTTAAGATTTATTTCTGTTGTTGTAATATATTAATTACATTATCCCAAATTCACATTCAGTAATAGAATCTTTATATTAGGATTGACCAGTATCTAATTACTTAATCTATCTATCTGCTGCATATCTGTACTCTTTGCCAATTTACTGGAGTATAAGTTCTTGTAGATAAAAATATTATCACCATATTATTTTAAATCCAAATTCTAAATCACATATATAATTTTGTAAGGCCTCAATGCTCAGTCTCTATACATAACTTCCGTGTAATAGAAAAAATATATAAATATTATACCCAAATCCAACTATATTTAAATATTATAAATAAATATATGTATTATATAACCTTATTTTGAATATTCTTAAACACAAACAGTATTACATTCATCCCTAAGTGGATTAATTAAATATTTAGAGTGATCACACAATGAATTGTAATATTAATATATAAAATCCTTTATAGTTATTAATTAAATAATACTTAATGTTCTTACTATTTTTCCTATATATCTAATCTAAGTATAACTATCACTATTATGAATAAATCAATTAGATCAGTTAATTCAATTATTTAACAATCAATTACAACAATCTATTTTCCTTTCCCCAGGTACACATATTTATGAACATTATAAAGAGAGATTGAAGGAGAAGAGATAGTTCATCATAGCACTGGAGGGTGAAGGAGTAAAGAAAAATGAGTATAGAGGAAAGCGGGAGTAAAGAAGGGGGGAAAGGAGCTTTAAAGTAAGTTTTTAGCTTTCGGTCTCTAAGTTTTAAGAGCTTACACTCCAAACGCACCGGAAGTGGGGAGGTAAGAAATGCTGAGTAGTGACTGTAATTACATGGTATCTCCACACATTCGGAAGCTTCCACTTTCCCTTTTTGTCTTAGCGTTCCTAAGTTCAATTTTCCTGATTTTCTTCAGATGGAACCACCTCCTAGTTAAATCAATATACTCCCTGAAGGGCAGTTAAGTGGTTTACATCAGTTATATTGTTACAATAACTTCAGGATTTCTAAATATCGCCTGTGGCGCCGCACTGTCTCTATTCCGCCGGCTCCGATCTTCTTCCCGTCTCCAATTTAATAAAGTCTTTCAGAGTAAAAATCGAATGAAATAGTCCGAATCCCCCACACCTTCCAGTCACCTTCCAGCCACTAGATTCCCTTCTATTATTATCGGTGTGGTATATCTCCCGACCTCGTAAGCTTCCCTATTTACTCGTTATCGTCCTCTATCTTTCTTCTGTCTTCCAAGCCCCTTCACTTTCACTTTCCTCACATTCGCTTTTTGGCTGCTTCCTTTTAGGACTCCGGACAGACACTTGTAGCAGCCTTATAAAAGTCTATAGCGTTCCTATCATCCTCTCCGCAGCTAATTTTCTCTGCCACACTCTTCACCAATGATCCCACAAACTGTCACTCACTCGCTTCTTTACATCAGTGGCAGTCCGGACTTCGGAGCCGCCATTGATGAGCGGCTGTTTCTTGCTTGTTGGGCTCTGGAGGGCTCCTCTTCGCTGCAGGGGAGTTGCCTTCCCCACACTGCAGCTCAAGTCTCCCCCCACACCAGCACGGATCTCTCCGGGACTCGTGCACCCTCAAAGGATCGCACCAACCGCAAAAAGAGGTTAACTGAAACCACGGGCGGGCTTCTGCACCTCTGCTTGTCCTTGCCTTACCACCAAAAGTCTCATCACATGCTTTCTCTTACCGACTTGTGGAAAAACAAAAAATCAGCTTTGCATGTTCCTACTAAGCGTAAGACTACACTATGCAGGTAGTCCTCGACTTACGACCATAATTGACCCCAACATTTCTGTTGCTAAGTGAAAACATTTTGAAGTGAATTTCCCCCCATTTTACGACCTGTCTTGCTACACTTGTTAAGTGAATCACTCCGGTTGATAAATTAGTAAAACTGTTGTTAAATGAATTCGGCTGCCCCATTGACTTGGCTTGTCAGGGGTCGCAAAATGGGATCACCTGACCCCAGGAGACACTGGAACTGTCATAAAGGTGAGTCAATTGCCAAGCGTCTGAATTTTGATCATGTGACCATGAGGCTGCTGCAACGATCGTTAAGTGTGAAAAACTGTCATAAGTCACTTTCTTCAGTGCTGTTGTAACTTTGAACGGTCACTAAATGAACTGTTGTAAGTTGAGGACTACCTGTATTTCTCAATTTTTGCTCATTGTTATGGATCACGCGGGTGTCAAATTTGTGGCGTCACATTGCCATCCCATTACGTATGGCGATGTTTTTTTCCCTTCAGGGAGCTGGGGTGGGCGTGGCCTGCTTGGAGTGCATCTGGCCTGCTAGGCCGCCAGTTTGACACTCCTGTTATAGATTATTTTAAAAGAGATGCCAATGAATATGCTACCACAGTACAGACATCGACACTTTTTTTCCTGTTTTCATCACTGTAAAAACCATATAAGGCCAGTCCCAGTATCTAGTTAATGTTAACAGCACCCCAACAAGAAAAATGTTTACATTCTTTCAGCACATCTTAAGGAGAGTTTTTGTAAGGGCCCTGTTGAACAACATCTCGGTCCCTGTGGCGCCAATCAGTGGGAGAACATTATGCACCATGCCCTCCACTATCCCATTTTCAATGAGATTAGAGCCAAATTATTGATAATATTAGGGACGTGGTAGCTCAGTGGCTAAGATGCTGAGCTTGTCGATCAGAAAGGTCGGCAGTTTGGCAGTTTGAATCCCTAGTGCCGCGTAACAGAGTGAGCTCCCATTACTTGCCCCAGCTTCTGCCAACCTAGCAGTTCAAAAGCATGTAAAAATGCAAGTAGAAAAATAGGGACCACTTTGGTGGGAAGGTAACAGCGTTCCATGCAGCATTGTTGTTTAGTCATGGTGGCCACATGACCATGGAGACGTCTTCTGACAGCGTGGCTCTTCAGCCTTGTAATGGAGATGAGCATCGCCCCCTAAAGCTGGAAACGACTAGCATGTATGTGCAAGGGAAACTTTACATTTATTGATATATAAGTGACTTTAGGACTTGGACCCTGAATGGTTGAATTATCTTCTTGCAGATATTTTTTTTTCAGCTGTTGATAGTCAAGTTTCTTATTTTGCTTTGTCAGCGTTTAAACTCAGAAACACACTTTTAAGTTCCTAATCATAGCCTTTAAGTTATTCATCGTAGTCTTTCAATTCTCCAAATAACCCAGAACAGGAAATTCAAAAAATATCCAAGCTAAATAGTCGACCTAAAAATATGTTGCAGAAAATCAAATTATAGAATCATAGGGTTGGTATAAATCTCTACTTTCTTTTCGCTCTTTTATTCCCCCCACCCCCCAAAGCTCTTTTTCTGGTTGTATTTTCTCTGAAGATCTGAGAAGCATTTCTTCCAGCTCTTTTTCCAGTACTGAAGACAATATATTTTTCTGAAATTGGGATATCTCTTTACAGCATACCTGTTGCCTACTATCAGTCAATCAATTTATTTATTGTTTTGACTGCTAGTCATAAAAAATACAAGTTAAACTTGCACAAAAGTGGCACAGAAGGACATAATAAAATATATTAACATGTACAAAAAAATCAGTAAAAATATTGAAGCAATTGTTCTTACAGCAAATATAACATTAGAAAATGTTAGGTTTTGATAAAATATTTTCTCTGTTTTGCAGGAGCCAGTGCAAAGCTTGCTAATTACTACAGCAGTATCTCCTTGAATATTCTCTAGATACTCAATTTTATATGAATCAGGCCAAAATGATTTTCTTTAGCAACAGGGGTTCCAGAAATTTTCCACATGCTAAAGTGGAAATAAGACAGTACATGGATAAAATCTTCTATAATTTCCTTAGAACAAGGGCAAAAGCACATATTATCTGGGACATTGAGAAATTGGACTTCTCTAGTTGTTGATGCCATTTGCTGAAACCAAGGGTGGCATTCAAATCTTTAAACAACCGATTCTTTGGGGGTGGCTAGGTCAGTGTGGCATGTGACTGGGTGGACGTGGCTTCTTTTTCTTGCAGCATCCTCCCTGTTTTTTTGGCCTTCTGGGCATCAGGGAAGCCTCCTGGGTGGTTGTTTTTGCTCCCAGAAGGCTTCCCTGGGGCCCAGGAAGGCTAAAAATGGAGCCTGGGGGCGTGCAGCACCCCCCACTCCATTTTTGGGCTTTCTGGGCCTCAGGGAAGCTTCCTAGGAGCAGGGAAGCCTCCTCCCTCCCCGCACACACACCCGTGCCCCCTTTTGCCTCCTGGGCCTCAGGGTGAAGCAATAAGACAGCAAGGGAAATCCCGGCACAGCTGACCATCGGAACAGCTGATCATTGGGAAGGGAAAAGAAAGAAATAACTTAAGGACTGACTGGGCGCGGAGAGGAGGGGTGGGCGGAGAGGGGTGGGGCCAGCCAGGGGTACAATTTGCTGGTTCTCTGAACTGCACAGAATCATAACAACTGGTTCTATAGAACCGGTCCAAACTGATAGAATCCCACCCCTGGGTGAAACCATAATGTTATATGTGCCTCTCAGAGAGCGGAAGGGGCCAACTTGCCACAGCCAACTTGCCATGGCCAACTCAGTGAAGGACAATTCAACAATTCAATTTAAGTATTTAAAATAATTTTAAAAATATATTAATTTTTGTCATTCACATTTCATTTTGTCCCTCCATTTGCATCCTTTCTTTAATGATTTTATTCCACCATTTCTTTGTTATTAGTGTAACTCTTGTCCTGCAGTGAGTTGGCCATGGCGAGTTGGTCTAGACCCCTCCAAGGGGTGGCACTGTATGCTCCGATGATCAGCTGGCTCCAAACAGGTTCACTCCGACAATCATGGAAAAAGAAAAGGAAAAAAAAACAGACCCAGGAAACTATAGACCAATCAGCCTAGCATCAATACCCAGGAAGATACTGGAAAAGATAATAAAAAAACAGATCTGCCAACATCTAGAAACAAGTAAAGTAATGACTAGCAGTCAGCACAGGTTTGTTAAAAACAGATCATGCCAAACCAATCTGATTTTATTCTTCAACACAGTGACTAAATTAGTAGACCAGCAAAATATTGGGGACATAATATATTTAGATTTCAGCAGGGCATTCGACAAAGTAGACCACAACCTACTTCTTAGTAAGCTAGAAAAAAGTGGAAGAGATAGCACCACCATTAGATGGACTCGCAACTGGCTGGCAAACCATACTCAACGAGTAGTCCTTAATGGGTCTAAGTCTACATGGAGGGAAGTAAGCAGTGGGGTGCCACAAGGTTCCATCTTAGGCCCAGTACTCTTCAATATCTTCATTAACGACTTAGATGAGGGAATAGAAGGGGAACTTACCAAATTTGCAGATGATATTAAGCTGGCAGGAATAGCTAACACCCAAGAAGATAGGTTCAAGATCCAGATGGATCTTGACAGACTAGAACACTGGGCCATAACTAACAAAATGAAATTCAATGTAGAGAAAAGTAAAGTCCTACACTTAGGCAAGAAAAACCAAAAGTACACATATAGACTGGGTGAAACCAGGCTCAATAGCAGTAACTGTGAGAGGGATCTTGGAGTCTTAGTGGACAACCAGCTAAATATGAGCCAGCAGTGTGCAGCAGCAGCCCAAAAAGCTAATGCAATCCTAAATTGTATTAACAGAGGGATACAATCAAGATCAAGGGAAGTACTAATACCACTCTATAAAGCCTTAGTAAGACCACACCTAGAGTACTGCATCCAGTTTTGTTCACCACATTATAAAAAAGATGTTGAGACTCTAGAAAAAGTACAGAGAAGAGCAACCAGGATGATTAGGGGACTGGAGGCTAAAACATACAATGAACGGTTGTAGGAACTGGGCTTGGCTAGTCTAGTAAAGAAAAGGACCAGGGGAGACATGATAGAGGTCTTCCAATATTTGAGGGGCTGCCACAGAGAGGAAGGGGCCAAGCTATTTTCTAAAGCACCTGTAGGCCAGACAAGGAATAATGGATGGAAACTGAACAAGGAGAGATTTAACCTGGAAAAGAAGGAGAAACTTTCTGACAGTGGAAACAATCAACCAATGGAACAGCTTGCCCTCGGAAGTTGTGGGAGCGCCATCACTTGAGACTTTCAAGGAGAGATTGGACTGCCATTTGTCAAAAATGGTGTAGGGTCTCCCGCTTGGGCGGCGGGGGGTTGGACTAGATGACCTACAAGTTCCCTTCGAACTCTGATTATCTGTTATCTGTTATATGGGCCCACCTACCTGCCCCTGTGCTGTACTCACCTATATCTGCTCAGCTGATTTGCGTGGCAGAGCGGATTGCCACACCTCCGCTGTGTTACTTCCCCAAAGTAACATTGAAGGTAAGTAATTTTGAAAATTGTGCATGCATGCGCAGCGCACGTCAGGCTCACGCGATTAGCGAACCGGTTGTTACACCAGCAGCATCCCACCACTGCATATAACACTCTGTTGAAGATTACAGTTGAACATAAAGAACTTGGAAACTTGCCATCTAAACTAGAAGAAACTTACAAAGAGAGACTGTTAGGGATATACCCTAGCAGAATGTGCACAGGAGTCAGGCAGTCAGGCGAATATGAGAGAAAGTGTTTTTTAGTTTTCACACTCAGTAAAAACGGATACACTGTCTTAGTTGAATAGTTTATTCCATTAAGAGTTTAGCAGGGTCAAACAGTCCAAATATCATTCACTAGTGTTCAGTCAGTTCAGTCCGGAGATTGTTCAATTGCAAAAATCCAGTGTCAAACAAAAAGTCAGTTAACTTACAATGTCAATCCATAAATCAGTCCAGTAAATATCTTCTCACAGTAGATTAGATATGCAGCATTCAAAACTCTTTCCTCCTTCGACGTCAGCAACAGGGAACACGCAGAACAATCAACCATCAATCCAGTAGCAATCCAGGTTCTCTAGCTCCCTCTTATGGCAGTTTCTCAACCGCACCCAAATTATATCATTTAGAGTTTAAAGTGAAAAACACATTTAAACTTTGCTATCATGGTTTATATATTATTTACCCAAACAAGGTTAGGTAACTATGGTTATTCCTAACAGAGACTCTGCAATTTGAAACTGTGTTTTTAAAGTAACAGCTGTCACTTTGTAGAGTTTCTATAGGTACTTATTGAAAGCTGTTTACAAACAAAGCTCAACTCATGAAGGAAAGGCTTAGATGCTAAAACAATAATCATCACCAGAGATGGCTTCAAACAAAAGAGGTTATGTCCAGTGCCTGAAAATGTTGATGTGTGCATTAAATCTCAACAATGGTCAATATTACTATCTTTTGCTACAGGGTTGTAATCTCAATAAATTCTGGTGGCCAGGATAGCAACCCAAAAGAAAATGGAAATGAAAACAACACAGCTACAGGAATGGTCTTCGGATCCTTATTGCTCTTGGACAAATATTACCAACATCCTAGATTAGAGGACCTCCAATACTCCAAATATTGTTGAGGAAATAGCTACTTTTGAGAGAAGTTAAACTCTAAGACTATGGAAAACACAGGGACAATATCATATTTATGGTGCAATCGTGTATAATAAGAACTCAATCTGTTCCTTACCAAAGGGTTCCTTACCAAGGCAACTTGAACCATTTTGAGTCACATGATTTGGGGCTCCTTATTGGCAAATGAGGCAAATTATTTGAGAGATTCAGAGGATTTGAGATTACAGAAATCTTGGGAGAACAACGTGAGGCTTTTAACGAATTTATCATGAAGTGGTCATCTGATTTATTACTTCTGAAAAAAATTCTACTTCAAATGTTCTCCTGCTGTCCCCTATTAAATTAGTCTCAAATGAGGTTGAACCACAGAAAAACACAGCATTTGTTGATAATTCACTAATGCATATTCATTCCCAAACCCAGACTCATTTTACAAATAAGAAGAGAGAAAACAAAATAAAGCCCCAGGCAAAAACCAAAAGAAGGAAAAAGAAAAAGAAAGTACAACAACAAATCAAGAATAGAAAAGTAAGAACGGGAAGGCCACTACTATTGCCAAATGGGCTTCTAAATGGAAGTACAATAATCTATTTAAACTTTTTGGAACAGCTGCCAAAAGAAACAACCGAAAAGCCACCGAAGGAGAAGATGGAAGCAAATAAACTAACCAATAAAGGAAGTAAGGCCATGAATAAGACTGAAATGATCAATACAGGTTTTCTAATTCAGCAATTCCAATAGCTGTTGAAACATTATTATTGAACAAACTCATCTAGCAAATAGCTCAGGAAACTCTGTTCTTCTTAGAATTAAGAGAAAAATTCCAAGTTGGAGAAGGTGCTACTTGCAACGAATAATAACAAATATTAGGCTGTCATTTATCAACTTCTTCTCATAGATGGAACAAAGGTAGCATTTTGTGCACGTTTGTCAAACTTTCACCCCACTTAAACTTCTTTCAGATGATATTTTAAAGGTGAAATGCTTGTATTATAATGGTATGACAGCAACAGCACTGGTAAGTTAATAGTAAGTTTATGAATTTAAATACCACCTTCAGGGCTTGGAGTAATTAGATATTTTAAGAGTATTTTTGTAACCCCTCTATATAGATGTAATTTATACAGTCCAATAGTTGACAGGAATTTCTTACCTGAAGGAACTGAGGTAAGAAATACTTTTTAACGACTTGCTCTTTATGAAGCAAAACTGTATCATAGTTATATTTTCCTGATTAAGAGAAGAGTTGGTTAAAAAATAGGAAATGTCACCATCTATCACTTCACCCCCTCCTAACCTTAACCATCTGAAAAGGAGGTGAGACAGTGACAAATGTAAAAGAAGGAAAATGAAAGTAAAATGTCCTGCAACATGGAACAAAACAGCCAAAAATTTAACAAACTTCAAGAAGATAATATAAGACCTTACAATCTCAACAGAGAAATAGAACCCGATCCCTTTTTTAAGAAAACAATATACATGCCCCCTTTCCCCAAAGGACAGGAAATCACTTAACCCCCTTGCCAAAGAGATCCAGGACCCTTACCTCCACCTGCATTTACTTTTTCAGGATCCAATGATATCCATCAGGGAGAAGATTCAATTTTGTCCCTTGGAATTAATAAGCAAACAAATGTGGTAAGACTAAATATCTCAAACGAAATAACACTATGCCCAGATCCAATGGCTAATTCTGCCCAAGGGTGCTATTCAACTGGTGTAACAACCGGTTTGGTGAGTGGGTGCGCATGCGTGTCAAACACACGCTTTGCGCGTGCGCAGAGAGTTTGCTACTGACCTTCTCCTGCAATCCCTATGTGTTAAACAGATGATGTATGGCAATCCGCTATGCCACGCAAGTCAGCTGAGCTTGAAAACCAGGATATAAAGCACAGACTAGAGCCGGGGCAGCAGATGGGCCCAACAGCCGATTGTCGGAGTGAACTGGTTCACTCCCAGCTGCTCCTCGAAGCTACTGGTTTTCCCAAACCGGGCCAAACTGGTAGAATCCAACCCCTGATTCTGCCCTAATACATGAAATTAAAGGTAGTCAAAGACTAAATAAAAACCAACTAACCCAAGGGTTAAATCAAACCAATGCTAATAATGCACATGTTGCTTATGTAATTCTGGTTACGTAAACAGCAATAAGGACTGAACATGACAATTAAGTCAGGGATTTGTAAATAACTCATCCATTTTGGTTTGGAATTTGATAGGATGGAATGCTCAAACGATTGACATGGATCCCCCTACAGTTGCTAAAATTATACAACTTAGTGTATTCGTTAGAAACTTGGTTTCCAAGAAAACCAATACAAATTATTTAACTCATTTTAGATCATGGGTTATTCCAGTAAGGAAGCTACATCCTATGAGCCTTCTTTTTTTTTGGATTTGGCTATCTTGTTAAATATGAAGTGGAATCTGGAGACAGTGCAAATACACCTGGACTGTAATTCCTCTTTTTTATGGAGATATGTATGATAACAAATAAGATTGCCCTGATAATATTAAATAATTATATGTCTCTCAGAGGTGTTAAATTTCAAATTTAGGAATTCTGATCTCCACTCAAAAATACAGTGGATGCTCTAGAGGAAAAATTCCCACTAGATACTATTATCATAATAGCTGCTTTTAATGCAAGAACAACAGTAGTGACTATGTATGTATCCTCTTTGCCAAAATAGGAAAATTTCAAAACTTGGAGACTATTCCATGAGGCTGTAGTGCCCATAAAACTATTACATACAATACACCATCTAAAGATGGTGCAATGTTTAAACTGTTTAATAATCTCATGCCTGTACTAAAGGCCAAAGAAGGAAAGAAAGAATTAAATGTCTGTTAATTTAACTGATAAAATCACTACGATACTTCAGTGTCTACTAAGGAAAGCTACCTGATCAAAAGAAAAAGAAAAAAAGAGGCAATGTTAATCTAATAAGATTTCTGTTGTCATCAGCTTGTATATGATCACAGCATAACTATGTTTCATATTATTAAATACGCTTTAATGTTACCTTAGCAACTTGTTAAGTAAAGTGATAGATAATTTCCATTAGCTGAAGCACAGTTCTATAAATCTGCAGATGCTTGTTTTATCATATTACATGTATTAAATTCTGAAGTACTGGAACTGTACTTTATAGATGCCACCTGAATCATCATCATAAAACGATGGCAGAAATGTTTTTGATCAAAAGTAAATGGACCATTATCATTGGTGACCTCTTCAAAGTATGCTAATCATTGGAACAGTCCCATTTGAATCTTTTATGATAGCGGACAAAAAGTAACATACCAATGTGACTGAAAGGTGCTTTTTTTTTTTTACTTCAAAAGGCAACTGAACTGTTTTTTCCTTAAGGAAGAAGAATAAAACATTTCGCTTCTCATCCAAGAAGCTTCATCAGTTCTGATGGTGTGAAGATGGAAGGATAGGTACTGACGGTTAAGAGTGGATGGTGGGGGAATGGAAGGATAGGTTCAGGCCTAGGGGGAGGGGGGCAAAATGGAAGGATTATATTTCTTTGCATCCTTCCATCCCCAAACCTTCCATCCCCCTTCACTATCCTATCATACCTGTCCTTCCATCCTCCTGCCATCAGAACTGATGAAGCTTCTTGGATGAGAAGTGAAATGTTTTCTTCTTCCTCAAGGAAAGTGACCTTCTACCGCTACACCATAGAGAGTATATTAACTTACTGCACCTGTGTATGGTTTGCCAATTGCACAGTGGCAGATAGGACAGCACTCCAGAGGGTTAATGTGGTTGCCCAGAGGATCATTGGTTGCACTCTCCCCTCTTTGGAAGAGCTTTATAGCTCCCGCTGCCTTAAGAAAGTTTAAAACATTCTTAAAGATCCATCACATCCTGGGAACCCTTTTTTGAACTATTACCATCTGGCAGACGGTACAGGATAATAAAAACAAGGACAAACAGGCTGAAAAACAGCTTCTATCCCAGAGCAACTATATTGAATTCTACTGTATAGTGCAATATTAATGCAATATCAGGGGTTTTCAATTCAATTGTACAGAATGTGAAGGATGTGTGTGTTTTTGTTTTCTTTTTTATGTATAATGTACATTGACGATGGCATTTAATTTCATTGTACGGGGTGCAATGACAATAAAGTAAACTTAAAAAAAAAGCACCTTTGAGACAACTATCACCCAGATGACTGAGAATCTCTACAGACCCCAATGTGCCCAAACCAACAGCAACAGATCCTTTGGGGAAAATAGAGCATCACAAAGTTTTGAAAAAGAAAAGTCTAGTACTTTTCCTTTATAGGATTGTATGTGTTCATAGTCCTCTCCTATGTAGGAATGGAAAAATATAAACAGAAACAATCCTGTCGCGTCTGCAAGGCTTTAGTTTTCAAGCTTTATCTTAAGCTGGCCTGTTTCTTTTCAAAACAGAGCATGCCAAGACAATTTGAAAGACTTTTAAGGTAATAAAACATCAAACCATAATCTAATCTGAATAACATAGCTCTCCCTTGAACTGTATATCAGTTGCTAGAACTTTTAGCACAGAAGTTCACACAGCCAAACTTGCTTCTCCCATACTTGGTCCCAAGCCATTCTGCTAAGACATGGATGAAGTAATCAAACTATGCAAGGTGCATTATTTTCTGCTTTATGCTAAGAATGCCCCCCAAGGTAGAACTATGAGGAAGTATGTCTATGCAGATTCTCAGTCATCCAGGTCAAAGGTGCTTTTTGAAAAGGCAACTGGACTGCTTTTTTCTTGAGGAAGACGACGACATTTTGCTTCTCATCCAAGAAGCTTCAACAGTTGTGACTGGATGGTGGGGGGAATGGACTCCATGAGATGGAAGGAGAGGTACCACTCTATTCAACAAACTATGAATTGCCTTCAAGAATCACAGACATGATAGATGAGAATGTGATTAGGAAAATACTAGACTGTGCAGAAATGAACAGATTCACGCTTGCTATAAAGGAGAAAGAACAAACTGAATATTATATGACATGGGAGCTATTTTATGGATGGTTGGAGAATAAAAATAGAAGTGAGAAATAAATGGAGATTAGTGAAAGAAAGAATATATGTTAAGATAGAGATGTAAACAATATGATTATTATATATGATTGTTAAGATTACCATACCTAACATATTATATTTTCATTAGAAGATATGTTAAAAGGGAGAAATGAATAGAGTTATAATGCTGATTATTAATTTGTAAGTTTAGAGAATTATTATCAATGTAATGAATATTGTAAATTTTGATTGTAATAGTACAGAGACATCTGTACCCAGATGACACACTGTTTAATGAAAGATGATATGTTTAAGTTAAAAAAAAACTTATTAAAAAGCAATCATAGACATGTTACAAAACTAATATGGGAATATGTGATTGCTGCGATATTCCCTCAGACTGTCAGCCCTTCAAGGTAGATCTGACTAGGATGTTAGAGATATAAATATGAACACTATTTTATTATAAGGTTAAACTAACAGAATCATGTCAGTCTGAATGTACCTCCTGCTTCTTTCCTTTTAACTTCATGAGAATTACAGAGGATCATATCTGAGATGCTTATTCAAATTACATTTCTCCCCCAGATTCAGATTTTTTAAAAATTTGTCCTTTGCCTTGGTTGCAGCTCTTCCTCCTGTTTGTCAATGCTATTCTTATTTCCCATTGGACAGAATCTGACTTGTGGAATCATCCATTGAGAGAAAAGGAATGCAGTCTGATGTGACCAGAATTATCATTACATTTTAGGCTGACTATATATTTTACCCTAATGCTGGCTGGTCCTGCTATCATTTAAGAAAAGTATATATCATAATTGTAGATTGTATGTAGAAAAATAATTGTTGTGGGCGGCCAACAAACTTAAATAATAAATCAATATTTATTTCTCTAAATAAATAAACAGAATGACCATGAATGGATAACAAAGCAGTGAGAGCAAGAGCGATTTCCAACTTCCTCCTGACTTCTGCACTGAATTTTCTTGTGGAGGCTGGCAGGGAGTATCAGAAATCACAATCCCATGAACACAGGGACTGCAGGGACGAACACTGCAATGGACTCAACGTTGGAAATTAAACTGGTGTAAACGTTGTGAAACTTTCAATTCCACAGGAATAATTTGTCCCGGATCTTTTATGCATTCTTTAAATTACCAGCTGTTAGGTACCTTGACTCAAAAACTGTTGTAATATAAGCTATATATTTATATTTATTTCATACTGGAAGGTTTCTATTCCTAAAGCAGTTCAACTTGCTCTTACAATTTTTTTTCTCAAGCAATGCTTAGATATTTAGTCATGTGTGCATCCATTAATATCCTACTCTACCTTCAGGAGTTGAAGGCAATTATATAACATTCCCACCTCCCATTTTTCCCCACAGCAACAGTCCCTGAGGTATAAATATCATGCCTATTTTCTATTGCTGCTTAATCTTGTTTGTGAACCTCTGTAATTTAGAGAGTTTTGCAGGACCAAAGGTTTTCCAAAACAAGGGAAAGTATTCCCGTTACAAAACAAAAAGTATGTTGTGTACAGACTGTGAAAAGCCTGAACAGGTATCATGTAGAGATTCTTTGACCAGTTAAATCCCACTGGTCTTGGGAGAGACAAATATATCCCCATAAAATCACTACATACAATAGTAAAGGTTTCATTAGCATGAATTACATGTTGGCAGGCCACCTCTTAGTCCTTCCCACAAAGGCATAATTTAAAATTAGAACTGGGAGTTGGGAAAGGCATTTGTTCTCTTGAGTGGTTACTTTGTTTTTCCATCCAAAACCAGTAGCAAAATAGCAAGGTTTATGAAAAACAGTACACGCTGTTGTATTATACTGAAAGCACTTGCTCGGTTGATTTAAGTAAGAACACGTGCATATACAAAGGCATAAACAATCCTGCAGCTATATAGTATTGTTGTTCTAGTGTTATCCTTTAGTTTCATCCCTGTAAGTGTGGAACAGCCAAAGCAAATGAAGAAAGATACTCAGCCCCAGATCTACCACGAGTAAACTATATTTTAGGGAAATTGGCGGAGAAAATTATTCATAATAAAACAAACAACTAAAAGGTTCTGACACATTCAGAAATCAGTGTTAAAACCTGATTTTGGGATGGGGTGGGGGTTAAAAGTTTTCTTCTATTTGAAAAAACAGCATTCTAACCAACACAGATTTGAGTTCTGTGGCCAAGAACTTCAACCTATTTTGAGGTGTTGACAATGGAAGAAAACAATTAAATACAGATAATTCCCTATTAAAACAATTTGTTTAGTAAGCATTTGAAGTTACAATGGCATTGAAAAAAGTGACATATTTACATTTTTTCATATTGTGGCATCCTGTGGTCATATGATCAAAATTCAGCCACTTGGCAACTGACTCATATTTATAACAGTTGCAGTGTCCCGGGGTCATGTGATCATCTTTTGTGACCTTCTGACAAGCAAAGTCAATGGGGAATCCAGATTCATTTAAGAACCGTGTTACTAACTTAACAATTGCCTTGATTCACTTAACAACGGTGACAAGAAAGGTTGTAAAATGGAGCAAAACTCACTTAGTAGACGTCTTGCTTCAAAGACTACCTGAACTGCAATTGTTTAATATGAAAGTCTCAGCAGAGTAGCACAGTCACACTTAAGATGTTCTGGACAGATGTAATTTCCCAATCATTTCAATTTTAGACTAATATTGGGAATAAACAAAAATGTAGTGTTAATCTCAGCCACGTAATGTTATGAAAACTAATGAAAACCAATCAAGTCGTTGCCTGTAATTACAGAGTTTTGGGAACCACCCAATTACTCCAATTCCTCCATGTTTAGTTGGTGAGAGCACAGATGAGTCCCAAATCAAACCAAGAAGCAAAGAAAAAAAAATGCTTCACTAAAATATCCTTGCAACATAACTTTGGGTCACTCAAAATCATAAATATATGTGCCAAACAATATGTGTATTAATAGACAGATCAGGCTGATTCAAGTGGGAGAAAGAGATCTTGAAACCATCCAGGAGTTTAAGTCATAAATTTTTTTTACAAAACCCAACATTTAAAATTGTACCTGGAAACCAATTAGTGGCTCATTCAAGCTCTGTAGCAGAGATATACCATGTTCCTAGCAGCAGTGGGAACCTACCTGTTCCACTACCGGTTTGGTGATCACGTGTGTGCAGCTTTCCACACACCAGCTGAGGCCTGCAGTGCCAATCAGTTGAAAGGATAAAGAAGAGAAAAGTGCAGAGGCGGGTGGGAGGACCGATCCTGCGCTTTCCTCTTCTTTCTTCTCTCAGCTGAACTGATCGTCAGAGGTTTTTTTTTTACTACCAGTTTGGGTGAACCGGTCTGAACCGGTAGCATACCACCACGGGTTCCTAGCATCGCCTCTGGCTTTGTACACAAGCTGTGTTCTGAACTGTAGTTACAGTACCTGGTTTCTTCAGAAGGGGGCACTGCAGCAGCTCCTCTCCCATAAAAAAGTGTTGACAATCATGGATCCAGGTGACCTCGGCTGCCCCTTCTCCTCACATATACATCATACATGTACAACCCCCCGTCCCAAACCCAGATACAACATGAGGGAAAGCAGAAACACATATACATAGATACAGCACATTACATTGTTATGTACACAAAATAATCCAAATGGCTCTGATAGCCAGGAGTAGAAATAATCCCAGAAGCCATTCTCCCCAAGCTCCCTCTACATTATTTAAGAAAGGCAACCACCCAGCCGATTCTTAGAACAATCTTTGAAACACAGTATTTTTGACAGATTACAACTACCATGATCTATTTTAGTGCCTTGGGAGTTTCATGAAAATATCCTCCATTTTCTTTCTTTTACTGTCAGCCTTTTAAGATGGGATGGGTCAGGAAATAGACCCCAGAAAAATTATTGGAATTATGTTTTCTGGTTGCAAGGTATGATAACAGACTCCTTCCTTCCTTCCTTCCTTCCTTCCTTCCTTCCTTCCTTCCTTCCTTCCTTCCTTCCTTCCTTCCTTCCTTCCTCCCTCCCTCCCTCCCTCCCTCCCTCCCTTCTCTGCCCTTCCTTTTCCTTCCCTTCCCTTCCTTGCTATAAAGCCTGAATTTCTTTCATTTCCTCTCTTTTACAACCAAAGAGAATCAAAATAGGGCAATCTTGAGTTTCTCTCTCACCTCCTCTTCTGTTTCTCGGCTAAGCTGACATTTACATAATCGCTCTTGCTTTCCTTCTTCAAAGCTCTCTCTATTCCTTGTACATCATAGCCCTAATCTTCTTGTGCTACAGTTTCTCAGGAAATGCCTATTTGTAGAAATGGTTATTATCAGATGAAAACCATGAGTACGGCATTAAAACAGAACTGCACTTGGTAACCAAGCCATGATGCTGGAAATATATCAGCACTGACAAATTTTACAGTTGTGGGGACTCTAGGCCTAGCCTCAGGGGTGTGGATTCTACCGGTTCAGACCGGATTGGGCGAACCCCTTGTTCTCATGTTCGGCTCACTCCAAACTGGTCCACTGTGACGAGGAAGTGGGCCCGCCTACCCGCCCCTGCAATTTCCTGTGCTTTATGCCTTTGTTCAGAGCACAGCTGATTCTCGTGGCAGAGCAGTTTGCAGCGCCTCAGCTGTTTTCTTCACAGAGTCTGCAGTTGAAGGTAAGCCTGCCTTTTCTAAATGCGGAGCGCGTGGGGAGCGCACATTTGGCGCGAACGTGTGCAAAGCACCTGTTCACACACGAAGCACGTGATCACCCAACCGGTTGTTATACCAGTGGAATCCCACCCCTGCCTAGCCTGTATCATGCTCCTAGATGCATACTCAGAAACCACATAGCTTTGGGCGATATCCTTCTGTTTCTGTTGCTTTCTCATGGGAAGTGCAGGCTTTCAGGCCCCATGCAGTAGCAAGAACCAATAATCTATTGGCTGAGTACTGTGAGAACCGCCTTGGATCTAAGCCAGCATACCTGAATCAGGTATAGTCCTCGATTTACAGCCATTCATTTGGTGACCGTTCAAAGTTACAATGGCACTGGAAAAAGTGATGTATGACCATGTTTCACACTGACGACTGTTACAGCATCCCTGTGATCACATGATCAAAATTCGGATGCTTGGCAACGGGGTCATATTTGTGATGTGTCCTGGGTTCATCTGATCCCCTTTTGCAAACTTCGGACAAGCAAAGTCAATGGGGAAGCCAGATTCACTTTACAACCGTGTTACTAACTTAACAACTGCAGTGATTCACTTAGCATCTGTGGCAAGAAAGGTTGTAACATGGGGCAAGGCTCACCTAAGAGCTGTCTCACTTCCCAACATAAATTTCAGGAAGAACTGTGGTCATACATCGAGGACTACCCATAACACGTATTTCAATTTTGGTTGCATACTCCTGGTTTCTCTGTCGTAGCATTTCAGGTTCTGAACCCTGTTGGCTCATGCTTGCTGTATTTGGGAGATGTAGGCAATTGCTACCTTCAAGCAACATGCCCTTCCAGAGAATCTGACAAGCAGCTTTCTAAAACTCTAACCCAACATTTGTACTTGAAGTGAGTGTGAATTAGAAGGGACCTTCATGTGCAGAACAAGAAAGATGCACATGCTTTACCATCTCACTCATGTCTACCTATCTGTTCTGAGTCTCCAGGGCTTATTTTACATTCTCTTTGCCAACAGCTGTGTCACCTAAAAATAAACAAGGCCCTTTAAGTCTCAGTTCTGAAAATACAACTACAGTTTCTCTCTCCATCCCAAGTACAGTCAGAGTGACAGACATTCCCTTATTTTAAGTTCAACTGATGGGGGTCGGAGGGGGGGGGGAGGAGGGAAGTGGGGCCCTGATTTAAATGCTAATTTACAGCAAAGGGACCCAAAAGAAATTGGAGTAATCCAATTTGCAACCTCTTAAATTACTGCAGTATTGAAGCAAGGTTGTGGAAGAAGTTGTCTGACTTTCAATTCCTTCCTTCCTTCCTTCCTTCCTTCCTTCCTTCCTTCCTTCCTTCCTTCCTTCCTTCCTTCCTTCCTTCCTTCCTTCCTTCCTTTGTTGGTGCTATTATACATCTTGGTACAAATGATCTGTCCCAGAAGGATTTACTTTCTGTTCAGAAAGACTTCCAGAGCTTGGGGTATGAACTTAGTAATATGGGCTGTAGGCTTATCTTTTCAGAGGTTCTACCAGTATACAAGGAACAAAAAGGGAAAGGGCAGCGTGTAGCAGAGTTTAATGTGTGGCTAAAGGAGTGGTGTAAAAGGGAAGGCTTTGGTTTTATTAGTCATGATGTCTGCAGCTGGTCCAATGAAAAACTGTACAAAAGAGATGGTTTGCATCCACCAAAGAAAGGGACTGAGTTACTTGGCATTAAATTCACAGATTTCCTGGATAAACATTTAAACTGAACAGCGGGGGCAGAGAATTAATGGATTCAGAACATTTCTGTCCCCAGCAACCTAAAACTAATAAGGATACCAGTGCATGCAAAATAGATGTTTGTGCAAGTAAGATTATCAACCTTGATGCCCAACCAAAACCAAGCATTTAATATTGAGTGCCATACTATGTGCACTAATCAAACAGGTGGCAAGAAAGTAGGGGCAGGCAGGCACAACACAGGTTATGTAGACAGGAAACACAGTGTCAGACATAAAGATCTCAAGTGCCTATATACAAATGCACAAAGTCTGGGGAACAAACAGGGTGAACTCGAACTACGAATACATGAAGGTAAATATGATATAGTTGGAATAACAGAAACTTGGTGGGATGAAATCCATGACTGGAACATACTGGTAGAGGGATACAAACTATTCAAAAAAACCAGACCCCATAAAAGAGGAGGTGGAGTTGCACTGTATGTAAAGGACCACTATATTGCTACAGAAATGCATGAAACCAAAGATGAAAACCTCCTAGAATGCATATGGGTCAATATAAAAGAAAAAAAAGAATGACATGGCCATAGGTGTATATTATAGGCCACCCAACTAACAAACCAACTAACAAACAGGAAACACACAACAATAGTAATGGGAGACTTCAATTATCCTGATATCAATTGGAAAACTAATTCTGCACCAAGTGAGAAATCAAATAAGTTCCTTACCAACCTAGCTGACAACTTTGTTGTCCAAAAGGTAGAGGGTGAAACAAGAGGGACAGCCCTACTGGACTTAATTCTTACAAACAGAAAAGAAGTGATAGAGGGAGTTGAAACTGCAGGAACCTTGGGTGAGAGTGACCATGTCATACTAGAATTCAACATAACACAAACACAAGCAACAGAACATAATGACACCAGAGTCGTGGATTTTAAAAGAGCTGATTTCAATAAACTCAGAGAGAACTTGGGAAAGATTCCATGGATGAAAATCCTAAAGGGGAAAACAACTCAAGAATCTTGGGAAACTCTAAAAAGTATGATCATAGAAGCCCAGACCAGCACAATACCACTGAGAAAGAAAAACAAGAAATCCAAGAAGAAACCAGCATGGCTGCACAAAGATCTCTCTGGCAAATTGAAAGAAAAAAAGGACAAGTACAAAAAATGGAAAGAAGGACATACAACTAAGGCAGAATATCAGCAGATAGCCAGAATCTGCAAAGATGAAGTCAGGATAGCAAAGGCTCAGAACGAACAAAGACTTGCAACAAAAGTCAAAGATAATAAAAAAAAGTTTCTTCCAACATATAAAAATATAAAAAATCAAGGGAACAGTAGGTCCACTAAAGAGAGAAGATGGCAAGGAAGTAACAGGCAACAGAGAGAAAGCAGAACTGCTTAACTCATTCTTTGCATCTGTCTTCATGCAAAAAGAAACTATAGCTCAACCCACCAAAAACATAACTGTAAAAGACAGACCAGAAATAAAAGTTAAAATAAGTAAAAAATAGTAAGAGAACACCTGTCTGATCTTGATGAAAACAAATCACCGGGGCCTGATGGATTACATCCCAGAGTTTTAAAGGAGCTGGCAGAGATCATCTCAGAACCACTGCACCATGTCTTTAAAAAATCCTGGAGCACCAGGGAACAACCAGAGGACTGGAAAAGAGTTGATGTGGTTCCCATCTTCAAAAAAGGGAAAAAAAACAGACCCAGGAAACTATAGACCAATCAGCCTAACACCAATACCCGGGAAGATACTGGAAAAGATAATAAAAAAACAGATCTGCCAACATCTAGAAACAAGTAAAGTAATAACTAGCAGTCAGCACGGGTTTGTTAAAAACAGATCATGCCAAACCAATCTGATTTCATTCTTCAACACAGTGACTAAATTAGTAGACCAGCAAAATACTGTGGACATAATATATTTAGATTTCAGCAAGGCATTTGACAAAGTAGACCACAACCTACTTCTTAGTAAGCTAGAAAAAAGTGGAAGAGATAGCACCACCATTAGATGGACTCGCAACTGGCTGGCAAACTGTACTCAACGAGTAGTCCTTAATGGGTCTAAGTCTACATGGAGGGAAGTAAGCAGTGGGATGCCACAAGGTTCCGTCTTGGGCCCAGTACTCTTCAATACCTTCATTAATGTCTTAGATGAGGGAATAGAAGGGGAACTTACCAAATTTGCAGATGATATTAAGCTGGCAGGAATAGCTAACACCCAAGAAGATAGGCTCAAGATCCAGATGGATCTTGACAGACATTAGATATGGCCCAGACACTGGGCCATATCTAACAAAATGAAATTCAATGTAGAGAAAAGTAAAGTCCTACACTTAGGCAAGAAAAACCAAAAGTACACATATAGACTGGGTGAAACCAGGCTCAATAGCAGTAGCTGTGAGAGGGATCTTGGAATCTTAGTGGACAACCAGCTAAATATGAGCCAGCAGTGTACAGTAGCAGCCAAAAAAGCTAATGTAATCCTAAGTTGTATTAACAGAGGGATACAATCAAGATCAAGGGAAGTACTAATACCACTCTATAAAGCCTTAGTAAGACCACACCTAGAGTACTGCATCCAGTTTTGTTCACCACATTATAAAAAAGACGTTGAGACTCTAGAAAAAGTACAGAGAAGAGCAACCAGGATGATTAGGGGACTGGAGGCTAAAACATACAATGAACGGTTGCAGGAACTGGGCCTGCCTGCTTCTCTCTCTCTCTCTCTCTCTCTCTCTCTCTCTCTCTCTCTCTCCCTCCCTCCCTCCCTCCCTCCCTCCCCCCTGCCACACACTCTTGCACTGCACACAGTCCCTGGAAAAAGTCATCACGCAGTGACAGTCTTGAAGGAAAAAGAATGAGATGCACTTACCTCTACCAGTCAACAGTTCCTAACTCCAGGATGGAGTCTCCGAGGAACAATTCATTTCGTGGCAGATAAGATGAAAACAGGTTCAAAAGCATGTCATACTTGGGAAGGGAAGGGTGAGCAAATCAAATGTCTAGCCTATTCCCTTTGCTTAATTGCCCATACCCCATCCAGCACCAGGATAGTTCAAATCACCATGTAGCTATTTCAGCACTCAAAAATCCTTCAGATGTATTCACATGGAAACAGCAAGCTCCTTTTTTGTGTGTGTGGTGGGGGAGGAGGGAGAGGAGGGAGTTGGGTGTTTTAAAACACAATTTGTTCTGCTTTTTAATATGCAGTTTGTCTCCTTCTGCAGGGAATTACTCAGACAGTCACATGACTCCAAGCAGCACAATTATATAATTCGAATGCTGGTAAGGTTGTTGTTGGGAGAGGGATGTGTGTAATCTGGAAGCCACAGTTAGGAAAGCAAAAGCAAATCAAACCAACATCGGCATGTACGTTCAAGGAAAAGCAAACAGTTGCTTTCAAAAATACTCCATTTCAGGAACCTTCCATTTTATTCATTTTCTATCTATGCCCTGCTTCAATTCAAACCAACAAGCCAAAGGACTAGAAAAAAGCTTTATAAGGTTTACAAGCGAGGACAGTGATGGCTCTATACAAGTCCATGATTGTAAGATTAAAAACAAGCTCTCATCTGGAAACTTTGCTGTACCTGCACAAGCTGCAAATAAGAAAGCCAGTGTGTAGGAAACCCTGAAGACAATGCCATTCACTAGGACGGCCATTTTGGGGACAGAAAACGATTTCTCACCTTACCTGGAGGGACCAGAGAGTTAATTCTAAGAACTTGTGCACCTCAGATGGGATTTTTATCACAAGATTACTATGCCATCGTGTGCATTTTGAAATTCTGCAAAACAAGACTGAATGTGTCAGCCCCAGTAAGGGGACCAGGCCAGAAAATCAACTCTGCAGGACTAACCACATACTTTATTGAGGTATACCATAATCACAGAATATTACAAGTCCCCTCCTTCTTAAATTCCAGTGAATCAGGGAAGTATTTTCTTGAGGTGTTCCATTACTTATTTTGTTTCTCCGAACTTAAAGAACATTTCAGTCAGTTCTTGCATGTTTTTATCGAGGCCATTTCCTTTACACTCTACAGCAGGGGTGTCAAACTTGCAGCCTTAGGGCCGGATGTGTCATGCACTGGCCACGCCCATCTCCGGTTTAGTGAAGGGGGAAAAGTTGTGATCACATGATGACGTATTGTCGCGAGTTTGACACCCCTGCTCTACAGAATGTGTGCTGGAAAGTAAATTGTAAATTTACTATGTTTGGAGATAGAAAACCCAGAAAAGGGATGAGTGCATTTTGATGGGACGGAAACTGTTTGGATAAGGAGCTGGAATTTATATTTTTAAATATGAAGAGTTCCAAATGTTTGCTTGTTTCTTCTTACAGGCAAGAATTAAGAGAAATCTTATTACAACTTCAACTATGTTTTTCCTGCTAAAAATTCAGTTCAAATGTCCACAAGCCAGCAGTGGGATCTACTGGTTCGGTGATCGTATGCACATGTGCACCTAATGCCCATGTGCAGGTTTCCACACATCAGCTGAGGCTTGCAGCCAGGGGTGGGATTCAAATTTTTTAACAACCGGTTCTGTGGGCGTGGCTTAAGTGGTGGGCATGGCTTGGTGGTCATGTGACTGGGTGGACATGGCTTGGTGGTCATGTTATTGGCTGGGTGTGGCCAACTCAATATCACTCACATCGAGGCACGCATCTCCTCACCTGGCCTCTCATGATTGTGGGGATGCTGCAACAGTCGTAAGTGTGAAAAATGGTCATAAGTCACTTTTTTCAGTGCCATTGTAACTTTGAATGGTCACTCCACACAAGCAAAGTACCAGTAAAGGAGGGAAAATAACCTCCAGAGAAGTTCCTGAGACAGGAAGTCTAGTCCTGCCAAGAATGTAATAAGAGTTAACCGAGAGGCAGTTTCTGTAAGCAACACCAGAATGTTTCCTTCCTGCCTTCCTTACAGGATTAGGCCAGTAATTTCTTCTAACAATCGGTTCTCCGAACTGCTTAGAATGTTAACAACCAGTTCTAGTGAATAGGTGCGGACTGGTAGAATCCCACCCCTGCTTGCAGCGCCAATCAGCTGTGAGGATAAAGAAAAGCGCAGGGGTAGGTGGGAGGGCCAATCCTGTGTTTTTCTGTTCTTTCTCCTCTCAGCTGATCATCGGAGGCTTTTTTTCCTCCTCTCAGCTGATCATCGGAGGCTTTTTTTTACTACTAGTTGGGCCGAACTGGGCCGAACCAGTAGCATGCCACCACTGCCACAAGCTTTCAGTAGCAGAGACATGTCAGACATCTTGCCAACTTCAGCCATTTTTTTACTCCTATGGTTCTTTTTCTAACTAATTCACCCGATGAAGGATTCTTGCAACCTGAAAGCTTGCTGCTTTGTAGAGAAGTTCAGCTGATCTAAAGGAAAGCAAGTCTCCTGATTAATTGTTCTCACTGACAGGAAATTTCTCCTTAATTCTAGGTTCTTTCTTTGTGTCTGTTGGCCTCCTTTGCAACCAAAAAGGTTAGAATCATTTTTATACAGTCAGTATAAAAATTATTACGGCATGCAGATAACGTACAGCTTCACCAATTTTCATCAGACTGGGTGGAAGTTGCCTTTGCAGCAAACAGTTAGTATCTTGCTTCACTAACCTTCAAAATTACTCTGAAAACTCTAACAAGGCCTAACTACATATTTATTTATTTAATTAATTTATACGGCCGCCTATTCGCCCATGGCAACTCGACTTATGACCAAGAGACATCGCATTTTAGAAATTGAGAAGTGCTTTCCCCACATTCAAAAGTCTGGCTTGACTTCTCCAAAGCCCTTAAAAGTGTGACCAGGCACACATAGGGTACCATGGCTTCCTCAAATGACGGCTTCAGGATCAGCGCCAATCAACTGATTCTGAGAAGAATGCAATTCTCCACATCCATATAACTTGGGTTAAAACAGATATAATCTTACCAATGATAATAAATCAAATTAAAAACCAAACAACATAACTTCTCTAGATATGACAATCCTACAATCCTTCTAGGACAGGGGTGTCAAACACGATTTCATTGAGGGCCACATCAGGGTTGTGTCTGATATCAGGGGCCGGGGTGGGTGTGGCTAGCTTGATGTCACTCATGTAAAGGGCATCTGTGGCGGCCCAGAACTCTGCCAGCGAAAACGGGCTACTGAGCTCCGTTTTCAGCTGCGACGACCTCTGCCAGTGAAAACTGTAACAGGATAAAAATCCATTTTCACTGGCAAAGGGCGACAGGAGGCCATCGCAGGCAAAAACGGAGCCTGGTAGGGCCGTGAGCAGCCCTCCCAAGCTCCATTTGCATTGGCAGAGGTACCGCAGGCCAGTCCTTTGCTGTTTTTAGGGCAGCCCCGCCGGCCAGATCTAAGCACCCCACAGACCGGATCCAGAAAGACAAACTTCAAGCAGAAGGCACAAGCAGATTTCTCCTCAGAAGAAATATAATGACTGAAACATTACACCACTAACTACATTGTTATTTATCAACTTTTTGCAGGCCCCTTTGCTTAAAATGCTTGGAATTGCATATATATATAGTTCGGGTATTCTCCCACGTCATTGTAGCTGTGTTTATATATATATAATATAATATATAATAGTTTATATATATATAAAATCCTACCACATTAGTCATCTATGATCAATGTGGTTGAAAGAAAGAATTTGCTTAATATTACTGGCATGAATTAATAAGAATTTGAAAGCCAGCTCTCCCAGAATTTAGTTCACTTTCTTTACCATGTCAGCCTTTTTTAAAATTTAATTATCTAGGATTCAGAGTATGGTGGCAATTATCTTTGCTGACTGAAAATGGACGCAAGATTCCCCCCCCCCCCCTTCCTACAGCTTCATCATGAGAAAATATTTAAATATGCCCAAAATACATTCATCTCATCACTTAGTGCTCTATTTCATCTGACAGATTTTTGTAGCTCATAAAATATTAAAGCCTCTAGCAAACTCTCTGCAGTATTTTATTTATACAGTGTGCTTTTATTAATTAGTGTCCTTTTATTCATTTTATCTGGCTAATGGATTTCTCTATTCAGTTGGCTTGATCGGCTCTCCACTTAAATCAATCGATTACTTTTGGTCTCCATATCCTTTTTGGGGAACATCATTCTCCGTAAAGGGGCCCACTATAAATCATTCAGCTGGCGGTGATCCATGTTGTAAGGGTGAGGAAAGTCTGAAATGGTTCAAGAACTGTATCAGCTCTCTCAACACACAAATGTGTTGGCTACACACACACACACACACACACACAGACAGACACACACACACACATGTATATGCCTACAAATGAAGCAGTGAACTGACATACATTGTATTTTCTCCTTTAAAGTTCCCAATATCAAGCCAAAAAAGATAGCCATAGATCTGTGAATCCTCTAATTCTCTAATCCTCATTTTTATTTAAGTAGGAACTTATGTTACTCAAGATTTAGCAAGAAGTAGGTGGAAGGGGAAAGAATTAAGGATAATTTATTGCAGTCTATCCCAACATCCTGTCTTCAGGATGTCATGGACCATATCTTTTGTACCATCAGAATTGTACTTGCAGCAAGAATACAAACTATCTCCACAGACGCCACAAACTAAAAAGGAACATCAATTCCTTTGCAACTGGAGAATATCTGGTTAAAAGGTAAAGGTAAAGGTTCCCCTGCACATACGTGGTAGTTGTTCCCGACTCTAGGGGCTGTGCTCATCTCCATTACAAAGCTGAAGAGACAGCGCTGTCCAAAGACATCTCGGTGGTCATGTGGCCGGCATGACTAAATGCTGAAGGCGCATGGAACTGCTAGGTTGGCAAAAGCTGGGACAAGTAACGGGAGCTCACTCCGTTACACAGCGCTAGGGATTCGAACCGCCAAACTGCCAACCTTTACGATCAACAAGCTCAGTGTTGTAGCCACTGGGCCACTACGTCCCTTATCTGGTTAGATAAGGTCTGGTTATCTGGTTAGATAAGATCTGGTTAGGTAAAGCTTATCTGTCCTAACCCAAGCATCTGTTTTCCACAACAGGAAAGAAGATAATATTATCAAGCACAGGAAATCAGGAGCTAAATGAGGACAGGTTTATTGCATGCTAACACTTTCTACAAGAATCTGAGCTACTAATGGTCAAAGCAAATTGATAGTACATAAGGGTCAACAGAATTCAAGGTGGACTGGATTTAGATCTCTTATAGGTACCAGGGACTCAAGACTGGTGATACGCTTGATCCCTCCATCGGTCATCTACATGTAATGTGGCAACAGGACACCATTCCTTTCACAGAAGATTTTCATCCATTATTTCCTCTCAAGTTCAGAATTGGAGCCACAGCTGGTCTGAATGGGCAATTCTTAAGCACACAGGACTATCTCCTTGTCACGGGCACATAGATTCCTCATATTGCTGCTTTTTCCAGATTCACCACTGTTTTCATTTCCTCCTTCTCTTCTCCCTGATATATGTAGGGAGTTCCAGATTACCTGCCTATCTCTCAAACCCAAACATCTAAGGCAGGGGTCTTCAAGCTTGACAGCTTTAAGACTTGTGGACTTCAACTCCCAGAATTCCTCCTCAAGTTATGTTAGCTTAGGAATTCTGGGAGTTGAAGTCCACAAGTCTTAAACTTGCCAAGTTTGAAGACCCTTGATCTAAGGGAGTGAAAAGCAGGATGAGAAACTACAAGATATAGGACTACACATTCCCACGACAGCATTCCGTGGGAGAGTTGTGATAGTCATACCTCACATTTCTACAAATAGGGAGCCATGGCCAAGAAGAGATCTCTATTGCAAGCTCTGAAGAATCTTCTTTTTATAGGTCTCCTGCGAAAAGAGTTATAATAAGCTTCAACCAACCTGGGAGTTCTATTTTTTTTCCAGGGAATCTCTCTGTTATAGGATTGCCTTGTGAGGAAGAGGAAGAAAGGCAAGGAAAAATGAGGTTCTAGAAGGCTTCATTCTGGAAAACCATGGCAGAGTGGAGTCTCACAGCCTCAACCTGTAGTCTGTTACCATGGATTCTTATCCTGTTACATACCTATGGAGAATCTCAGTCATCCAGGCCATAGTTGTCCCAAAGGTGCTTGTTTTTCAAGAGGCAACTGGACTTTCTGGTTTTTCTTTGAAGACGTTTTGCTTCTCATCCAGGAAGCTTCTTCAGCTCTCAGAGCTCTACAGAGCTGAAGAAGCTTATTGGATAGAAGTGAAATGTCTTCAAAGAAAAACCAGAAAGTCCAGTTGCCTCTGGGGGAAAAAAAGCACATTTGGGACATCCTGTTACATAGATTTGGCATCTAATTTATGGAAGCCTCATCATAGAGCCACCCCAAGTGCAGAAGATAGATAAAGTACAAAGGGACATTTGAAGTAGCTGTGGGACTGATTAAACCTTGAAGAAAGGGAGGGGGGAATTCTATGGCAAGAAATATGGAAACAAAATGGTGTCCTAGAGATTGGAAAATACAGGTAATCTTCGACTTACAACAGTTCATTTAGTGGCCGTTCAAAGTTACAATGGCACTGAAAAAAGTGATTTATGACTATTTTTCACACTTTATGACCATTGCAGCATCTCCAGGGTCACATGATGAAAATTTGGATGCTTGGCAGCTGGTTCATATTTATGATGGTTGCCATGTCCCTGTCTCAGGGTCACCTACTGTAATCACCTTTTGCAACCTTCAGATAAGCAAAGTCAATGGGAAAGCCAGATTCACTTAACAACTGGGTTACTATCATAACAACTGCAATGATTCACTTAATGACTGTGGCAAGAAAAGTTGTAAAATGGGGGGGAAATTAACTGAACAAATATTTCACTCAGCAACATAAATGTTGGGCTCAATTGGGATCGTAAGTCGAAGACGACCTGTATGAGATGGATACCAATTCATACTCTGGAAAAATATGCTGGCTGAGGAATTCTGGGAGTAGAAATCCGCAAGTCTCAAAGTTGACAAGATTGGACCTCCTAACAAACACCTGCCACTAAGGTGTTTGTTAACTATTGATGAAAGATTATATTCACTGGAGGCAATGAGCCAGAGAGAAGACATCAAAATAATGGAACTGCCAGCAATAAAAGTATGCTTAATTGCACCATCTTATATTACTTGCGCGTCAGCATTTACATCCCGGCTGCTTGATCCAAATGCTGAATATCGAGAACACGATTTTTTTTATTTCTTTGGCAGTCAAAGCATATCTCTAGTTGAAGCTTGCTGCTGAATAGCATATAAAACTGTCACTCTTTTTCTTAGCTGCACAGCAGTCAGATGCGATATGACGTGGCCAAGAGCCATGCCCAGCAGATGCCAAAAGCCATACCCACTTGATGGTATCTTACGGTCATTAAATTCAAATATCAAGTATATACATTTAGAGATTTGATCCCCAAATGCTTAAATTTGCATTCTTGGCCCTCCTGCCATTGCTTTTACAAGCACAGATGTATTTATTTGAACGTCCAGTATTTAGATCAGCCATTGATAAAGGATGGACTTTTTAAAAAATGGATATATCACACTCATTTTAATAGGGCATTTAATATGCTTTTTCCTAAAAAGCCAAATTATTTGGTTAATAATCCAGCACAATAATGCTCATTTCAGCATTTGCATTTCAGAAGTGTGGTTTTACAGTTCCCAAAATCCATAACCAGTCTGGCAATCCAACAGATTTGAAGGGACCAGTTGGGGGGTGGGTGGGCTGATTAACCTGGACTAGCAGATGTCCAAGATCTAGGGCAGAAACTTTTTTTCAATCTATCAACTGCTCTGAGTCTTCAATTATCTGCAATATATTTCTCTACTTTACTTCTGGATTAATTCCATTCATATAAAAACATATCAGCCATTGTTCAAAATAGCATACAAAGCGAGTAATCTTATCAATACTACGTAAATGAGATCCACTTTTCAATAGCATACAAAGCGAGTAATCTTATCAATACTACGTAAATGAGATCCACTTTTCAATAGCATACAAAGCGAGTAATCTTATCAATACTACGTAAATGAGATCCACTTTTCAATAGCATACAAAGCGAGTAATCTTATCAATACTACGTAAATGAGATCCACTTTTCAATAGCATACAAAGCGAGTAATCTTATCAATACTACGTAAATGAGATCCACTTTTCAATAGCATACAAAGCGAGTAATCTTATCAATACTACGTAAATGAGATCCACTTTTCAATAGCATACAAAGCGAGTAATCTTATCAATACTACGTAAATGAGATCCACTTTTCAATAGCATACAAAGCGAGTAATCTTATCAATACTACGTAAATGAGATCCACTTTTCAATAGCATACAAAGCGAGTAATCTTATCAATACTACGTAAATGAGATCCACTTTTCAATTAATAAACATAAAATAATTAAACTGAAATCAAATGCAAATATTAAAAGCAAAACACTTAGCCAACCCATTAGAAAGAAAGAAAAAGTCAGAGTTCTTCTTAAAGATTGAAAAAAACCCCCAGTCTTTTGACTACTTAAATATCTAATTTAAATCAATAATAAAGTATTTACGCTGGAATAATAGATGGATTAATGACTGTAAATTAACCAATAGAAATGCTGCATTTAATATAGATAGATTGCAGCTTGAGATACCAATTTGAGGCTCCCCAAATTAGCCCTCTGTAACTCAACCGATGATACCAGATTCCCGATTCTGTTCATTATGCAATCCTGCTGCTTCAGTTAAGGAATTTCACAGATGATGAAAATTCTTGACTGGTTTCCTTTCTTTGGGATTCATCCTTTTTTTTTTTTTAAATGAACAAAAATTCATTAAAGAAGAATTAATAGATACACAATCACAGGAAGTAAACTTTCACATCAATGAAAAAAATCTAAATACATCTATCTATAGGCACACACACATGCGCATGCAAGCATGTACAAACCTTCTGGTTCTTTAAATCTTTGTTAAACTCTAGAGAAGGTCAAGATGAACATACTAGTGGGTGTATGTGTGAGAGAGACGGACAGAGAGAAAATGTGTGTGTGTTCACTGACTCACGTGTAAGTATTTCCTTTAAGCATCTAAAAAAAAAGTAAGGCAGAAATAGTTTTTCATTTCAATGGATTATGAATTTAGTAATTTTTGCAAAAAGGTTAAATTCAACACTTTGAATTTAAATGAGTCCTACAGGATTGTTGTGGGGAAAATAGGAGGAAAGAGTATTAGATATATTTGCCGCCTTGGCACTCTGGACCCTAAAGTCTGATTTGCCCTCATTCCCTCTTGACAATCAGAAGTTTAATCTTTAATACACTTTAGCTTCTTTCATCTGAAATCAGGATTCCCTCTTCTACAAAACAAATAACAATATTTGTGAACCCACAAAGGTCTTGCAATATGCAATAGCATTTTTTTTTTAAAAAATGAAGGCAAAATGGGGGTATTTCTTGAAGGCCTTTAAAGGTGCATCCTATCATCATGCTTTCCTTCCCTGGAGGACAGAAGATAAGTGTGATGGTTTGGAAAAGAAATCAAGGCAAGAAAAGAGCTGTCTCAAACAATTTTTCATAGAGTGGGCTGGTTTGAGTGGGCTACTTTGGAGGTATTCCTAAACTATAATGTGGCTTTGTGAGACCAAACTTAAGCAGGTGTTGTGCTCATTAGCTCATTGGCTTATTTCACCTCTCCTTCTCGTGTATGGACTTGGAGGATGACTTGGAAGCCTTTTCTTCTGTTTTAGAGTAACCATAAAGTGGTTTCTGTCTGTCTGTCTGTCTGTCTGTCCCTCCCTCCCTCCCTCTCTCTCTCTCTCTCTCTCTCCCTCCCTCCCTCCCCCCTCTCTCTTTCTCCCTCTCTCTCTCTCTCTCTAAAGGTAAAGGTATCCTCTATCCAATCCTATCTGATTCTAGGGGGCAATGTTCATCCTAGTTTCCTAGCAGAGGGGGCCAGTGTCGTCCAAAGATGCTTCCACAGTAATTTGGCTGGTATGACTATACACCGAGGTGCATGGAGTGCTGTTACCTCCCACTTAAGTGATAACTTTTATCTACTTGTATTGCATGCTGTCGAACAGTTAGGTTAGCAGGAGCTAGGGTAAGAACGGGAACTAATTTCAGACAAATGGTTGTCCAATCTCTTCTTAAAAACTTCCTGTGTTGGAACATCCACAACTTCTAGAGGCAAGTTGTTCCACTGATTAATTGTTCTAACTGTCAGGAAATTTCTCCTTAGTTCTAAGTTGCTTCTCTCCTTGATTAGTTTCCACCCATTGCTTCTTGTCCTGCCTTCAGGAGCTTTGGAGAATAGCTTGACTTCCTCTTCTTTGTGGCAGCCCCTGAGATATTGGAATACTGCTATCATGTCATGTCATCAAACTAGACATACCCAGTTCCAGCAATCATTCTTTATACGGTTGAACCATCTAAATGTAGAACCTTACTTTTTTCACCATTGAATTTCATTTTGTTAGATAGTGAAATGGTCTTTCTAATTTGAAACCTTGCAAAACAAGGTCTAGATTAGCGCCCCCCAAAGTTTTGGGCCCCAGGGGCTGGTTCTGAGGAGAGAGGTTTTAGGTGGACTGGAGGAGGTATGGTTTTGCATGCTGCCTGCATCCCACAGATGGGGCTTTGCTTGTTTGCATTATGCAGTTTCTGGCATGCTGCAGCCTGGTGCCAGTCCATGGACCATGGGGTGGGGAGCCCTGATATAGATTATTGGATTCATTAAGGAACAAAAATATGTTTCATAAGGAGTAAGTACGACATGATACCCAACTTATAATTCCCACAGATCCACTGAAAATTGGTTATGAAGTGTCACTTGCTTTTCTGCCTTCTGCACAGAGGTGGATTTGTATGCTGTGCAGATGCAGATAGATAAACTCAACAAGACGTCCATAACAAATTACATTTATTGGTTCATCAGGGATCCTCATAACTCACGTTTGTGATGAAGTTCTTCTTTAATGACCAATCCTTTGTATAATCTGCCTTGTAGTAAAAGATGGTTATCTCCTAACCCATCTCGTAGTGATAGAAAGAAGCTGCCATGAGTTAGAGAGTTCAGACAAAGAATGAGGAAAACTCCTCCAACCCATCGAGGGTCAAACTAGTGACCAATCAGGATTACAGATGTGGCCACGTGACATGAACTACATTTCCCAGGATACCTTTAACTACATTTACCATGATGCATTCTCTTAAGGGGACAGCTCATAATTCCTAAGTAACTATCCAATTCCCATAGACTGGCTGGGACAGCACACTCCCCACCTGGAATTGTAAATTCCACTATTAAGAGAAGATAAAAAAATTAACTATAAACTAAGATAAGTAGTAAATAGTAATATTAACTGAATAGCATATAACTACTGTATATAACTAAGATAAACAGTAAGCTGTATAACTAAGAGAAAAACAGTAAACATCAATAAAGCATCAAACAAAGCAGAGCATGCAAAGCTTGAGGTTCAATCTTCAAGTTCGGCCTCTTGGTGCAAGTCTGCTGGTCACCTCTGGTGGCCTTTTAGGGTGTACAGGTACTCTTGGCGGCAAAGGTGAAAGTCTGGTGGTCGCTTCTGGTGGCCTTTTAGGATTGGAATGGTACTCTTGTTTCCACGGTGTCAAAAGGCGTTGGGAAGCTGTTGGAAAAGGTGTTGCGTAGGTATATGCCCGTGTAGAGCATCTTAGTGGACGTCTGGTGGTTGTTGGTGGCTGTTTAGGGTGTTCTAGTGCCCGTGGCCTTTTAGGCTGGAACGGCATTCTTGTTTTCGATGGTGTTAAAGGGCATCGGAAGACTGTTGGAATGGGTGGTGCTAAGGCATTTGCCTGGGTTGGAGCCTGCTTCTGAGTGACACCGACAATTCCTACGATCCACCATCCTAGTGGAGATTTGATGGCCACTGGGCCGTCTACAGGACCGCCAACTGACTCGGAGAAGAGTAAGGCGTGTGGGGCATTATTTCCCAGCAAGAGTAGGATATCAGCCTCAGGATCTAGAGCAGGGAAGTGATGAGCAAGTGCTGTAGGTGAAGCATGCTGCTTATGACCTCAGGTGTTGCAATATGACTGCGGTCGTTTGGTATCCCATTGCATTCAAATACGGGCGGTAGTGGGAACTGGGAACTTCCATCCAATGACTCTATGCAGAGTCTAGTAGCTCTCCTCCCCACCGTGCTTCTTGGTTCATGGCACATTGATACAGTGAAGTGAAATTCATCCTGTTGCACCTCAAAGAGTTCAAAGAATGCGGGTCTGGCCAGAGTGCAGGTGCTTTGAGTGTCTAGCAGCATGTACATTTTCATGGTGTCTTCAGGACGTCCTTCAGGGTACACTTTGGCGAAGCAGATGGGAAGACATGAACGAGGGTGTGGTGAGTCGGCGCACAATGCTGTGCAGTTGACACTCGCCACTGGCTCCGGGGGTGCCTCTGTAGCACATTGAGGCTCCTTGGCTGGGGGAGGGTTGTTAGGGTTTGGAGATTAACCCCTAGAAGAGTATTTCAGCAGTAGTCAAGCCAGGCAACCAAAGGAGAGCGGAAGGGCCCCAGAGTATACACACACTGAATACAAACACTGTTTGTAGTTTAAATAGTTTTTAATCCAGTTAGAGTTTAAGCATTGTCATTCAGTCCATTAAGTCATTCACAGTATTTCCATCCAGTAAGACTCACTAGTATAGTCCAAGTTAAGAGTCCTTGCAATATCTTTATCAGCCGATAAAGATATCTTCTCCTCCTCGGTTTCACTCTCCAGAGAAACAAACGCTGGATATTCAGTAGAATTACGCAGTAAATCAGCAAACAGTAGCAAACAATAACAGTTCAGTCTCAGGCACTCACAGTCAGTAATCACAGTTAGTCACAGCAGCACACAGTTACAGTCGCAGCAGCTACAGACAGTAAGTTTTCCAGCTTCTAATGCTTCCTTATATTGTAACTTCTAACCGCACCCTTAATCGGCTAATTGCCTGCTGCATTGTGCTTAAAGTGATAAGCACTTAAACCATGATATCTAAGTTTTATATATTTATTCACCCAAACCATATTTGGTATCAATGTTATACCTAACATACTCCCCTTTTGGGTGAAATAAATATATAATAACTTTACAATCTAATCCCATATTTTTCACAACTCTCCTGGTGCTTACTGGCACCTTGGGCTTTAGTAAAATTATCAGCTAAATTGTCCTCCGACATACAGTACTCTAGCTGAATCATCTTACTTCTTACAGATTGTCTCACGTTTAGGTATCTTAGATCTGTATGCTTGCTCCTTGTTTTTACTCCAATATTTGTGGCCATTTGAATTGCTGACTGATTATCTTCATGTATAATTATAGGATAATCTACAGTTATACCTATATCTATTAACATTTGTTTATACATTATTAATTCTGTACATAACAATGATAAACAGGAGAATTCTGCCTCCATAGTAGACAAACTTATATGCTGTTGTCTTATTGACTTCCAGCCTATTAATGTCTTACCCAGCATTATGGCTGTTCCTGAAGTCGACTTTCTAGTGTCTCTTTCTGATGCAAAGCTAGCATCTGCATAAGCACTCAAAATTAAATCACCCTTTGGTTCTAAATACAATGAATAATTCATTGTCTTTTTAAGATATCTTAATATCCTCTTAGCTGCAATCCAGTGTCTTTCACATGGTGCAGAATTGAATCTAGCCAACTGATTCACGCAGTACGATATATCTGGTCTAGACCAATTACTAATATAACTCAAACTACCAATTAAAGATTGATAAATCACCTTATCAAACTCAGGGCTTTGTTCATCAGTGTTGCTAAACTCCTGACTCATTGGAGTCTTAGCTGGCTTACAAAGCTCCATCTTGTAATCTTTTAGCAATTTGCTTATCTTATCTTCCTGAGATATCTTAAAACCTTTCCGTGTTTTCTTTATATTCAAACCGAGATACTTCTTTATCTCCCCTAATTGCTTGATCTTTATTCTCTTTCCTAATGATGCTATTATTTTATTTGCTTCATCATTAGTTTCAGTTATCAAAGCAATATCATCTGTGAATAGTAATAATAATGATACTTTCCCATTTGTCTCCCTCTTAAACAGACATGGATCGGCTAAACCAGCTTTAAATCCTATATTGTCTAGTTCCTTTACAATATACTGGTTCCATTCATAGCCTGATTGTTTAAGACCATAGAGGCTTTTCTTTAACAACCAACAATCATTATTATCCTTATTTTCACTTTTAATACCAACAGGTTTTTTCATATAAATAATATGTTTTAATGGGGCGTGCAAGTAAGCAGTTTCCACATCTAGATGGTTAACTATATAGTTTTTACTAGCTGCCCACACTAAAGCTGCCCTCAAGGTTGCTGCCTTAAGACTAGGTGCAAACACCTCATCGTAGTCATTAGCATTCTGCCTAAAACCTTGGGCTACTAACCTTGCCTTATGGATTAAATTACCATCCTTATCTGTTTTTACCTTAAATATCCATTTGCAGCCAATGGATTTCTTTCCTGCAGGTAATTTGGCTTTCTCATACACCTTCATATCACTTAATGAATTCAGTTCCTTATTCATTGCTGCATACCATTTTTCTTTTTCCTTATTAGGATACTTTTTAATTTCTTCTACAGAATTAGGAACTTGATTAATCTGGCACACTGTATTAGCCTGGTACCTATCAGGCGGTCTAGATACACGTGTAGTTCTTCTGGGAATTACAGGGCTTACAGGAGGACTTTGTTGAACTACTACCTGTTCATCTTCCTCATCCTGTTGAGCTATTGAATCTGTTTCTTCCTTTATGGGCACTATTTCATCCTGTATTTGTCTCTTTACTTTATTTTTAAAGTTACAGGGATAACTAATGGGATTTCTATAGGATTCAATAATTACATCTTTATTGGCATCCTGTTCTAATTTCTCCCATCCTTCATGTTCTAGAAATTGGGCACTAGCACTACATAACACTTTAGATGTGCCTTTCTCCCAAAATCTATATGCCCTATGGTTTGCCTGATAACCAACAAAGAAAAATCTTTTAGCTCTATGTTGCCCTTTTTTTCTGAGTTGTGCAGGAATATGCACCCATGCTGGTGCACCAAATGTGTGCAGGTAACTTAGGTCAGATTTCCTGCCATGCCACCTGGTGAATGGAATTTCACCTGTTGTTGTATTAACAACGTTGTTCAATATGTTATTAGCACACATTGTAGCCTCCCCCCACAAAGAATCAGGTAACCCAGAATCATTTAACATTGTTCTAACCATTGCCTGTAGTGTTTGGCCTCTTCTTTCAATAAAAGTGTTATGTTCTGGCCTGTATGGAGCAGACTTCTTATGCTCTATTCCAGCTATCTTAAGTCTGTTCTGGAATTTGTTATTAACAAATTCCGTACCATTATCTGTCACCAGGGTTATCAGTTGCCGTTTAGACTTTCTTTCAGCAAACCTAAGCCAATTGAAAAAATGTTGATATGTTTCAGTTTTGCTTTTCATTAAATAGCAAAACCCATATCTAGAATAATGGTCCATAATGCTCAGTATATATCTAGCACCCCCCATACTGGGTTTCTTTGGACCTATGATGTCTGCAAATACCACTTCTAAAGGTTCTTTTGTTTTGAAACCATTTAGCCTATTTGCAGGCAATACTTTGCTCTTATCTTCACAGCAAACATTACAACGCAAATATTTATCACAAGGTTTTAACCTTATTCCTTCAGATAACTCAACTGTACGTTTTAGCATTTTAAAATTTACATGCCCCAAACGCCTATGCAATAAATGGATACATTCATTATGAGGCTTTATATTATTAAATACAGTTTGAGCCTCCCCTTTCTTACTATTATCTAAGACATATAATGTTCCATTTAAAGCTGCAGTTACCCTTTTGTTATCTTTTTCAATTATGCAATTATTATCCTTAAAAGTAATTACATAACCTAATTTATCTAATACCCTTACTGAAAGCAAATTAAACTTTAGTTGCGGTACATACAACATTTTTATATCCTGGTTTATGTACGGACAACGTGCAAAACCTTGACCTTTCGCTTTCAGGTTCCAGCCGTTAGCAAGAGATATATGTTGAGAGCTTTTAGACATTTTTATAAATTTTGTCTTATCTCTTGTGATGCAGTGGGATGCTCCACTGTCAACCACCCATAGATTATTCTTCACATCAGAGTTGCTAAACGTGGCTAGTTCAAATGCTTTCTTTGGCTTTTTTACATTCTGGCTTTTTCTCTTTTTTCAGAATCTTGCCAAATGTCCTCTGCCTCCACAATTAAAACACTTTTTAATTGTGTATGCTGTTGAAGATAAATTCTCTTCTTCCAGGTGCTTTACTTTGCTTTGCTGGTTTCTTTCAAGCTTTGAAGATAATTTCTCTTCTTTCTTATCTTCTCTCAGCTCGTCACGCTCACGCCTTCTTCTGGCTTCTTCTAGTAGCCTGCCTGTAATCTCAGTTAATGAGAGGCTTTCTTTTGGCAATACCTCTAACGAAGTCACATAGTTATCATAGCTTTGATCTAATGAAGATAATATTATGTAGACTTTTTGCAGTTCATTAAATATAAGCTCTTTTTCTTGCAAATTTTGAAAAATGCTCTTCATACAGTTTAAATGAACTAACATATCTCCATTCCTCTGAAGATGCGTTCGAAAAAGCTTCCGTGTAAGATTTATATGTGCTCCTACACTGTCCCGAACATAAATCTTCCTGAGGTTCTCCCAGCAGTTTGCAGCATTTTCTTCTCCACGAATATGGACAAGCTGCTGATCACAGAGAGTCAATCCTATGATGCATAAAGCCTGCTCATTCTTCAGTTTAAAGTCTTGTAACTTTTCTTTATCATCATCATTAGCAGGATCCCAGCTACTCACATCTGGTGGGTTTGCTATAATGTCCCACAAACCTTCTCTGCGTAGAAGTAAACTACATTTCATTGACCATGAAACATAGTTTGTTCCATCCAGCCTGGATATCATGGACAGTTGTGACAAATTTACTTGTGCCATTACTCTTCAGATATTTTGACTATTTTAAACTAATTAAAACAGTTTGTTATTACAGTAATGTGCAACTCACACCAACTCTCTCTGCTATATCCTGGTTAGTTAGACTATGCTGCTGGGCCCATAACCAATGTTAGGGTTTGGAGATTAACCCCTAGAAGAGTATTTCAGCAGTAGTCAAGCCAGGCAACCAAAGGAGAGCGGAAGGGCCCCAGAGTATACACACACTGAATACAAACACTGTTTGTAGTTTAAATAGTTTTTAATCCAGTTAGAGTTTAAGCATTGTCATTCAGTCCATTAAGTCATTCACAGTATTTCCATCCAGTAAGACTCACTAGTATAGTCCAAGTTAAGAGTCCTTGCAATATCTTTATCAGCCGATAAAGATATCTTCTCCTCCTCCGGTTTCACTCTCCAGAGAAACAAACGCTGGATATTCAGTAGAATTACGCAGTAAATCAGCAAACAGTAGCAAACAATAACAGTTCAGTCTCAGGCACTCACAGTCAGTAATCACAGTTAGTCACAGCAGCACACAGTTACAGTCGCAGCAGCTACAGACAGTAAGTTTTCCAGCTTCTAATGCTTCCTTATATTGTAACTTCTAACCGCACCCTTAATCGGCTAATTGCCTGCTGCATTGTGCTTAAAGTGATAAGCACTTAAACCATGATATCTAAGTTTTATATATTTATTCACCCAAACCATATTTGGTATCAATGTTATACCTAACAGTGTCTCTCCTCCCCACCGTGCCCTTAATCGGCTAATTGCCTGCTGCATTGTGCTTAAAGTGATAAGCACTTAAACCATGATATCTAAGTTTTATATATTTATTCACCCAAACCATATTTGGTATCAATGTTATACCTAACAGTGTCTCTCCTCCCCACCGTGCCCTTAATCGGCTAATTGCCTGCTGCATTGTGCTTAAAGTGATAAGCACTTAAACCATGATATCTAAGTTTTATATATTTATTCACCCAAACCATATTTGGTATCAATGTTATACCTAACAGTAGCTCTCCTCCCCACCGTGCTTCTTGGTTCATGGCACATTGATACAGTGAAGTGAAATTCATCCTGTTGCACCTCAAAGAGTTCAAAGAATGCGGGTCTGGCCAGAGTGCAGGTGCTTTGAGTGTCTAGCAGCATGTACATTTTCATGGTGTCTTCAGGACGTCCTTCAGGGTACACTTTGGCGAAGCAGATGGGAAGACATGAACGAGGGTGTGGTGAGTCGGCGCACAATGCTGTGCAGTTGACACTCGCCACTGGCTCCGGGGGTGCCTCTGTAGCACATTGAGGCTCCTTGGCTGGGGGAGGGTTATGTGTTGTCTGCTGTGGTGGCTCAGAGTCTGGATGCAGAGTGGCTGGGTGCTCGTTGCTGTCAGCATCCTCGTAGGTATGGCATTCTGGTTCAAGGGCATGTGTTGTAGACGGTTCGTGGTTCTCCTCAGAGTGCTTTATGAGGAGGTTGTGATCCGTTAACACATGCACAGATGGTCTCTGTTGCTGCCGGGTGTGGGTACCACATTCATCTCGACCCATATCTGCATTAGAGTTTCCTTGAGGGTGTGGTAGGAACTCTTTTGCCTGTGGATTGAGTATGGCAACTGTGGCTGCTTGCACATGTACTTGTTAAGAAATCTTTGATGTAACTGGTGGGCCAATTTGCTTGCCCAAGTAGACCTTGACACATTTATCTGGGCTCTCTCTTTCCAACTTTCCAAGGTTTAAGTTGAAGGAGGTGTTGTCGGCCATCTTCCGCCATGCTGCAGCCCGTGCCGTCTTTGTTGCGGATTCTCTTTGCTGTTCAGCCAACTCCAATTTGGCCTGAACTTTGACCAATTCTGCCTGTTGGTTGGCCTGGGCTTTGGCCATTTCTGCTTGTTGAGCCGCTACTGCCTTCTGCTGTGCTACCTCCTCTCCGGCGCGTAGATTTGCGTGTGCGACAGCAGCTTCTACTGCAGCTTCTGAAGCCTGGTCAGCATAACTTGTGGCTTTGGAGGCCTTAGATGCGCTGCTACGATGGGAGGATGCTCTGGAAGGATGGTGAGAGCTGGCAGCAGAGAATTGGCGCGAGATACTGGAACCTGCCTATGATCTAGCCAATTTGGGATGGAGGGAGGAGGGCTCCTTAGAGTGGTGGGAAGAAGACACATGTGATCGAGGAGCTATATCAGATATGGCCTGCTCCCTTGATGCTACTTCCTGCCAAAGCATGTTGTGGAGTGCTGCCTGGAGGGCTTTATTGCTTTCCTCAATGCAGTCTTTACGTTCCTTGTGTAGCTCCTCAAAGCATGCAATGTGTTCTTGGAGCTTTGGGTCACCCAGCTTTGACTGGATGAACTTGAGTTCACTTTCGCTGTCTCTCCATTGTACATGAAGGTAAGATAGATCATGTTGCAATGTGTAGATTATCTCGAGGGGCAGCCTGCGTGTGGGGGTATCATAGATCTTCTCCAGCTTCTTCCACGAATTTGTATGGCATCAATACTCCCAGTCCCAATCCTCCCTCAAGTATGACTCCACATTTACATCAAGGGTGGGTAGAGGATTTGGGTCTTGTGGTACATCAGAGATATCTGTCATGGCTGAGGAAGTTGCCATGCTTCAAATTGGTAAAAGGTGACTTTTGGAAAAATGTAGTGGTTTTCCGTGCAATTCCCTTTTTTGTACTAGGGTGCGCTGCAAGCAGGTAGCAGAAAGTAGAATTGCTGCTGAATTTAATACTTGAGCACATAGGTGGCACTGCAGAGTCTGGGCGATGCTAGCACAGCACACAATACGGCTTCTTCTAGGGTGCCTTGTGAGCTTGCAACACAAGGGGGCACTAGATGTTGCATCACGAAGTCTGAAGACTAGAGGGCTGAACGCAGAAATATGCCTATTATTGTCGCTTGCTTCACAAGGTGGAAGCAGAGGGTTAGGAAGATGCTGTTGCTACCCCCATGTTAGGTTGCAGTTACTCTTGGTACCTTTGAATTAAATTGATTAAATTGTCCACAATGGTTTCAAAAAGGGGATTATCAATGGAGAAACACTGGTCAATATTTGAAAAACTGTGTAAAAAAATCAAAGTCTGGGAAATTTCTCCTTGAGCTCCAGATGTAGTTGTGGGCTGTGTTGCTTAGGTCTCACTTCTTTGCGGAAGAAAAAAGAGGGGAGAGAATTTCCTGCCTACTCTTGAAAAAAGAAAAAAAAATGGTAAGAATTCTTTAACTTCACTATCAATTTCTTCTTGACCACCAGATGGGGATGTAGGCTGCTTTACCAAGATGTGATGTTGCCCTTTAGGAGAGGGGTGGTTGGGTCCCAAAGGTATTTATTCCGTACTTGATGGAAGAGAAATTCATCAAACAAGTAAAACAGTTCAAAGGGTTATATGCAATGTGTCTTGTTATACTTAAATTTTTCTAGCATAGAAATAAGATGGCCAAACTCTATGCTTCCTGAGGAAAAGGAAATTGTTCTTTGTTCACATAGCTTACTTGCTGTAGCTTTGATTTATAGCCCCAATAAACCGGCCAGAGTGGTTGTAAAAATAGCTGGAGAGGCTTCTCTTGTTGCCTCTGAGCTGGAAAAATGTACAAGCTTTTCAGGTGGAATGAACAGGGTAAAGTTAGTTTTCCTTTCTAGAAATGCTAGCAGGATTTCTGAAACTTTCTCATTGCGTTTGGAAAGGGTTTGTAATTGGATGAATACAGGGATGGATGAGAGATACCTGGCCCCTCCCTTGCTTTTACAAATTAGTTCTTTCTGAGTTAAGAGTGGTAATTTGAGACACAGCACTTCTTTCGCTGATGAGAAAAGGAGGGGTAATTTGCCCCTTCCTGGAACTACGATGTGTCTTTATCAGTTGTAAATTGGCTGGAAAGGGTCTCTTTTATGGCTTTGTCTCCCTTCCAGATGAGCATAGCAGAATCAGCTTTTCATTACTGTTTAAAAATACAAACAAGATTTCTCAAACTTTCCAACTGCCTTTGTAAAGGGTTTTAAGACAGAGGTTTGATGATCCTTTGAGAACTGGGGAATTTCTAACTCTCCTTGTTATGCAAATGCAGTCTCTGAGATAGCAGGAAGACATATTGAGCAGAGAAGAGGGGGGGGGTCAGCAAGTTCTCTTTGTTTGTAACATGTGGGGGAATTCCAACCCCTCCCACCATGCAAACAGCATGTAAAAAGTTCCGTTGCTCACAGAGAGAGAGGAGAGAGAGAGAGACGATGAGAAAATGTAGGCTTAGATTAACATTGCTTATTCACTCCTGGCTTCAATATTACTTTGCTTTATCACAAATCCAAATTAACAGTTTTATAAAAATGGGTTAGGACTGCATCTTTTACTTTTCTGCCTTCTGCACAGAGGTGAATTTGAAGCTGTACAGATGCAGATAGATAACTCAACAAGACGTCTCTAAGCCTTTTCTTGGCTTAGAAAAGGTAGGACCAGTGGTGGGATTCAGCCAGTTTGCACCACTTCGGGAGAACTAGTTGTTAACTTTCTGAGCAGTTTGGTGAACTGGTTGTTAGAAAAAATCATTAGGGCAGAGAACTGGTTGTTAAATTATTGGAATCCCACCACTGGGTAGGACCATTGCTATCCATACATTCGTACTGGAAACAAGCTCTATTGAAGCCATCTCAGAAAGTGTACCACACAACGGTACTTTTCATCCCTTTCAACTATCTTGCCCCAAGTTTATTTTCTAAACAGGAAACACTGGAGTAAAATCTCAATGGAATGTTCAGTTGGGAATTTGCTCCTGTTTTAAGAAGCTTTAAGAATTTAAGAAATACAAATGGCAGAGGCTCAATTATAAAACAATATTTGATGAATGGCCTGATGCCTAATCTTCCGATTGCCAGCGTGTTCTTGCATAAGTGGAGTTGTCATGTGCTGAAATAATGCCTAGCCACTCTGAGTCAGGCCTTTCCTCATTCTGACCTCCAGCATTATTATATAACCTGTAATCTTTTAAAACACAACCCTTAGCCATAGCCTAGCAAACGTACAGAGGAAGGAGAAGCCAGCTGATGGCTATCCATAGATACGTGAAATTATTCTGGGGGGCAGCCATGTATTCAGCATTTAATTAGTCAAATTATCCAAACGAGCCTGAGGCAGATAAATTCAAGAAACTTAAAATGACAAACACAACATCCAAATGAGGCATTAATATTATTTATGGAACTGGCTGAGCTAACATAGAATTTTAAACCCACATTCTCATTTCTGTGAGCATAAAATATCATGTTTATTGTAGACAGGTCTCTGATTTATTGGTACAACATCTATTTTCCCTCCCTTGAATTAACATAGGCTTATCTCTAAGAAAGCTGCAGAAGAGATATCTGGAGTCCCATTCTTGAGGAGTTTCACTGTTTCAAAATTTTAATGGTTTTCATATTTAAATAATTCTAGATATGCTCTCTGTGCTTTTCATCAAGGTAACTGCTCCTGGTTATTGCTGGTGCTATATTTCAGACTGTTCTTCATCTGAGAGTCACATGTTTTACATCTTTACAAAAGACAAAAATTAAAAGCAGAACCAAAACTAGTAACTATAGCCGAGGTATCAAGGGAAGATGGTAGCCTGGGTAAAAAGCAATCCTTTGTTTATTTAACCAAAATGAGCTGCTGCTGGAGTTTCCGGTTTGTCGGCTTTGCGAGCGGTAGGGATTCGCGAAGCTGCGCGATCCCTGCCGCGCTAGCCGCTTTTGGGGCTCCGATCCGAAAGGGTGCGGAGCAAGGCTGCCCTGCAGGGGCAGCTGAAGGTAAGGGGGATCCGGAAAAGGGTTTGGGGGTATTGCAGACCCCCTCCCTGGCCAGCAGAACCTCCTTTTACCAAGACGGCGTAGCGGCGGTCTGTAATGGCCGCCACAAAGAAGCCGGCGAGCTGGGCAAGTATGCGCAGGAGGAAGAGGAGAAAGTTTTTAAAAGTGAAAGTCTTCTTGGTCGATCCAGGACTCCGAGATATATTTAATTTAATTCCTGGAAGTGATGGCTTATTGGATGATTCTTTCCATAAGAGAAAGTAAGCGGCAATTCTGAGGTGCTGAAAGGAAAGTTTACTCTCCCTCCCGACGGAATTAACAAACGGATATTGAGAAACCTGTTTTTTTTCAGGTAAAACTAGCTTTATGGGATAAGTCGGAAGGGAGAGGACAAAAAATATATTTATCTGGCTGGATTTTGTTGGAGGAGATGCCTTAAGGATTTGGAGACAGAATTTTTTTTTTAATAAGGCTTCAAAACAAAGATTTGGATTTTCTTTTTTTCCTTTGTCTGATACTACCCCTGGAAGAGAAAGTGGGAATTTTGGCTTGGCTTGGATTGATTGAGGATTGTGGACTTTGGGATTGTCTTACTTTTCTTTTGGAATATTTTGGTTGGAGTAAGAAGAAAGAGGGAAAACAGAAAAGAAAAGATTTATAATGGCTTTCTCCCTTGAGGAACTGAGGGATGAATATGAGCAAACAAAAGCAGCCTGTAAAGATGGTATGGAAAAAGCTTTTCTATTTTTAGAAATGGCGCTGGTTAACTATGAACAGACAATGCGACAGATGGAACTACAACAAGAAGAAGACGAAGACACCATCTTTAATGAATCCCAAAATTTACCTAAGGAAGAAGGAAGGAAGAAAGCGAGGAAAATGAAGGACTTAAGATCTAAAAAAACATTTAAGAAAGAGAAAAATATGATGCAAAATAAATATAATGATAGCAAACAAGAGAAAAAGGGAATACAACAGAGAAGGGATGCCAGCAAGACAGAGGTTAGAAGAAGTGGGGGGAGGAAGATCGGGTGGGGGAAGAAAAGAAAGGGAAAGGCGGAGAAAAGCCACAAAGTTTTAAAATTGGATGGGAAAAGAGGAATCTTTTTCAGGGATAAAGGGTAAAGTATAAATTTTCTTAAAAAAGATTTTGCAAGGTACATAAGACGGTATTGTAATATTTGTATTAGAAATAAAAAATTAGAACGGTTTAAGAGTTAATAAGAAGTTAAAATGTTGAAATGTTTAATAATGATTGATTTTTAAAATGTAATAAAATATTGAAGGGAAAGGCAATGAGAATGTTATAAGATTTATTATTTAGATTTATTATTTAACTACGTATTTAGGAGGATACTATGTATTTAAACATTTCCGATTTATTACTCTGTTTTTATTGTTATTAAAAGTAAAAATTAATAGATAGAATGTACCAAGCAGAATCAGATTGGATATTAGGTGTCATTTTAAATGTTAATCTAATATTTAGGGAGAGGATAGAAAGGCATCATACTCTGATTAGAGATTTCAGGAGAAATTCTTTTTTTTTTCATTATAAGGAATGAGATAGAGTGATAATAAAGGATGGGCAAAAGATACAAATATAATGATTTAAATTAAGATGGATTGAATAAGATAGAATTATGAAGAGTGAAATGTGTGGAGAAGTATATATAGAAGATACAGAATGGTAAATAAAATAGGTAATGATCTGTAAGATGAGCATGAATATAATTAAAGCCCATATAAAGAGAGGTACTGGGGGCCAAGTTACTTTACTAAAAGATTTTTTATATGTTTGTTTGTGTCTGTTTATGTTTTTGAGAAGTATTGGTGAAACCTTTTAGAAGCATAGAAAGAAAATGACGATAATCAAGTCAGAAAGAAATAGAGGACAAGAGATGTTTTTATGTTCATTTAGAAATGGTTTAAAATAGAATTGTATTGTATAAGATAAGGTTTTATCTGACTTGTAAAATTTATAATGGAAAAAGGTTCAAATATGTAATGGTTGATGATGATTTGTTTGTTTTTGAAATTAATAAAACTTGTTTTGTTTTTTTTAAAATGAGCTGCTGCTGCTGCTATTTTTCTTCCAATAATTACTGGATAGTGGGTTCCCTGTATAAATTTTCATTAGGCTTTATAAATAGGGCTGTATGACATGCAACCTTCTTGCCAGATCTTGTCCCAAACTAAAGTAGAGCTGTGATCTAGGCTTTATCTGGCTTGCTGGAATAGCCAGATATATATATATATATATATATATATATATATTTTTAACAAATTTTTATTAACTTTTAAAGACATACAAAACATACAAAAATTCAAGACATAAAAACATAAAAAATCTCTTTTCTGAAAGTTGCTTAATCCCGGGTCAAAACTCTTGGTACAGACACACATTCAAATTCATATTCATTTTACATACCATTCCATATCTTATTACATTTTCATTTTTCTATATAGCTTCTCCTTTCTTTTAAATTTTCTCAATTTTATTTTATTTATCTCCTCTCAATTCAAATCATAATATTTATTCTTTGTCTGTTCTATTTCCAACTATCCGTTTATCTTTCTTCTTAAAAGAAAAAAAAAGTAAAACCTTCTCCTGTACACTGATTGGAGTATGATGCCTATTTCTCTTTCCCCTATATTTATAATACTTAATTTAAAGTACATAACTTACGTTGGGATTCTGTCTGGTACATTCTAACATTATACAATATCATCAAAACCAATACAAATCTATTCATTAATATTAATATTTATTCATATCTTAAACATCTAGCACATTTCTTATCAATTAGATCACATATTTCTATGGGAGCATCTATTTGCCATATTAGTTCCATCCCCCACATCACATATTATAAATCATTATTACATTACATGTTCCCCTCTCCTTCTTCAAACCTCATTTCACGAATAGTTTCACTATTATAACATAGCCTAATCATTGGTATTAACAATCATTTATATCTTTAGACATTTTACACATTTCAATTAATTATCATACCTTTATGGGAACACTTCTTATACTTTCCAAAATTACTTCCCCCCCACATCACCGATCTTAAATCATTATTTCATTAAAGTACTCCCCTCTCTTAACAAAAATTTCACTAAATTATACTAAATATTTATCACATTTTAAATTACATATTATTTCCAATCTTCTATAATTATTTCTAAATACAAATATAAAAATGCAATCTTATGTACCCTTCTAGAATCCCTTTTCCAATAAAATCTATCCATTATCTCTGAAAAACTTTTGTTTTTTTTGCATTTTGCTCCCCATCATTAAAGTTTCTTATTCCTTCCTTTCTCCCTTGCTTCTTCTTCTCCTTATCCTCTTTACCCCTTTGTCTCTCCACCTCCCTTTTATCCTGTTTTCTCTTTTTCTGTTGTTTCCTAACACAATATCCTCTTTTCACCTTATTCTTCTCTTTTTGGATTGTTTTCCCAGGTCTTAAAGTCTTCTTCTCCTTTTTCTCCTCCTTCTTTTCTTCTCCAACCAAAGTCACATGTTCTTCAAAAATGGCTTCTTCTTTATCCTGCTCATACGATTTTACATAAGCACAAACCGCCATTGCTATAAACTGAAAAAGAGTGCCAAAAACATCTTTTCCTTCTCGCTTTTCTCTTTCATATTTTTGATGTATAAGTTCTAGTTCATCCACAACTGATGCCATTGTACAGAGAAATTTTTTTCCAAAACAACCACCCAAGTGCTTTTTAATCTGAGATAATTCTCATAAAATCCAAAGTCATCAAACAGTCCAATTAGCTGATTCTTTTTAATGCTTTCTCTTTTTCCACTTTCTCTTTTTGGGATAAAGTTTGATCACAAAGTTCTCTTTAAAATATATCTTTAGAAACTCTTATTGCTGTTTAATAGCTCTTTAAAATTAGCTCTTTAAAGTTTTAGGCAGTCTTCTCCTTATTTTCAGGTTGCTCCAATTTTTATTTTTTTTCCTCTCCCTTCCCACTCACAGCCAAAAAAAAAAAGATCTTCTTCTTCTTTTTTTTTTTCCCCTTTGAATATTCAGAAATCCTTGCTCCTTCAATATTTATTTACCTCCAGAACAAATTCCCGGATTTCTCTTATGGTTCCACTGCTGTCACGTTAGGGAGGAGAGTGAAAGGCAAGAAGAAAAAAAAAAAACTTACTCTTTTGAAATGTTCCCCGCTTGTATCTCTTTCTTGAAACAAAGTATCCTTAGCAGCCTTCCAGGTTACAGGAACTCTCTCTCTTAGCTTTATCCCAGTCAGAAGCAACTTCCACAGCTCTTCCCTCTTCCTCCAGCACGAATTTTACCCGGCTGCTGGCTTCTTTGAGGCGGCCATTGCTGACCGCCGCTCATCCACCTCAGGAAAAAGGGGTTGTTCCGGCTGGAAAGGGGGTCTGCGTTACCCCCAAACCTCTGTCCGAATCCCCTCTCTCTTCGGCTGCCTCTACAAGGCAGCCATAGCCCCCAGACCTATTTAGATTGGGGGCACCTTGGCAGCGAACGCGGCAGGGATCGCAGAGGCGCGAATTCCTGCCGCTACCGAAGCCGCGCAAAACCGGAAGCCTGGAATAGCCAGATATTGACCTACGTAATGACAGGACATCTTTTTTCCTCAGATCTTGGAACGTGTAAGGCTACCATGAAGAATGCTGTGCAATAATAGATCATGACCGTGGATACTTGGATGGAGCACCTTTTGGTCATCCTAGGCTTGGGATCTTCAAACTTGACAGCTTTAAGACTTGTGGACTTCAACTCCCAGAATTCCTCCTCCAGTTATGTTAGCTCAGGAATTCTGGCAGTTGAAGTCCACAATTCTTAAACTTGCCAAGTTTGAAGGCTCTTGGCCTAGGCCCTGTTTACTGAATGCAGCACACTCATCTTTCCTCAAATTGGATTATTTCTTCGTTAAGAGTGACAATCTTGTGGCCAATGTCTTATTACCCTTGGACCACACATATTGGCTTGTCACGTGGGAGCCTCAGCTATTGAATGACTCTAGCGTGGAACTGGATTACCAGGAGTTTAAAATGCCTGAGGTTGCCCATGGTGCTAATAAAAAAAGGGGGAAAAATTAATAGCAGAAATAATGTTCCTAAACCCTTAAGAGATTTGTCAGAAAGAACACTAATACTGCCATGAGCACAAGTCCTTACATCACAGGTGTCAAACTTGCCATGTCACGTTGCCATCACATGACATTTTGCAACTTTTTCATCCTTCGCGGAACTGGGGTGGGCGTGGCCTGCACGTGATTCATACGATCTGCAGGAAGCTAGTTTGACACCCTTGCTCTATGTCAATATTTCTCAACCTTTGTTCTGACCCATGCCCTTTTTCGACAAATCAAACACAATTCAAAAAGAACAGAAACCTTATAATGCTTTTACAAAATAATTAGCTGTGATAAGCACAAGCCCTGCCAAACTGAGTGAGACTTGCCAAAAGATAACAGACAAGAAATAATTTGCAAAATAAGAATCTTCAAATACAAACTCAGGATACTGGAATGTCCACGAAGCTGTAGTTTCAAAATGTCTTTGCCTTCTGCAAAGAAGGTTAGTTTCACAGCTGGATTTTATCTTCTTTTTTTTTTTATAAATATAGTTTATTAATTTTTACAATTAAAACCAGTCACAATACATACACAAATAAGCAAAAGAAAGAAAAAGAAAGAAGAGAGAAGAGGGAAAGAATTTTGAGAAAAGAAAGAAAAAGAAAGGGGGAAAAAAGAAAGAAAGAGGTTACAAGATAAAAAGTATTCTTATTTTAACAGTTTGCAAAATCTTCTTTTGTTTTCATAACTTTAACTTGTGTCATATAACCACACCTGTTTTTAACTTATATCGCTACCTCGTTATTATGGGTTGATACTTTTCTTTTATGCCTTATGATATATAATTTATCTTTGGTCAATCCAATTATACCAACAATTCCAGCTATCATAGTATAGTGAAGTGTCTTTGTTTTTTAGTGCCAAAGTCAATTTATCAATTTCTGCGCATTTTGAGATTTTTTCAATAATAATTTCTTCTGATGGAATTTGATGTTGTTTCCAGTGTTGAGCGAAGGCTAATCTGGCTGCTGTTAAAATATGTATTGTTATGTATTTGGCTTTTTTGGAAATTTGCTTATCAAAAATCCCTCTGGTTTGTATTCGATCTGCTCTTTGGTGATTTCTTCCAACCAAGTTTTGATTTTCTTCCAATACTTTTGGGTTTCTGCACAAGACCACCACATATGGAAAAAGGTTCCTTCTTTTTTCCTACACTTCCAGCAATGCGGATTCATGTTGGGGTGCATCTTCACTAACCTCGAAGGGGGGAGATGCCATCTATAAAACATTTTATAAAGATTTTCCTTGTATGCTGCCGATTTGGTAATCTTATTGTTTCTGCCCCAAACTTTCTCCCATTCCGCTAATGTGATGCTGCGCCCTACGTTCTTACTCCAAGCAATCATATTTCCTTTTACAATTTCTTCTTCTAGTTCTGTTTCTAATAAGTAGTTATAAAATTTTGTTATGTTTTTTTTATTTGATCCTAATAAAATTTTATCTAACTGTTGCAGTTTGTTATTAATTCTGAATTCTTTTTTGTCTTGTTTATATCTGCTTTGAATCTGAAGGTAAACCCAATTTTATGTCCTTGCTCCTGAAGATCCAGCCTCGGTTTCAAATTTCCTTGTGGGTCTAATAAGTCTTTGTATTTAATCATTTTGGTAAGCTCCAAATTGTTTGGGTGAATCATTGCCTCCATTGTTGAAATCCATACTGGTACTTTTGTATAATGTTTTTTCCTTATTTCCCTCCAAATTGTGCGTCTCTAATTAAATGTCTATGGAAATATTTTTGACTGGTTTTCCCTACGTCCCATAGAAAAGCGTGCCACCCCCTTTGTAAATCGTGGCCTTCTAGAAATAGTATTCTTTTATTGGTTAAATTCACCCAATCCTTCAACCAAACTAACAAGGTGGCCATATGATATAACTCCCAGTTTGGAAATGCTAACCCTCCCCTGCTCTTCATATCCTGCATTGCTTTTACATTTATTCTGGTTTTTTTCCCTTGCCAAATAAATTTCAGGGTTATTCTATTGAGTTCTTCAAAAAACTTTTTATGTAATTTAATTGGGATCGTTTGGAATAGGTACAAGAATTTAGGGAGAATGTTCATTTTAATAGTAGCAATTTGGCCTAGTAGTGAGATTTGAAGTTTCCCCCACGATTCTAAATCTTTCTTTACCTGGTGTATCAGTTTATCATAATTGTTTTCTTTAAGTGTCTTACAGTGTGGGGTTAGCCAAATTCCTAAGTATTTCACTTTCTTTGTCACTTGTATATGCATTATTTCTTCTAGTTCTATTTTCTGTTTTTCTGTTAGGTTTTTGGTCATTAATTTGGTTTTTTTTTGTTTATTTTAAGTCCAGCTACTGCTCCAAATTTCTCTAATTCACTCATCAATTTTGGTCCCTTGTCTTTTGGTTCTTCAATGAAGAAAATCATGTCGTCCGCAAATGCTTGCAATTTATATTCCTCTTTCTTAACTGTTAATCCCTTTATATCTGAATTCCGCCTAATTCGTGTTAATAATGTCTCTAATGCTAATATGAAGAGCAGGGGAGAGAGTGGGCAACCCTGTCTCACTCCTTTTTCTATCTTTATTGGGTGGGTGCATTCCCCATTCACTATTATATTAGCTTTTTGTGTATCATATATAGTTGTTATAATATTTTCAAATTTGGTGCCCAAATTCAAATTATAAATTTTTTGAATTAAAAATTGCCAATTTAGATTGTTGAAAGCTTTCTCTGCGTCTAGGAACATAAGTGCTACTTGTTTCTCGGGGTGAGCTTCGTAAAATTCTAGTACGTCTAATACTATTCTTAAATTGTTCTTTATTTGCCTAGTTGGGAGAAATCCGTTTTGGTCTACATGTATATACAAATTTAAGATCCTTTTTAATCTGTTTGCTATAATAAGTGTGAATATTTTGTAATCAGTATTTAAAAGTGAAATCGGCCTGTAATTATTTATATATCTGGGATCTGTATCCTCCTTCGGGATCAGCGAGATCAACGCCCCCCTCCATGAGTCCGGCATCCTGGCTGCCAGTAAAACGTAATTAAAGACTTCCACCATAAGTGGTCCGATTTGATCTGCTATTGCCTTCTACAGCTCCCCTGGGATCCCGTCTGGGCCCGGGGTTTTATTATTTTTCTGGCTCTCTATTGCTGATTTCAATTCCGATTCAGTAATGTCTTTATTTAATAGTTCAGCCATTTCTTCTCCAATTGCCTTATCCTTTACTTCATCTAGATAATTCCTTATTCTATCTTCACTGACATCCTCTCTTTTGTATAAATCTTCAAAGTATTTATGAATGATTTCTTTTTTCTGTTCTATTTCCTGGTATGTATCTCCTTTGCTATCTATTAACTGGTATATCAATCTCTTCTCTTTCTTTTTTTCAATTTATAAGATAGCCATCTTCCTGGCTTGTTGGCATGTTCAAAATAGATTTGTCTGGTTAAGTTCAAATTCATAGTCATTTTCTCTTGATCAATTAAATTCAGTTTGTGTTTGGCTATACTTATCTGATTTTGCAGTTTGGGTTATTTTGGGTTATTTTGTAGAAGGGTTTCTAGCTCCTTAATTCTTTGTTGTAATTTGTTTTGTTGGGAATATTTTTCCTTGTTTCTCTTGGCGTTATAAGAGATTGTTGTGCCTCTTATAACCGCCTTCATCGTATCCCAGACATTTTGTTTCGTGGTTTCTCCATTATCATTTTCTTTAATAAAAAAAATTCAATTCCTCCTTTAATTTATTAATGTATTCTTTCTCTCTTATTAATTGAGTGTTTAAGGTCCATCTTTTCTTTGGTTGTACCCTGCCCTTCCATATTACCTGTATTGGATTATGGTCTGCCTATTCATTAGGCAAAATTTCCACTTCTTTTGTCTCGTTTGCTATTTCCCCACTCATCCATGCCATATCGATCCGTGTCCATGTTTGGTGGGGATTTGAATAAAATGTAAATTGTCTTTTTTCAGGATGTAATCTTCTCCATATATCTGTCAGATTTAGCTCTTTCATCATTTCCCTACAAATCTTGGGGAGCTCTCTCTTCCCCTTTTTATTCTACCCGGCATTACTGTGATCATTTTGGAAATCAGCAATGGAGTTGAAGTCCCCTACTATGTAAATATTTCTTTTTTGCAATTCAACCAATTTTCCATATAGGTGTTTAAAAAACTCTTTTTGGTCTCCATTTGGGGCATATATTACTACTAAAAGAATTGGAATATCATTAATCCAGATCTGCAAACCCAGAGTCCTTCCTTCTAAGTCCGACCATATTAGCTCAGATTTCAAATCCTCTTTCACATATACTGCGATTCCCTTCTTTTTCTCCTCATCTGCTGGTGTGGTAAATAACTTTCCTAATTTCGGGCATTCTAAATATTTTTCATCCTTCTTCTTTATATGCGTTTCTTGCAGGCACGTTATATCTGCATTATGTTTAATTAATTTAGATAATATCCTTTTTCTCTTAATTGTCGAATTTAAACCATTTATGTTTATTGATAGTAATTTTTCTTCTTCTCCCATCTATTTAGTTTTGTTTCGCTCTTTGTCATGTAACAATTCCTCTCTCTTCTTGCGCTTGTGTTGATGTAGTTCCTTCTGTCTTTTGTTGTGGATAGGTATTTTCTTGGTTTCCTACCGTTCCAGTTCTATTTTTATGTCCACCGTATTCTTCTTGAAACTTTGTGTCCAATTCCTCCCTACTACTTTGCTCCTGTGGGCCCACCATCCGTTCGTAAAAATCCTGGGCTTTTTCCATAGTGTCTATTTTGATTTTCCTCTCTTTCCACGACACTAACATTCCTTCTGGAATAAGCCATTTAAATGTGATTCTTTTTTTATTTAAATATGCTGCCAGAAATTTATAGTCACGCCTTTGTTCCCTTATTCTCCTCGGTATCTGTTTAAGAATCACAATTTCTTTCTCTTTGTAGGTTATTGTTTTATCTCTTGAGGTTCTATATATCATGTCTCGAACACATCTTCTAGTGAATCGTATGTGTACTTCCCTGGAACATTTGTGTGCGTCTTGCATAGTTTGTATTGACCCGGTAGACTTCATCAAACTCTTTTTGAATTTCATCTTTATCCATCTTCAATAAACCAGCCAGTATTTCTGCCATCAAGTATTCCAGGTCTTCTTCTTTTGATTCTGCCACATTTTGGAATCTTAGGTAAGTTGCTGCCTTGTCCATTTCTAGGAGGACAAGGGAGTCCTCCATTTCTTTGCTCGTGCTTTTGAGATCTTCATCCACCCTTTCTAATTCCCTTTCCGTTCGTTCGGTTCTTTTCTCTACTTCTTTTATTATAACTTCGTTTTTCTCCAAGGCCTGCTGCAACACCCCCACTTTATCCTCTACTTTGGAAATGTCTGCTTTCATTTCTGTCTTTAGTTTCCCCATTTCTTCCTTCAATTCATTGATATCTGCCCTTGTTTCACTGTGGTTTTTAATCATTGTTTCTTGCAATCTTGTCAATGAGTCCTGTAAAGTTAGGAACATTGCTTGGATATTCGCATTCAAGATGCTAGTTGACTTCTCTGTTGGTAGTGTTTCCTCTATTGTTTTTTGTGCCATGGGTGAAGTTGTTGCCAAAGTGGTCGTTATTGTGGGATTAACCTTCCTACCAGATTTCAGAGCAGTGGTAGTTGTAGTAGTCATTTCCTTTAAAATTTGTTTTTGTTGTTGTACAATGCTAAATATATTATTCCAAATTGGCATTCAGTATTCTTAGTTCTGTAACTAAAATTGACCAAGATCTATCAATCTATTAAGTAGCTATATTCTTAACTAATTAGTAAAGTGTATATATTTTTCTCTAGTTTAACTTCAATATAAAGTAACCTTAACTACAAAATATATTACATTCACAGATAAACCCACACAATGAAATATAATATTGGTCTAGAGAGCTCTAAGATTGTTAAATAACTAATGCTTAATATTCTTACTGTCTCCCCTATATTCCCATTCAAATTATAACAATCTCTATTACCGTATATGCCGGCGTATAAGACGACCCGGCGTATAAGACGACCCCCCAACATTTCCACTCAAAATATAGTTTGTTATATACTCGCCCCTCTTCCGCACGCCTTCCACTTTTGCTTTTTTTTTTTTTGAGGCACTTTTGTCTACCGTGGAAGCGAATCCCGTGAAGCTGAAAGGAGCAGCCAGCCTTCTCCCAGCTCCCAAGGAAGACGCTCGCACCGCCGGGCTCCGCTGAGGTATCCGGCTGGGGCTGTCAGGAGTTGTTACCGCTGGCGCAGCTCCGCCGGCTCCAGTCCGCGTTGCCTCGGGAAGGGAAAGGCAAAAGGAAGAGCCGCGGCTTTTGCCTTTCCCTTCCCGAGGCAACGCGGGACTGGAGCCGCGCGAGCCGCGCCAGCGGTAACAACTCCTGACAGCCCCAGCCGGATACCTCAGCGGAGCTCGGGTGGTGCGAGCCTCGTTTCCTTGGGAGCTGGGAGAAGGCTGGCTGCTCCTTTCGGCTTCACGGGATTTGTTTCCACGGTGCGCAAAAGTGCCTCAGCCGCGGGCAGCCGCAGTGCTTCCCAATTACTATTTGCCAGCGTATAAGACGACCCGGCGTATAAGACGACCCCCCCAATTGGAGGCATCTTTTTCAGGGCAAAAAAGTCGTCTTATACGCCGGCAAATACGGTAATAATAACTTAACTAAATTAATTAATCCAATATTTTAACACTCTAATATTTCTTTACTAAATGTACATATTTATCAAGAGGAAATCAGAGAAAAAAAAGCAAGCATATTTTAACATAGCATACCATCAACAAGTAAGAAAGAAGAGAGGCTATTTTAGTAAGTATGTACACACAGAAAAGGGTAGAGGAAAAGAAAAAAGAAAATTCCAAAGACAAGAGTTTTTGTTTCCGCTTTTCACTTTGGAAGCTTCCACTTCGAGCACACCGGAAATGGCAAATGAAGATTTGCTGAGTAACAGCTGCCAGTAAGCAATGTTCCCACTCGTTTAAAGACTTTCTCTTTTACTTATATTTTAGTGTTCTTTAAATCAATTGTTCTGATCTCCTTCGAATAGAAAAAGAACTGTCTCCTCTGCTAGGACCGGTTCTCAATTTTCCCAGAGTTTATAGATTAGATTGTGTCCCTTCAGGCAGTTAGATCTGTTACTTTGTTGTAGCCACTTCAGCGTTCTGGATACCGCCTATGGCGCTGCTCTGTCTTTTCCCCCGATCGGCTTCGTTCTGCTTCTGGCTCCGATTTAATAGCTTCAATCCAAATGTTAGTGATAATAGAGTCTTTTTAATGCCCCCACCCCGTGCTGGTCTTCAGACTTCCAAAATTCTCTTTACTTCTTTTTTATTTCCGACTCTCTTCTGCCTGCCAAGCTCTTTCACTTTCACTAGACCAATTCTTTTGTAGCCGTTTTCTCTTAGAGCTCACCGCAGGCATTCGCACAGTATTTAACAGCCTGAAATCAGTCTATTGTCAGTCAAATATCTTCTCTGCCACTGTCTTTAACCACGACTCTCTTTCCCCACGAGCTTGCAAACTTTCACTCACTCTTTTCTTCCCATCGGTGGCAGTCCGGACTTCGGAGCCGCCATTGTTAGGAGGCTGTTCTTGATCGTTGGGCTCTGGAGGGCTTTCTCTTCGTTGCAGGGGGGTTGCTTTCCCCACACTGCAGCCCGAGGTTCCCCCACACCGGCACGGGTCTCTCCAAGACTCGAGCACCCCGAAAGATCGCACCAAACTCAAGAAAAGGATGGCTAGAATCAAGAGCGGATTTCTGCCCCTCTGACCGTCCTTGCCTTGCCACCAGAACTGGATTTTATCTTCTTGAAGGAGGGGCCATTACCTTGCAGCCTTACACCCGAGTCGCCCATGCTGTTGTAACTATTCTTTCCTCCGAGCAATCCTGCGCGCATGCGCACTTGGCACAGGCTCCTCAGGAACCTCCTCATCACTGCTGCCAGCCCCCACAATCTCTGAAGGCAGCAGTCCACTCCCTAATGATCCCGGCCCCTCATCTGAGTCCTCGCTCTCCTCAGCCATCTGCACCTGCTGCTGGCTAACTACAACAACCTTGGCAACTTTAACATACATGAAATTCAACTGCTGTTTGAGGAATTCTGGGAGTTGTAGTCCACACATCTTAAACTTTCCAACGTTGAGAAACACTGTTCTTACACTCCCATAAACTTTGCCATGTAAAACACAAGCAGCCTCTTGAACCTTCATTTTCACAGCAAACATCCCAGAAAATGTCTGTTTTGTTTCAAACAAAGATGCCTCAATTGGCCTTTACAAGCTTGACAGAGTTTTCATTCAAGCTACTTTGCAAAATCTTACCCCAGACTATGTCCTTTCAAACCTCTGAATTAACCACCAACAATAATCTCTCCTGTCACGATTCAGCCAAAATTTATCTGCTGTCATGTAGCCCATGATTCTCTCCAAGGACTGATTCTGCCCTTTCCTTGTCTCTTCCGATTTAGATTTGGTCTGCACATAACGCACGGATATCCTATCACAGTATCAAGGCCTATTTATATTTAATTGCTAAATACAGTTAAAAAGAACAATTAACAGCTTTCTGGTTTTTGTTTAAAAAATATTCAAATCAGACCGCTAAATCACTATATTATTCAATTAATGCTAATCATAGAAATAGGTCCCAGCTGACAGTCCCACCTATTATAATTATAGATTCTAAAGCTTACATATGCAAACAAAGACAAAACTGTATTATTATGACAACATGTATTCTAATAGTCAAGAGCAACAAATGTAATTGCAGATAAGGGTGGATAGTACAATTCTATAATTAGTACCCCAAATGTTGTTTCCAGATAATTAAACCATTACATAGGCCTGAGAGATCACTTCAGAACATTTTTGGTGCAAATTAGAATAAAAGCATTGTCGAAATGTTACAGAATATATTGTGGTTTTATTCAAGAAAACACTGTGGTTGATTCTAATCTTATCTCCCTCCCTCCAGTGGACATACTTCCTTTGCTAATCACTTTCAGAAAATATTTCGCTTCTTATTCAAGAAGCTTCTTCAATTCTAACTTTCTTTTTCAAAGAAAAAACCCAAAAAAGTCCAGTTGCCTTTTGGAAATGTTGGAAGAAATGCCCATCTGGGTTCAGTTCCAAGTGGGGAGAAAGACACTGGAAACATGGAGGCTATTTGAAAAGATGGTTTAATGGTGGACAGCAGGACTACATGATTTGAGATCCTGGGCAAAATTGAGCACATGAGTGAGAGAGGGAGAGAGATTTATAACCTCTGTTGGGCTTTGAACTTGCTTCCTGTTCCTGTGGCAAGAAATGTATCCTGATTGGTTGTCAGACTCCCATGGGGCCATGCAGGAGTAACTTTGTAGGTTGTCTTGAGTCCCAAGCTTGGTTGAATCTTGCTGGGTGATGTAATGAACATGTTTTGGGCAATTCCTATTATGGCTTAATGCCTTGGATCTGAGTGAGGGCTAATCTCATCAACCTGGAACTAAATGTCTTTTGTCTTGTAGATAGGATGGCTCAGTCCCTCTGGGGCTATTAATAAAGGTGGTAGCTGATTTACAAGGGCATGTTTCTCCTTTTCTCATCCAGGGAGGTATAATATTCTGCCTATTTAATATTTCCTAGATATTTCATTCTTCTAAGAGAGGGGTGGGTGCTAACTTTCTACAGAAACAACACCTTTGGGACAACCATAACCTGGGTGATTGAGAATCTCCATAAACGCCAAGTGTCATGCCCCTGTCAGAGTCTGAATGTGAGGAGGAAGCCAAACAGCTGACAGGGAGTGGGAGTGTGGCTCCGTTGACTGTGGGGGAAACTGGGAAAGGGCAAAGTCTGGCTGGGCAGAACAGGAGAGTGGTAGAACAAGGGAGAGGGAATTCAGAGGAAGACCCAGGCCCACCCCCTCTTCATCCTAGGGCACGCAGGGAGGAACGGAGAAGAGAGCAACGTGGGTTGCATGGCTTATGGGGAAGGAAAGGGCCCTGATTCTCTTCATTAGCTACAGCTGGGAACACAGTGTATAAAAAAGGCAAACTGCGTGCAGCAAGCTGTTGAGAGCAAATGTGACTTTATCTTGTGTTGTCGTGGCTTATCTGTGTTCCCGGCGTCTTCCCAGCCATGTGAGTTTTGCCGTGCTTTCAAGTCTGAAATTCTTGTTCCTTCCCTGCCAAACTAATTACTTCAGTTTGGTTTGTTTGGACTTTAAGTTACAGTTTTGTTTACCCTGTTTTGGACTTAATTTTCTACAGTTAAAGGCTGTTCCTGGGAGAGTTTTTCTCCAGCCAGAAGGTAACCTGGACATTGGGGGCAAAGTTGGAGATAATAAAGGGACTCTTATTGATTACCTGACTGTGTTGCTTTTGTGCCACGCCCCGGGTCATCACACCAACCATGGTTTGAATGACAATGACAATCCCTCATCTCCCAGAGTTGTTATCCCACCACAGACCAACATCTGGCGATCTCTTCTCGAAGAACAACTATATGGAGCACTTGTCAATGATCTGAAGTCTACAAATGCTCAAGAAAAGGAATTACAACAGGGGTGTCAACCTCACGTCATTATGATGGGACTTTTTCCCTCTTCGCTAAAATGGGTGTGGGCGTGGCCAGCACATGACTCATCCGGCCTGTGGGCGGGGAGTTTGACAGCCCTGAATTACAAAGGAGCTTGTCTGCTTGCTGACTCTTCATTCTGTTGTGATTGTCAGTTCTGCTTTTATGGAATCATCTTCAGTTTGCCATTTCTTCCCCAACATTCTCCAATATACATTCTGTATGTTCTGGAGAGAATTCCTATGATCACTAGCCAGCCACATATTATGGGATTTGAAGTGCAACACATTTGGAAAACTCCAGCTACAGGAAAGCCATTTGCAAATGTTCATACAAATAGAATTAAGTTTGTTAGCATTACTGACAACCTACTACAATGAGTACCCAATGAGATGTATTTGAATGGAACATAGTTAATTACACACGGACAACCCCCCAAAAAATGTTCTTATTCATTTATTTATTACCCATTTTTCCTCTAGAGCTCAAGGTAACATTCATAATATTCTCTTCTTCGATGTTTCCTACAATGTGAGCCCTGTGAAATAGGTTGAACTGAGAGAGTGTGATAGATCTAAGGCAGTGTTTCTCAACCTTGGCCATTTTCAGACATGTGGACTTCAATCCCCAGAATTCCTCACCCAGCAGGGAGTTGAAGTCCACATGCCTTAAAGTAACTAAGTGTCAGCCTCAAGATATCTTCCATAACTTATACCTTTTCCATCCTAACTATTGCATCTTCTCTGCTGCCATGCTATACTATTTCTTTCGGCTGTCATTAGCAACGGGGGGAGGGGGGAACTTGGAGGGGAAGAGAACTGGAGGTGTTTTGCATTCCTTTGCTGTGGGTAGCAAGGGGAGGGGGGTATATGAATTCTTGTCTTTAACTTTCCATTTCTTGGCTAGCTTCTATCCCCTTTTGCGCAGCTGCAAAGTTTTATCAAAATATGTCAAGGTCAACGGACAGAGACCTCATCACCACCTGAAGATGGCCACATGATCATATTCAGAACTTTTAATTGGAAGAATCATTTGGACTTTGGAGGGTGGGAACAATTCCATTCCTTTGTATATGTGATCTGCACGCCAATTTCTCAGATTCGGAATTAAATCTGTAGCTTCCACTTTGATTTCCAGTAAAAGGATAACTTTGCTCTAACCCATGGAGTCTGAGTATTTCTTTCTTGGATTTTGAAGGGAGCACACACTGACATTATTCCGAATCTCCCCATCAGCCCACCCAGAGAAAATATCAACTTTTCTTCCGAGGGGGTTTCACATCATGTCATCTCCAGCCAGCAATGAAGATGACCAGGGAGCTGCGGGGGGGGCAGCCGAGGCTGCTACCAGAGATGCCAGCTGCCGACCTGCTGGCCGACCTTACTCTGGAAGAAACCCCAGCTGAGATGCCCAGATGGTTGTTAGGGGTTGGATGGAGAGACCCTGAAGAACCCCCCCTCCTGGGATCACTGTAATTCGAAGAGGCGCGAGGGAACGGCTGTGGCAAGAGAGGGAGGAGATGGAATGCAGGCTGGATCAAGCTGGGAAATTCCTTATGGATGTTTCTGAGAAGCCCGGCATGGCTCCAAGGTATGAGGAGGAAGGGGGAGCGAGTTTAGCCTGGGGAAGTCAAGCTGCCCCCACCCCCCTAGCCCAGCCTATGCCAGCGCAGCCTCCCGCCGCCGCCCGGGGAGCCCCAGCAATAGGTGTGATTCCTGGGAGACGCCACCTGCCCCCGTTAGAGGTGAAGTTTGGAGGAAATCCCAAGGATTTGGGTTTTTTCCTGGTACAAGTCGGGAGCTATATGGCAGAATTTGAAAGGGAGTTCACCTCTGAAGCAGCCAAAGTGAGATGTGTTACCAGAACCCTGGAAGGGATGGCAGCAGACTGGGTGGTGACTTTGTACAATGATAACTCCCTCCAACTGCGGAGCCTCAATGTTTTCATGACTGCATTGAGGAGGAGGTTTGAGGACCCTCTGGTGGAGAGAAGGGCCAGGATCAGACTGAAAACCATAACGCAAGGGGGGAGATCAGTTGCTGAGTACACCCAAGAGTTCAGACAGCTGGCATACCACATCCGAGGCTGGTCCCAGGGGGCCCTGATAGAAGCCTACAAAGATGGCTTAAATGAAGATATCTACCACATGTGCATCTCCAGAAGGGATCCATATGATTTGCAGTTGTGGTACTTGCTAGCGGAAGAAGTGGAAATAGATCTAACCCGAAGCAGACGCAGAGGAGGCCCCGTATGGAGCAAACCGCTCCCCCCACATCTCCGAGAGACCCCTAACCCTCAAAAAGGAGGGGTGATGGCAAGAGCCAAATCCACTGCCTGTTTTCGTTGTGGGAAGGAGGGCCACTGGATTGCGGATTGCCGGGTCAAGCTGGACCCAAAGGGAGTGCGGGGCCCAGGGAGGAAGCCTGAAACCCCCCCAACCAAGCCTCGTGAAACCAGGCTAAAGATAGGGGAGGTTGTAGATGTCGCACCTCCGGCGGGAGAGGAGCTGGGACCTCCGACTCCCCTCGACGAGAGCGAGACCGACTCGGAAGATGACGTCCCGGTAAGTCCTAACCAAGGGCTCATGACCATCCCAATAAAGTTAAGGGTGCCCACCTCAGGGACCGAGGGGGAGATGTTGGCCCTATTGGACTCGGGGTGCACGAGGTGCGTGATTAGCATGAAAGTAGTCAAGGGTATGGGCATCGGACTGAGAACTTTAAGAACGCCCATATCCTTCTACCAACTGGATGGATCTGTGGCAGGAGGTTGCCCTGCACGTTTTATAACGGAACCCCTAGAGATGACCAAGGGCACCCACCGCGAGACCCTGGGATGGAACAGCCCCTAATATTGGGATTGCTCTGGCTTCGGAAGTGGAATCCCCATGTGAACTGGAGAGAGGGGTGGATACGGATCCGCACCGATCGGCGACCGGAAGGGGAGGAGCAATCCCACCCGGAAGGGGAGGAGAAATCCCATCCGAAGCATCAAAGCCCGGCTGAGACAACTTCCGCAGGTGCCGAGCGCGTGGAGGGGGAGGAGAAAATCCCGAAGGAGTACTGGGACTTAAGAGAGGTGTTTAGCGAAGAGGCCTCGGATGAGCTCCCCCCTCATTGGTCAACCGATTGTAGTATTGAATTTCTACCGGGGGTGACGCTCCCGAAACTGAAGCTGTATTCAATGACACCACGGGAGCTGGAGGAATTGAGATTGTTTATAGACAAGAACTTGAAACGTGGTTTCATCCAACCCGCTAGACCTCGAGTGGCGGCCCCTGTGATGTTCCGCGAGAAGAAGGATGGCTCCAAACGCTTGGTGGTTGACTACCGAAACCTGAATGCAGTGTCCGTGGAGAACGTGTACCCCCTCCCTCTGATGAAGGACATGTTAGCCCACTTGGCCAAAGGGAAGATTTTCACGAAGTTGGACTTGAGAGAGGCGTACTACCGAATCCGAATTAAAGAGGGAGATGAGTGTAAAACTGCGTTCAACTGCCCGATGGGTTGTTTCCAGTTCAATGTTCTCCCTTTTGGCCTACAGAGGGCACCAGCCGTTTTCATGCAAATGATCAATCAAGTGCTCCATGAACATTTATACAAGGGTGTTCTGGTCTACCTTGATGATATCCTTATCTACACGGAGACTAGTGACGAACATGTGAAACTGGTGCGTTCTGTGCTGCACAAACTGCGGGCTGCCAAATTGTACGCCAAACTGTCCAAATGTGGGTTCCATCAAGAAACAATCGACTACCTGGGATATCGTATCTCACCCGAGGGCATTGAGATGGACCCAGAGAAGGTGCGAGCCGTATTGGACTGGGCCCCACCGAGAACCCGAAAACAGCTTCAAAGTTTTCTTGGATTTGCTAACTTTTACCGGCAATTCATCCCATCTTTTGCTAAAGTAGCCATGCCCATCACCAACCTCCTAAAGACAAAGGGGAAAACGAAACCAAAACCCAGCCAACCGTTGAATTGGTCCATGGAGTGCCAAGCCGCTTTTGAAAAGCTAAAAAGACTATTTGCTGCAGAACCAGTGCTGAAACACCCAGACATGGACGCCCCTTTCGTGATCCAAGCTGATGCGAGCGATGTGGCTGTGGGGGCGGTCTTACTTCAACTAAACGAGAAGGGGACACTACAACCGTGCGCTTACACCTCCCGTAAATTAACTGACACTGAAAGGAGATGGGCTGTTTGGGAGAAGGAAGCTTTTGCAGTCCGTTGGGCCTTACTAACTTGGAGACATTTTTTGGAAGGAGCAAAGCACCCATTTGAGGTATGGACTGACCATAAGAATCTGGAGGCCTTAAAAACACCTCGCAAGTTATCCCCTAAGCAAGTTAGGTGGGCTCAGTATTTCAAGCGATTCAATTTCTCTCTGAAATACATCCCAGGAGGAAAATTTTTTATGGCAGATGCCTTGTCTAGAATGCCTCAATACAACAGTGTTCATAAAGAAGTGATAAGGCCGATCGTGTCAACCACACAGTTGGCTGCCCCAGTGGTTACCAGAGCGCAAAAGAGGAAACAAGAGAGGGATCTGTCCAGTGACCTGATGGAACAATTTAAGGAGGCCTTGAAAACGGATGAGTGGTTCCTGGCAAATGCAAATAACTGCACCGTCCGCGATAGTTTAGCCTGGGTAGGTGCGAAATTGTACGTACCACAAACCCTGAGAAGCCAGGTCTTACAACAAACTCATGACTCCAAGACAGCTGGTCATTTTGGGTTTGTGAAGACCCTACATCTGGTGAAACGGCAGTTCTGGTGGCCTTCATTGAAAAAGGACATTGAAACTTATGTAGCGAGCTGTCCAGTTTGCGCCTCAGCAAAAAGACCTCCTGGTAAACCACCAGGTCTGTTGCAAGATGTGGCTAGGCCAACTGCTCCTTGGAGGGAAATTTCCATGGACTTTATAGTAGACTTACCCGAGAGCACCGGGCACACAGTCATCTGGGTGGTGACCGATTTGTTCTCCAAACAAGCACACTTCATACCTTGCTCCAAGATTCCCTCGGTGAAGTCACTGGCCAGATTGTTCATTATACATGTCTATAGGCTGCATGGTGTCCCTGAGCGTGTAGTTTCTGACCGAGGGGTCCAATTTACCTCGAACTTCTGGAGGGAATTTTTGAAGTTAATAGGCTCCACCCAGGGCCTAAGCTCCGCCCACCATCCCCAAACTAATGGGGCCTGCGAGAGAACTAACGGGGTGCTGGAACAATATCTCAGGTGTTACATAAACTATCAGCAGGACAACTGGGCGGATCGACTGCCATTTGCGGAGGTGGCATATAACAACTCTGTCCACAGCAGTACTGGATTTACCCCCTTCAAAGTGGCAACAGGGCAAGATTTTGTGCCCATACCTGAACTTCCTCGTGAAAGACCCAATGTCCAGTCGTTGGACGACTGGATATCTCAACTTCAACTCAATTGGCCGGTCACTCGTAAAGCTTTGGACGAGGCGCACCAGTCTCATAAGAAATTTGCTGACAGGAAGAGAGCCCCGCAGAAGTCTTACCAAGTGGGCGACAAAGTGTTCCTCTCAACTAAATATTTGCAGACCACCCAGAAGTCGAAGAAATTGGGTCCTAAGTATGTGGGTCCTTTCCCTATTGAGCGGATTGTAAATCCTGTGACTGTTCAATTGACTCTACCAAAAACTCTTTGTCGTATTCATCCGGTTTTCCACGTGAGCTTGTTAAAACCCAAACATACCTGTACATTGAGACCGACCCAGACTGATCCCCCCGTACCATTGTTGATTGAGGGTGAACAACATTTAGAGATTAAAGAGATTTTAGACTCTCGGAAATGGAGGGGTCGCCTCCAATATCTTGTAGCTTGGAAACATTTTCCTCCATCCTATGCTGAGTGGGTAAATGAGAAAGACATTAGGGCTCCTGTACTGCTCCAGAACTTTTATGCAAAATACCCTGATAAACCATAGTAGTGTATGCAATTGTTAACATATTTTTATGTTATTTTCTCTTACAGGGACTAATGTCCTTTTTCTAGGGGGTCTGAATGTCAGCCTCAAGATATCTTCCATAACTTATACCTTTTCCATCCTAACTATTGCATCTTCTCTGCTGCCATGCTATACTATTTCTTTCAGCTGTCATTAGCAACGGGGGGAGGGGGGAACTTGGAGGGGAAAAGAACTGGAGGTGTTTTGCATTCCTTTGCTGTGGGTAGCAAGGGGAGGGGGGTATATGAATTCTTGTCTTTAACTTTCCATTTCTTGGCTAGCTTCTATCCCCTTTTGCGCAGCTGCAAAGTTTTATCAAAATATGTCAAGGTCAACGGACAGAGACCTCATCACCACCTGAAGATGGCCACATGATCATATTCAGAACTTTTAATTGGAAGAATAATTTGGACTTTGGAGGGTGGGAACAATTCCATTCCTTTGTATATGTGATCTGCGCGCCAATTTCTCAGATTCGGAATTAAATCTGTAGCTTCCACTTTGATTTCCAGTAAAAGGATAACTTTGCTCTAACCCATGGAGTCTGAGTATTTCTTTCTTGGATTTTGAAGGGAACACACACTGACACTAAGGTTGAGAAACACTGGTTTAAAGCCACCTAGTGAACTTTGATGTCTAAATATAGACTGGCCCCTGAATGTCCATGGTCCAGCATCCTAAACCACTCTATTCCAGTAAACAAATAAAAACCTTCTCCTCAGCCAAATGCATATTTAATTTGGGGTAGCATTATACCATAAAGTTTCAATAAAGTTTCCACTTTTGCAGAAACTGTGAAAAAAAATGTGATTAAAATGTTAGATTGGAAGGACTAAAATAAACTTTTTATCACAGTGCTTTTTTTTCCCTGTTTTAAATTATGTAGTAATTGTGTTTAATGCACATTGTTATTGTTAACTTGTTAAGCCCCTTTGGTCCCATCTGTTGGCAGTAAGATGGACATAAATCCCAGAAATTGCTAAATAATATATCAGAATGCCTAATATGCATCTCACAAGAGAAATATCTTATCCTGACATTCTTCCTGTTTGGAATAGGAATTGAGGTTGTTATGAGGCATCACAACACAATGACAGTATTAACACTGCATCTCTAGACCACCTGCACTTATACAGGTAAGTATTTATACCTATTGGCTATCTATGGTACATGCTCAGATGAAGATCGTGGGTTGATACTTACATTTTTTTGAAATAAGAGTATAATTTGTAAAATACTTTGCTTCACTTAATCTTTGTCCAAGGGCTAAGAAGTTATTATCTTGCCTGATTGCTAATCCTTTGGCCAGGAATTTATTCATCCATAAATAAATAAAAGCTAAAAAGACAAGCATACACCAAGATCCTACAAAACATAAAAATAACTTTTTAAGCAGTGCAAACTTTTTCACAGGGAAAATAAACATGGCACTGTGTTAATAAGAAAATAATGAAATAATGCATATTATTTGCAGTGCATACCATTTAAGGTATATTAGTCACAAGAACTCTAAAAAAGCAAACATTGAAAAACAGAGGAAGGAAGGAGGGAGGGAGGGAGGGAGGGAGGGAAGGAAGGAAGGAAGGAAGGAAGGAAGGAAGGAAGGAAGGAAGGAAGGAAGGAAGGAAGGAAGGAAGGAAGGAAGGAAGGAAGGAAGGAAAAGACATCACAAGGCAGCAGACTCGAGACCAAACTTGGCAAGTTTAAGACTTGTGGACTTCAACTCGCTGAATTCCCGAGCTAACATGACTGGGGGAGGAATTCTGCGAGTTGAAGTCCACAAGTCTTAAAGCTGTCAAGTTTGAAGACCCCTGCTCTAGACCAAGATGAGGCTAGAAGATACTGGTTTTAACTAATCTTGGTTGAAAGTAGTTAGGTGCCTCCACTACGTTCTTGAGTAAATAATATTAATTGTGGGTATTTTTGAAAGTGCAAATTGATGCTAATTTATTATTATCAGACTTCTGTTTTCTACAAGAATTCAAAAGTCTACTAACCCTGACCAATTCATTTTAACAAATGGCAACAATTTCTTTTAGCTTGGAAATGAAACAGTTTGATCCAGAGATAGGATACTTTCAAAATGAGGGTTTGCTAATGGAATAGAGATGCACCTAAATCTTATGCAGGATGTCAACGAGGTAACCTTTTGTTTGTGATGTTTCCCCATTTTCCCAGCATGTATTTTCCTGTTTTTAATAATAATAAAAAAGTTCATTAAGATGGAAAACCTCCATGGTATCTTTTGATTGATAGCAGAAAGAGCCATTAGTGTAGATGAATTCTGCTAAAGAAAGCTACAGGGAATAGTGTCTTATTACATTAGATATTTCCTTCTTATTATTTTATTGCCCTCTTGTGTTTTATAAATGCACTACAATTTCAAAGCTTAAATTAAGAGGTAATAAGATACTATATTTTCACCGCATGCATGCACTCAACTGGAACATCGTTTAAGGGGGGAAAACAAAGTGCTATACAATAAAATTGTCAAATTTACTTCAAAATAGTTTGACATGTATTCAAACAGTTTTGATATGCCACAAAGAATATTATGCTCAACTGATAATGTAACTGGTGATCATCAAAATCATAACATTCTACAATGAAACACTGAAAATTTCCCTTAAATTTGCTTTTGATACAAACAGCTACCATTGTGGGTTCTATTTTATGGCCCACAGTCCCATTTTTGCTTCTGTTCTCAAAACAGTTTCAAAACAAAGCATTGTAAGGAAGCAAAATGGAGATCCTGATGCTGCCCAGCAAGATTTAACAGTAGCTGGGTAGATTTACAAGGCAGTCAGACAGGCCTACATGCGAGATGTATTGAATTTCTACTTAAATTACTATAACCACTAATTTTGCATCTCTCCCTCCCTCTCTTTCTCTCCCTCCCCCTCTCTCCCTCCCTCCCTCTCCTTCTCCCACTCTCTCAATATTTGTATATCTTTTAGGCAAAATGGGAAGTCTGTTTCCCTTAACTACTTGACATTTCCCGCATCGACCGAGAGCTCAAAAATAGAGACGGCTCTGTGGCCCCACGCTTGTGCAGGGTCATTTGCAAAAATGAATCAAGCAAACGTAAATTCATTTATACTATAAACTCACTTGCCAAAACCAACACCAACCATAAGAACCTCCGTTGCCGCCCTGACCTAACCATACAGCAACGTGCCCGCTCCCGTGCACTCCGCATTGAACTCAAAAACCGTCTAGACAATGGAGAGAAGGACCTGTACATTGACTACCATGTTGACTGTATCAAAAGTAAGCCACGCAACCCAATACTCAGCTTCTACCCTCAACCACAACCCTACCTCAACCGATCCACCATCACCCAAGACTAGGCACGCACGCCCCCAACTACCTCAATTCCAACTACTGCCGGCCTTAAATGCAAACTACTCAATGCAAGAAGCCTCGTGAATAAAATACCTGAATTTCTCATCCTCCTAAATATGGCTAACTTCGACATTATATTTGTCTGTGAAACATGGCTCAATGCATCTCTCCCCGACTCCATTACCACAGTAAGAGACTATCATGTTTACCGATCAGATCGTGAAAATCGTCGAGGAGGTGGTGTTGCTATATTCTATAAAAAATCCTTACATCTAAAAAATATCCAAGTTACCCAGGAGCTTGCTCTTCCTGAGACCATCATCTGTGAACTATCCTTAAATATCACAATTCGATTCTTACTATGTTACAGAGCACCTGATTATGACATCAAACATGTAAACAAGCTAAATACATTACTAACATGGGCTGCATCCTGCCCATACCCTTTTATCTTTCTTGGTGATTTCAATCTACCTCATATTGACTGGACCCTAAATGATTGTACAACTGAAATCATACACACAACCTTCTACAATGCTATTACAAATCTGGAACTGGAACAACTAGTAACCAACAACACTAGACTAAACAACTGCCTCGATCTCATCTTCTGCAATAGTTTGAATTTAATTTACGGAATACAAACTAAAGAACCCTTTTCCAGTAGTGACCACAATATGATTGACTTTTGTCTCAACATTCGTCCACACAAAAATCACCACAATGATGTAATCCCCAATTGTAACTTCAAAAAAGGCAACTATGATCTTATAGACAACGATCTCTCATCCCTGGATTGGCAATCTCTATTCACTGGATGCAATACTGTTGAAGACCATTACAACATATTTTTACTTGAAGTCAAAAGAGTCATCAAACTATATGTACCAACAACAACTCCCAAAACAAAACAAAAAAGCAGATTACCCATATCAATAAGGAAACTTCAATCCAAAAAGAGATCACTCTGGAGGAAAAACAAATCTGGTCACGTTGCCAATTTCAAAAACTGATACAAAAATTTATGCCACCAGATAAAGACCAAATGCACCAATTATCACATTAAACAAGAGGAAAACCTTCTAAGCACCAATTCCACCCGTGCTTTTTACAATTTTGTAAACAACAAACTAAAAGACTCAAGGTCCATCCCTCCCTTGATAGGACCTGATGGTAAAGACTGCAACGACGACACCATTAAAGCCAACATCTTTAACATATTCTTCGGCTCAGTATTTGTAAACAGCAATGGATCATGCCCAGTATTTCCTAGCCGTACCACAGATAACAATAATGATCTAATACATATCGATTTCACAAAAGACAATGTTGAAAAATCACTACGCAATCTAAAACCATCTCTATCTATTGGACCGGATGGAATATGTGCCTACTTCTTAAGAAAGCTATCCACTGCCATAGCCAAACCTCTAAGCATAATCTTTGAAAAATCTTTCAGGACCAGCTCCTTGCCTAACCTATGGTCACAAGCCACAGTCATCCCCATCTTCAAAAAGGGAGACCCAAGCCTAGTTGAAAATTACAGGCCAATCTCCTTATGCTGCGTTACCTGTAAAGTCATGGAATCAATTATTAACCAATCCATCATCCTCCACTTAGAGACAAATAACCTACTCTCCAATAAACAATTTGGTTTCAGAAAAAAACTATCCTGTAATCTACAACTCTTACACTGCAAAAACATATGGACGACACAGCTCGACCAGGGCAAAGCAATAGACGCAATCTACATAGACTTCTGTAAAGCCTTTGATTCAGTGGTACACGACAAACTACTCCTAAAAATAAAATCCTATGGTATCTCTGGACAACTGAATAACTGGATAGAAGCATTCCTGTCAAACAGACAACAAATGGTCAAAATCGGGAGCGTCCTATCAAATCCAGTACCTGTCAATAGTGGTGTCCCCCAAGGCAGTGTTCTAGGACCAACTCTCTTCATACTCTACATAAACGACCTCTGTGATCATATTAAGAGCAATTGCGTTCTCTTCGCTGATGATGTAAAGCTGTTCAATACCACAGACAATACTGCTACCCTACAAAAAGATCTTGACTATGTATCAGAATGGTCAAACAAATGGCAACTTCAAATATCAACAAATAAATGCTCTGTCTTACATATTGGCAAAAAAATCAGAAAATAAAATACAAGCTGAATAGTCAAGAACTTGCTGATGACCCAAGCTCTGTAAAGGACCTTGGAATACTCACCTCTAATGATCTAAGTGCTAGAGCCCACTGCAACTACATAGCCAAAAAGGCATTAAGAGTTGTTAACCTAATCCTACGTAGCTTTTTCTCTGGTAATATCACACTACTAACCAGAGCATACAAAACATTTGCTAGACCAATACTCGAATACAGTTCATCAGTCTGGAACCCACATTACGTATCTGATATTAGCACAATTGAGAAAGTCCAGAAATATTTCACAAGAAGAGTTCTCCACTCCTCTACTCGATTTGTAGAATACCTTATGCCACCAGACTTGAAATTCTAGAACTAGAAAACCTTGAATTACGCCGTCTTCGGTCTGACTTAAGCATGGTATGTAAAATCATACATTGCAATGTCCTACCTGTCAATGAATACTTCAGCTTCAACCATAACAACACAAGAGCACACAATAGATACAAACTCAAAGTAAACCGCACCAAACTTGATTGCAGGAAATACGACTTCAGCAATAGAGTGGTCAATGTCTGGAATACTCTACCCGACTCTGTAGTTTCTTCCCCAAACCCCAAAAACTTTAACCTTAGACTGTCTACTATTGACCTCACCCCTTTCCTAAGAGGCCTGTAGGGGGCGTGCATAAGCGCACCAACGTGCCTACCGTCCCTGTCCTATTGTTTCTCTTATTCTTTTATTTTTCTTATATGTACCCATTTCATGTATTCACAACTATGTATACATTTATACTTATTATCTTGTAAACAATTGGCAAATCAAATAAATAAATAAATAAATATAGATAGATACCATAGATAGATACCATAGATAGATACCATAGATAGATACCATAGATGTTAGATAGCTAGATAGTTATCTAGGCAGTCGGGCAGAGATAGATGAATAGAACCTGTCATAGGTAAGTTCCAGCTTTTGTGGTGTTTGTAATCAATGTAATCAATGCAAACTACTGAATACTCAGTCCTAGTTTATTAGAATTTCTAAGCTCATTTCAGATTTTGACTACCAAAAGAAAGTCCACATATCCTAGAAAATAAGATCCACTTAAATTTAATAAACAAACACATAGGTCTACTTATATCTCAGCATGTGGTTAATCTTAGCTGGCCTTCAAAGGGTGAGGCTTGGTTATTACTTGGATGAGAGAGTACTGTGGTATCCCAGAATTATATGCTGGACTGGGAAGTGGGGGGAATATCTTGGAAGAAGGCATTACGTCTATTCTGCTGCTAAGAAAACTGTATGGTCAAGTCCCCTTAGTTATCAGGACTCAACTTTGAGGGGCTCATAACTTTCTCTAAGCCAGTAGACCTCCGAAACTTTGGGATCACAACTCTGGTAATCTTAGCATTGACTAGAATAGCTGGGGATTTTGGAAGTTGTCCAAACACATCAAAAGGGCACCTTTTTAGAGATTGCTTCAAAAAGTCCCCAAAGTGCAAATACACAAATTGCTTCTCCTTGTTTGTTTTATATACAAAGCTGATTGCTTCCATCTCAACATTCACTGAGGGTTAGCAGTTTAAAGTCATTTTGGATGGTGAGATAGCACATTCAAATCTACTTGGGATGCCCCAGATCTATGGGATGGAGGAGTGGTTTCCTACTCAAATATCCTTCGTGATTGTCCTGTTAAAATACTCTTTGGCATACTTGGCAAGGTTTCCATCTTTTCACGTTCCTTTGAAATTGGTTTGGCACAGGGAGGATGAGCTGCTTCCTAATTGGCATAAGGGCAGCCAAGCAGCACAGTGCATATGCCGATACTAGCAGCAGTGAAATACTGCTGACATAAATGCTCTTTAATCCACATTTCGCTAATCAATATTTCCCTTGAGCTCAGCCAGAGTACAGAATATTGTATTTATGGAATACACAGAAGATAGCGGGAACATTTTCCTGATTAGGAGACATGAATGTGGATGATTTTGACCCCAAATTGAAATGCTGTCAGTAAGAGTGATTCGGAATTAGTGGATCCAACAAACAGGATGATCCCAGTTAATAAATACGGATTTATTATCACATGGAACAGGGGTGTCAAACACACGGCCCATGGCCCAGATGCATCACACGCTGGCCACTCCCACCCCCGGTTTAGCGAAGGGGAAAAAAGTTGCGATACGTAAGTGACGACAATGTTTCATTGCGAGTTTGGCACCCCTGACATAGAACATCTACTTCCAGTATTAGTAAACTATGCCCTTTATGTTTTACTTTGCCTTCCAAAGTGAGTTTTCCCAGTATGGCTTACATGCTGGCTGAGGAATTCTGGGAGTTGAAGTCCACAGGTCTTGAAGTGGCCAAGGTTGGAGACCCCTGGCTTACACAACATATTAAAATGACAATGTAATGTTTTTAAAAAACTTAAACAATAATCCAGGACAAGAATAATGGCAGACTAATTAATGACAAACCTTTGATAGCGAAAGTTAGAAAACGGCAAGCTTCCTGGGGTAGAGCATTCCAGAGACAGATGTCTACCATGGAGAAGATCTGCTCCCAGGTAGCTATTGGTCACAGGCAGGGGTAGGCTGCTGGGGGTTCTCAGGGGTTCGGGAGAGCCCCTAGCTAAGATTCTGTGCAGTTCAAAGAATTCCCCAGATCCCACTCCTGGCTGGCCTCGCCCATCCCACTCTGCCCCCCCCCCCCAGGAGTCCCCATGTGGCCCGTTTTGGATGCAGGTAAATGCAGGGCACAGAAGTTCGGGAAGGCCGAAAATGGGCCTGTTTCCAGCTTCCAGAGAGCCTCCAGAGTCCGGGGAGGCCATTTTCACTCTCTCGGAGGATTGAGGAAAGCCTCCGGAGCCCGGGGAGAGAAAAAGTCTCCCCCCCACACTGGGGTGCAGGAGGCCAACTAGACCAGGCCCACCACACCCACCCAACAACCAGGCAGAGAACCCATTGCTCAGTGGTGGGATTCAAATTTTTTTACTACCGGTTCTGTGGGCGTGGCTTGGTGGGCGTGGCAGGGGAAGGATACTGTAAAATCTCCAGTTAGGGGTGGTATTTGCTGGTCTCTGAACTACTCAAAATTTCCGTTACCCGTTCTCCAGAACTGGTCAGAATCTGCTGAATACCACCTCTGCCTTTGCTAAAATTTTGAAGCCCACCCCTAGTCACAGGAAAGCAGGCAAAATCCCTTGCCTCATGCATTTGAAGATTTCCTCGTGCCAGGGTTCCTCAAAAGTGTGAGTCGTGACAATCTACGTGGAATCGGAGCAACCTAGAAGGTGTGCCACTTTTTTTTTTTTTAACCGATCAAGTTTGGCACAGCTTAGCCCTGTCAAAACTAGCAAGACCAAACAATACAGGGAACAAAGCCTATGTTGGCTTTGTGGATTAGGATGCAGAGGTAAGGGAGTACAGGAGAAGAGGCAAATTCTGATTCCAAATCACAAGAGGCTTTACTTTTTAACTTAACTTCCTGAAGTGGGTTTGGGAATGAACTGGGAACCCATGAAGATAACATAAAACTGGTGCAATGTGATCACAGTGTTTACTTCCAGACAATATTCTTGGTGTGTTTACTTGTACAGACCTAATTTACCCACGAGGAAGCCAAGTTAGAGATGTGGGATTTGGGATGACAACGAACCGTTGCCCTTCCCACAATGCACCTTTGCTTTTTGTCAAGAATAATATTGCAACACTTGGAAAAGTGCGAAACCTGAAAGATAACTGAAAGAGAATCCACGTGTTGGCATGAGAAATGCAAATCAAGCTGGGTTGCTTAAAGATGTGAACAGAATAAAAATAAATCACTGAACATCAATAGGAAAGAGTCAATCTTCACTTTATATGTGTCGGCACTGTTAGGAGGCAGGCAGAGAATGTCAATGAGACCAACCAACACAATCTGCCTCTTTCTTCGTGTATTAAGTCTGCATATGGAAGAGAAAATGGGATGAGGATTTGGATGCTTATCGAACAATCTCTCTCTCTCTCTCTATTTAAAATAATTTTTAAAAATCTAAACTTTAATGCTTCAGATTGCAGTTATTAGCATGGCCACAAGATGGAGCTCAAATTTAAACAAGGACAGCCAGGCTGCAAATTGCAGATTAATTTGTAATAATTATTATTACTGTAACTCAGGCAGATGGTTTGGAGAAGCACAGAATGTGGCTGGGCCCCTGCTCACCCTAGTTGGATTTCTCAAATTGTCAATAGCCATTAACTGCTTGGATCCACCTAGCCATTCACCACAACCGTAATCCTTCAGTGGCCAATTGGCCATCATCACACACCTTCATTCCTGAGGCTGCAGTCTTAAAGTGTCCAAAATCTGTCGCTCATGTGAACAAACCTTCAAATGTATTTCCTCAAGTAAGCCAGCTTAGGTTGTTAAAACAAGCCTTAAATCGCCTGCTTATGGAAGAATTCCTTCCCAAATTACAAAATAAGTGTTTGAGTAATTTCAAAATACGAGAATAACACCTACTTGTATTTGAGTTCCCATTTTAATCCTTAAATTTCTGATGCCTTTCTGAAGTTGACTGGTAGGTCGTTAGAAGAAATCAGCCAGCTAACTACATTAATATAATACACAGCTGGGATAATACCATTCTACAACAGAAATCTAATACGTACAAACTTCCTAGACATTTTTTAAAAGTATTATTTTCATTCCACCTTTACTGTTTTTATAAACAACTCAAGGCAGCAAATATACCTAATACTCCTTCTTCCAGAGATGGTATCCAGCAGGTTCTGACCAGTTCTGGAGAACCAGTAGCAGAAATTTTGAGTAGTTTGGAGAATCGGCAAATACCACCTCTGACTGCAGATTTTACAGTATCCTTCCCCTGCCAGGCCCACCAAGCCACATCCATAAAACTGGTAGTAAAAAAAAATTGAATCCCACCACCTGCCTTCTTCCTCCTATTTTCTCCACAACAACAACCCTGTTCTGGGATGAGATACATTAACTAGCCCAAGGCTACCCAGCCGGCTTTCCTGCCTGAGGCAAGATCAGAATTCATAGTCTTCTGGTTTCTAGCTTGGTGCCTTAACCAATAGGCAAAACTGGGTCTCCAAACTTGTATATCTTTTCTGACATGAAAAATGTAAAGACAGCAACAAAAGGTCATTATCCCATTACTGGTTAATATTGTGCTATACAGATAAGTATATTGGAGGGTGAAGAGTATAAAGTTAATATAACTTTCAATAGCTCTGGGCAACTCTATTAACCAGTCCAATAAAAAATAAAAAAAAATTATCAAGAAAAGGATGGGACAGGGGAATTCTGCATTGTCTGAATGTAAAAGTCAGCGCCAGAGGACTGGAAGTTAATCTGTGACACTCTGAGCAAGGGGGCCTAAGGAAAGAAGCAATATTTTTGGCATAGCATTACAACAAATGAGTCCCCATACTGTAGACAATGGCTTTAATTTACTAGAGCATCACCATCCTCTCTTAACAACCCCATAATTCCTTGTGGGGTGGACTCTGGGCAATTGAATGCAGCTGAGTGTTTACTGGCCAGATGCCCTTACTGTCACCAATGCAGAGTTTTTCCCCCCCAGCAAATATATTCTCAGTGTGCCCAGAGAGAGAAATATCTGCCTCTACCTAGGATTGAACTCACAGCCTCCAGATTGTGAGGCGACAGCTCCACCTCTAGGCCACTGCACCACTCTGTTAATTTACTAGAGCATCTACCAATAAAAAAGATACTAGTCATATCCAGTGTTTAATCCCAAATAAACTTATTATCCGGTCCATTGACATCTTTGCAAGTTTGTACCTTAAGGCTGCAAAGCAAAAGCAGGCAGGCTAAAATAATATGGAGGGAAAGGAGGAAAATGATTTGAAGAATTTTGATTATGTTGTCAGCAGTATAAAAAGGGATGCTTAAAAGCAAAAGGAAGAGATGCCCACCACAGTACTGTAATGACGGAATCATTTACTTTGTTCCAATATTAAGTGGCTCACATAAAACAATTAAATTACTTTTAGAATGTTAACACAGGCACAGAAATAGAAACAACCTAGTTATCGAAGTAAAAGCAACTGTAATTCAAAATTGTTTAATAATATTCTTTACTGCCTTAGAGCCTGGTCTAATGCTTGGAAAAATTTGTATCACACCATTGTGTGAAGAATTACTATCATTCAGAGTAGATAGCATAACTTACTAAATAGATAATTATCCTTTGAGATTATATATTACTTTTTACATTATTGTTAAAAATGTGGACATTTTCTGTAGGCAGTAGTAGTAGTAACCAGGATCTCAGAGCACTGAAATCCAACATAGAGAAATATGAATAAATTTGAGTAGAAGAGGAGTGGCAGGTGTGAAATTATAACATCTAAGGTCAACATTGATTGATTGGTTTACTTATTTATGTCATTTATGGCCCCACTGTTAACATTACAGTGCTTCCTGCGAAGCTTACAATAAAGAAACCAATTCAATATGTCAGCTAACAGCCTTTAAATCTCCAAACGAATAGCAAGACAAATAAATGAAAAATAATGAATTTCCCTGAAGCTATCAAGTAACAGATGAAGAACATTGTGCCCTTCCTCAATAAAATTCCAGAGTTATTTAAGCTGCTTTAAAGTAATGGAAAATAGCCATGGGCCTAGGAAAAGGATGCCATAGAAAATTATAATCCCTTCTCTTTATCCTTATATCTGTATCTTATCATAATGAGTCATTATGTGTGAGTTGGTGGAGCTATATAAATGCAGAGAGAGAGAAAGGGAGAGAGGGAGAAGATAGTACATTGAACTTTTCAATGTACATTACTGGAACAAACCTGCAATATCAGCTCTGCTTTAAAGTTCTGCAACAATTCTTAGAATGTCCATGTAGAATTGTGAAATGTTTCTGATGTAGAAAGATCTAGCTACAACATGGATTTCAGGAAAGCAAGGAACGCAGGCCTTACTTAGCCAGCCTCAGCAGAATCAAAATGTTCTGGGGATCTAAGAGTTGAATGGGTTCTAGGATTGAGGAGTGTTGAGTGACTTAAATGGCCATTGCTGGATCAGACATTTCTGAATCAAAAAACGCTTTATATGGTGGTTCACAATTTCCTATGGGTTGGAAAGGCAATGCAAGAATAACAATTGAATTGGTCTAGGCACCTCCACCCAGCAGCTTTAAGCTGTTTCTCTCTGCCATGGGGATGAATGAGGTGAGGGTGGTGTTGCTAAGGGCTTCTTGTGTTCCACAGCTACTAATCAGGATGTGAAAGATTGGCTGCTTCAACAAAACGAAAACAGAGGCAGGAAGTGCCAGTAAGTGCCAGTAACAGAATAACAGAATTGGAACCTGGAGATCTCCTAGTGCTTCCTTTTCAAGCAGGAGACCCTATACTATTTCAGACAAGTGGTTGTGCAACCTCTTCTTAAAATCCTCCAGCGATGGAGCACTCAGAACGTCTGAAGACAAACTGTCCCACTGATTAATTGTTCCCAACTGTCAGGAAATTTCTCTTTATTCTCTCCTTGGTTAGTTTCCATCCTTTGCTTCTTGTTCTGCCCTCAGCAAGTTCTCACAGCCAACCTTGTCAATTTGGCTGAGGGGGGCGTGGGATAGGTGTAAATGGTATGTGAGAATGACCTTGGGAGACCAAGTAAACAAATGTTGCCTAAAAAACAGTCGGATAAAAAGGGAGCTTAGACCACAGCTGCACCGTGGGCAGAGCAAGGGTCTCAGGAGGGACCCTCCCTAAGTTATTGGGCTGTGAAGGTGCTGGTGGGAACATTGTACTTACAAGGTTCTGTAAATGTAGCTTTACAATAAAGTAGCTTATCTGGTTGTTTGTTTATTTATTAAATTTATACACTGCACATTTCACTATCAAGCGATTCTGAGCAGTGTTTCCTGATTGGTCTACTTGGCAAGGCTGACAGCATGGCTGCTAGTGAAAACTACATCCCTGCCAAGCATCAGGAAGATGGGTATTCACATGGGCCCTGCCAGCCACACTTTGCTCCTTAGGCTTGAGATTAAGAAGCTGTTGCATTTGTTGCAGACGACTCCCTCTTAAAGCAGGGGTCTCCAACCTTTGCAGCTTGGTGGTCTGGTTTGGGGGGGAGGGGAATTGGGCTGTGTCAGCGGCAGGCTGACATGCATGTGTGCATGCAGCCCTTGTGCAAATGATGGGTCAGTGCAAATGCACTCAGCTCGACTTCTATGAGCTGCAGGCTGGCATGCATGCATGCAAGTATTCGCTGGCCTGCTGTGCAGGTGTGTGAGTGCCCACCAACCCACTGCACACACACTGGTCTGCTATGCATGTGTGCGAGTGCTTGCCAGCCCACTGCTTGAGCATGTTGAGTTGTATGTGTGCAGTCAGGCCAGCCACTCATGTGGCCCAATTTCGAATAGGCCACTGCCCTGTTATGGGCCGTGGCCCAGGAGTTGGGGACTTATGCTCTAAAGCATTTTCCTGTGGAATAACAGGGCCCAGAGATAGCACTGTCCTTTCTTAGCCAGCACTTCCAAGGTGGATATCTGTTATTTTATCTTTGTTGTGCTAGTATTTTACCTCATCAAATCAATTTTTTCTCATTCATTTGATTTGCCTTTAGTGTTGTGTTTTTCAAATTTTGCTATTTGTTGACTGAATAAACGATAGTTCAATTATTTAAATGTACTTTCTGGCTGCTTTTCACTATAGGTAATCTGAAATGGAGCTAAAATCGCCAGAATTATAGCTTTTTATGAGCAGGTGACCCATGCCAAATTGAAAACAAAACATTTTTTTTCTTTTGAGAACCTCCAATATCAATTTTATTTCTTGGCTGAATTTTTAGCAATAGTTCCCTGTTTCTTGAACTTAATCATTTGAAACTTGGCAGGATTCATCAAAGATTTTATGTTCTTTTTCAACAAGCACCAGATTCAATATTAGTTTCCTGTTTAATGAAAACCACAGCCAAGTAAGTGGCCCTAATGATATGGCAAAAAAGTAGCTCTCTTTTACAATGTTTTTATTTAATAAATTTATTTTAATGGCATGCGGTGGTATTTTGGACTTATTAGAAACTTTTGTATCAATGTATAAAAAGGCCAGGATTTCAATTCTTGGTCCTCCTGATTGAGTTTGCTTTTAATCTCTCAATATTGGCAGGTGTGAAACTACATTAGCTACTGAAATTGATTTAAATATATACAGTCAGAACAGAGGTTAAAAAGAGGGAACAGGAAGACCAAAGTGCAAGGGAATCCTATCTTATCAGAAATGATTAGGTGTCCTCATCAAAGAGATCAATCTTCCCAGACATGGTTGGAGAGTTACCTCAAATTGCCACCTCATTTCATCGGGAAGGTGGCAGATTAAGAAAAACTAACATAAAACAGGATGCAGAATTCTGATAGATAAGCAGAATGTAAATGAATGTAAACTTGTTTTCAGAGAATGGAATGGAACGGAACAGAACAGAAAGAACAGAATAGAATACTTTATTGGCCAAGTGTGATTGGATCCATGAGGAATTTTTCTTTGGTGCATAAGCTCATGGTGTACATACAAACAACAAAGTAGTATAATCATAAGTTACTAATAGGAGAAGGTAGTAGAAAAGATGAGAGGGATAATACTAATACAGCCATACTACATGGGTAAATATCCTTAGACACAAGACAGTTCTGTGGGAATTAGGAGTTCAGCAGTGATGACATGAGGTAAAAAAAAACCCTGTCCCTATGTCTAGTTGTTATCCTTAGACATAAGACAAAAAAGTACTTAATCTAAACGGTTATATGTGCTTCATCTACAAATGCTGCCCAGTGAAGTAATTTGTTGATAAATGCCAACTTTGTTTTTGAAATATAACAGAGAATGAACTAGGCATTTCCCAGAGACAGTGATGTCACCCTTAAATTCTTTCACCACTTTGGTGCTTCTGACAAGGAACTATTAGTATGATTGTAGATCAACTGAAAACATTCTGTTCATAGTCCATCCCAAAACTTCAATTACCATGACTATAATTAAAACCTGAAGAAGCAAGGAAAAGTGATATTACAAAACTTAAGATCATTACATCAAACATCAGCTCATGTGGGAGGGCTTTGATAGCAACCCATCTGATCATTATCCTCTGTTGACAGAAAAATAATATGGCTGCCATAAGACCAAATTAACACTAGGTTGCTGGCCACAAATAGGATGGAAAATCCTGCCTTCTGAACAATCTTCAAATACTATAAGATTCAATCCAGTCAACCTCTGTATATACAATTGGTAGAAAGGAATATATCACCTGTTTCAGGTAAAGTTCTTTGGATTGCCTTCACATGTATTAACTCAAATGCCCTTGCTAGACTGATTTACCAACTATACCAATCTCTCCTTTACGTAAAACTTAATATCCACGACTAATGTGTTATAAAAATATGAGCTGAGGAACAAGTTTTTAACATTTTTATGGAGAAGGCTAGAAAGTTCTGTTGGTGGGAGAGGAAAGAAAATCACAAATGTGCTTCTCAAAATAGAAGTCCCAAGGAACCTGCTATTTTAATACGTCCTTATGTTTGGCGTCATATTTAGCAAAGCTTTCAAGCACAGGATAATTGTAGCTATATGAACGATGTTGCGTAGGAAGAATGGGAAAAAAATAAAGGGTAGAGTTGGGCAGCTATAGGAATTGAATAAGTGAACACATAAATTCTTTAAAAATGCTGTTAATTTGCCAGGCCACAAACAAGAAAGAATTAAAAATAGAGCGAACAAAATCAAAGTGCAGAATTAGACTACAGGTAGTCCTTGATTTACAACAGTTCTTTTAGTGACCATTCAAAGTTACAATGGCACTGAAAAAAGTGACTTATGAACATTTTCCACATTTACGACTGTTACAATATGCCCATGGTCATGTGACCAACATTCAGATGACTCATATTTATGACAGTTGCAATGTTCTGGGGTTATGTGATCACCTTTTGTGATCTTCTGACTAGCAAAGTCAAGGGAGAAGCCAGATTCACTTAACAACCAGGTTACTAACCTAACTGCAATGATTCACTTAACAACTGTGGCAAGAAAAGGTTGCAAGATGGCACTAAATTCACTTAACTATCTTGCTTAGCGACAGAAATTTTGGGCTCAATGGTGGTCATCAGTCAAGGGCTGCCTGCACTTCCTATATTCAATCACAAAAGGAGCAGTTTGGGTAGACCAGAATTGCAGCTGGCAACTGGGAGTGGATAATGACCCCAGGGAATAATTAAACAATTTAGGCAAAGTTGGGAATTTTACATCTTTCCTCTACAGTAAGTTTAGTGGATTAATTAGAATTTTTGTTTGTTTCCAAACTTGTATGAAATCTTCTAGGTTTGAGACTAATTTTTCTGGTAATGTCCCTTGAAGATCTAATCTACCAATGAAGCACTTCAGACTATTTCCTTTCTATACAAGGCATTGTGAAATGAATGGATGTTGTCCACCTACAGTGACTAATCTTCTTTATTTTAAAATTAATTAAACATTTATTCCCTTTCCCGGAGGGGTTCCTATGATTCTTCTGCCTTAGCTTCCACTTTAACTGCAAAATAAATGAGTGAATATGAAACTGAGAGCTGACTTCCACCAACAGCTGACGGAGCACTTGAACATGGACCAACAACAATTACATTTTCTGCAATTAAAAATCCCACAAAGAAACATTGTCATATCCACATCTGCACATCTTCACCTTCCATTTTACACTATTAATCGGATGCTAACATTGGTGGCTTTTAGCTGACAACCCATTAGCGGGGATTTCCACATCTTGGTAATTGTAAAATGAAATTATGGTAACAGTATTTTCAATGCAATGTAAATGAAAGGCAGACTGAAAAAAGAAAAATGCAAAGATTATCTTTTGCTTTTGAGAAGTTAAGAATTGCCCAGTCACACCCCAAAGGTGCTTTTTCAACAGGCAATTGAACTTTCTGAAGAAGCTTCTTGGATGAGAAGCAAAACATTTTCAAAGAAAAACCATTAAGTCCAGTTGCCTCTTGAAAAGCACTTTTGGGACATCCATGACCTGGATGACCGAGAATCTCCATAGACGTTTACCCAATGGTGTCTTTATAATTTAAAGATTGAATTTAAGCCCATGTGTCTACAATGATAATCCAATAGGAACACGCTAACATGAGAAATATTTAATTAACTAAAGTTGCACTATCTTAGAAGGACCAAAGGAATACTATCAACCCATAATCTATTTACCAAGATGGAAGTATCTATTTTGGTTTTGGTGTAAGTATATACCGAAATGTTCGGCGGTTCGAATCTCTAGCACAGTGTAAAGGAGTGAGCTCCCGTTACTTGTCCCAGCTTCTGCCAACCTAGCAGTTTGAAAGCATGTAAAAATGCAAGTAGAAAAATAGGGACCACTTTGGTGAGAAGGTAACAGCATTCTGTGCGCTTTTGGTGTTCAGTCATGCCGGCCACATGACCACTGAGACGTCTTTGGACAGTGCTGGCTCTTCAGTTTTGTAACGGAGATTAGCACCATCCCCTAGAGCCGGAAACGACTAGCACGTATGTGCGAGGGGAACCTTTACCTTTACCTTATATACCGAAATGCCAATTAAATCCAAAGAGCCTGTCCGTTCTCAAGCCCCATCTTTTTATAAAAAATTGAATAGAAGGTCATTTGTGGACTTGAAAAAAAAAACCAATATCAATCTTTATTGTTACAGTGTCAGACCAAAATTGCACAACAAGAAGATGTTTTCAAACACAGTTGTACTTTCCTGAATCCCAGTGGTTTGGAAAAGTTTGGCTGTGATTGTACATGCTGGCCTCCAAATATTTCCTGCAGACCACTCCAGGTGGCATTTATGCTTTTCTCATTGTGTGTGAAACAAGCACATTTCAAAACAAGTCAAAATGCTGCTGGAACAGAGCCTGAAAATAATGGGAAAGGCTGGTGGACATTTGTCAACCCATAGGCAGGTAAGTTAAGCAATGGCATTTTGAAAATTGGGGTGGGTGATTTTAGATCCTTAGGGAGATTCTTCCTTTTGGATAGCCCTGTCTTCCTTAGGCTTCATTGCCATGGTTGTTTAGAAAACACAGACATACACACAAAGATACTCATATCATTTTTAAGATAGGGCTTAGACTTCAGATTCCAAGTTCAATTCTACCTTCTCAATTGTTGAACTGAAATTATTTTACCACCGATTTTTCCTTCCTCCCTCCCTCCCTCCCTCCCTTCCTTCCTTCCTTCCTCCCTTCCTTCCTCCCTCCCTCCCTCCCTCCCTCCCTTCCTTCCTTCCTTCCTTCCTCCCTCCCTCCCTCCCTTCCTTCCTCTGCATGTTAGCTCTGCCGTGGGCACCTGCAATTTCTTTACTCTCACTCCACAATATTTCAAATGTAAGAATATCAGAGATGCTGGGATGGAAGAATGGTGCCGAAGGTGGGAATTGTTTATGCAACCTCTGTCAACAAAGAATAAAGAATTTGTGCTAAAGAAGAGATACATATATCACCCTGCTCCGAACTGGAATTCTTTTTTTCATGCTCTTCTTTGACAGAATAATTGGAATTTTCTGCCCCACCAGTAGTAAATCTCCTTTCCTGGTTTTTATATGATTTCTGCAAATGCTTTGAAATTATTCCCCTGCTTGAGATCTTTTATTTGAGAATGTTCAGTGTAATAATAACGCCAACCTTTCTTTCCTGCTATTTTTCTCTTTGGGACTAACATGAAATATTGCATTTATTCACCCTGTAATGGAGACATGTATCTCTTTTCAGCAGCCTGAGTCCGCATGAGTTATAGCCCACCAGAAATGCAATTTGATTGGATAGGAAAGCAGGATTTTGAATTAAATTAGCTATTTTCTGCTTAGGCAATAATTATCCCAGAGGGAAAAACATGTGCACTCAGATGACAGAGAGTCTGTTTTCAAATCTTGCTTCATGCAACAATATTTATCATCTTTCCTGCAAGGTTGCAGAACAAAATAAGCAACCTGTTAATTTTTTAAAAAAGGAATTATTCCAACTGCATGTTTCTGAAAAAGCATGAAATGACTTAAGACAAAGCTGAATTATAAAACATTTTAAACATAGGAGCACAGAATGACTGAATCATAAAAAAAAAGTTTATTCTAATTTGGGGAGCTTTGATCCAAGATATATTATATTATAGCAAATAACAGATCAGATGTAACACATCTGAAGAAAAAAAAAGAGTCTAGCTATTTCTTAACAATACTGCCTTCAAACATTTTCAAATCCCAGAATCTAATTTCTGATATTATTACTAAGAATAGAATAGAATAGAATAAAATGGAATGGAATGGAATGGAATAGAATAGAATAGAATAGAATAGAATAGAATAGAATAGAATAGAATAGAATAGAATAGAATTTAATCCCTTCATGTTCTGACAACTCTCTTGCGCTTTCCCAATAGCTGTGTTTCTTAGCATTTCTCTTTTCCAGGTTTGAACTTGAAGTGCATTAACAGAAATATAATGTAGAGATCATCCAATGTGATAATTCCTTTCTGCTGTATTGTGGTCAGTTTGTACCTGGAAAACTGTCCTCATGCAGAAGGACATTGAGAAACTGAATGCAGAGAAGAGCAGTTCAGATGATGAAAGGCTTGGAAGCTAAATCCTATGAATAATGATTAAAGGAAGTGGGCATGTTTAACCCAGTGGTAGGATTCAATTTTTTTTACTACCGGTTCTGTGGGCGTGGCTTGGTGGGCATGGCAGGGGAAGGATACTGTAGAATCTTCATTTCCTCCCCACACCTGGGGGAAGGTTACTGCAAAATCCCATTCCCTCCTCACCCCACTAACCTGCTTTCCAACTCCGTTCTCCTGTGCAGGGCAACAAAAGAAGACCCAGCCAATCAGCTGGGACTCGGGAGGCAGAGAATAGATGGGGGGAGGGGCCAGTCAGAGCGGGTACTTGCCGGTTCTCTGAACTACTTAAAATTTATGCTACTGGTTCTCCAGAACTGGTCAGTTCTGCTGAATACCACCTCTAGTTTAATCCAAAGAACAGAAAGCTAAGAGAAGCATGATTACAGTCTTCCAATACTTGAGAAACTGTCACAGAGATGAAGGAATGGATTTGCTCTTCATAGTTCCCTAATAGGCTGAACTAAGAAGAATAATGACTGGCTCACTACCTTCCCATGAGTTTTCATGATTGAAAGTAGTTTTAGGTCTACTAAGCATCTCGTTAGGTCTAACTAAGCAGGTGTCCACTCAGAAATACATATTTGAATGTGATGGAGTTGGGTTCTAATGAAGTTCATTCTATCTAGTTGTTACAAAGTCTACAAATTTTAATAGAAACTACTGTAAATTCAATCACAAAACAAAGCAAACCTAAATGATATTGTGGAGATGAAGCAGTGATAAAATTATGCCCATCATGGAAAGGATTGACATCAATGGACTCAGGGAATTCACAGGGCCCTTACTGACAGAACTTTTTTTTTAATTTTAAAAGAAAACTTTATTAGAGATTAAAAAAGAAAAACACTATGTACAATACATCAAATACAACCTTACGTTGTAGACAAAATCTATATATACAAATACATAATAAATAAACATATAAAACATATGTTTCTAATCAACTAAGAGGGTGTGCTTTTTCTTGGTAATAATTTTACTACTGTTTGTTTCTTATTTGGTAAACATTCTTAATAAATGGTATAAGTGGATTAAAGAGAAAAAACCAGGAAATTAAAAGATATGTTTCTGAATGGAGTAATACTCCATTCATCAGAAACATATCTTTTAATTTCCTGGTTTTTCTCTTTAATCCACTTATACCATTTATCTAAGCTGTAATATATCTTGAGTCTTCCTTATTCCTAAGTTTTTGTGTAAGTAGGTCCATTTCAGCGCAGTCAAGTATTTTCTGAGTAATCAAATTATTTGTTGGCATTTGTTCGCCCTTCGAACATTGTGCCAACGCAATTCTTGCCGCTGTGATTATATGGAGAATTAAATATTTCGTTTCATTTGCCTAGTCCCCTTTTAACATTCCCAACAAAAATATTTCAGGTTTGAATTCTAATGGAATACTTGTAATTTCTTTTATCCACAGCACCAGCCTGAAGATCGCGAGTGGGACCTTGTTGAAACGTTGCCAAGATACTCTCAATCTTACACAGGAAAAGACTCGAACACACCATGACCTGCATACCTGTACCCGTGAAAATCTACGAAAATATATATACTGTATACACACACACACACACACACACAAACACCTTTCTCTAAGTATGCACTTACAAAGTTTGTTGAGGCTAGAACATAACATGTACAATTTGAAAAAGCTGACACTACAATAAGACAATAAAATACTAAAATTAAGATATATAATCATGATACTAAAAAGCAGCATACAAACGGCACCTTAAATTTTGCCAGCTAACATTCATGTGCTGGTAATTTTCACCAATCATATAATACATCTTTTATCAACTGTAGTGATGCAACTATGAACTTTGCAAATGCCATTGTAATTATGTTTGCACAGATGGCATAAATATAATTTAAAACTAGCAAAATGCAGAATTTAAATACCAGAATTCACTTGCTCTAATGAGGGTACTTTTCAGGCTTAATTTAAAAGTAAAGAGTAAAGCTCATTATCTATACAAAGCCTATGGACATCAGCAGAAAAATAAATTGTTATTGTAAAATGAATCTGCAAATTTTGTAATTACGAGACAATTTAATTATCTGTCTTAATCAACCATGCACCCGCTCTTTGCTTAGGTGGCTGCAGTCTTGCTATAAAAATATCTATGCATTTTTGCAGAGGACCTAATTTAATCAAATGAATACTTGCCTGAACCCTTTTCTGCATATTTTTTCAAACTTTCTTCTTTGACTGGTTGAAAGAAGAAGGCTTTCAATCTTCTTTTTGGAAGGAAAAGAAAATTTCAGCAGCATGCTTGGGAACTCAGAATGAGATTCTGACATTTAGCTTTGTTGTTAGGTGACTGAAAGCAGGGGCAGCTCTAGACATTTTGATGCCCTAGGCGAAGTCTTATCTTGACACCCCTTAATCTTTGAGCAGGTCTATAGTGCATGGAGTGTGCTCTTATACTGCATTTCTGGGTATCACTTTCATAAATTGACAGTCATGTAACTCACTCCCTGAGAACCTTTCTTTCAGACCTTTCTCCTGTTTTGATATTATACATAGTCCTTGGCTTACAACAGTTCATTTACTGACCATTCAAAGTTACAGTGGCACCGAAAAAGTGACTTATGACCATTTTTCATGCTTATGACCACTGCAACATCCACATGGTCACGTGATCAAAATTCAGATGATTCATATTTATGATGGTTGCAATGTCCCAGGGTCATGTGATCATCTTTGGTGACCTTCTGACTAGCAAACCAATAGAGAAGCCAGATTCACTTAACAACCATGTTACTAATTTAACAACTGTGGCAAGAGAGGGCATAAAATGGGGCAAAACTTCCTTTGTCTCATCTAGCAACAGAAATGTTGGGCTCAATTGTGGTCATAAGTTGAGGACTACCTATATTACCTGCTTCCGGAGCTACATAGCTGTAATAATTTCTTTTTCAGGCTTGCAATGCCTAATTGGGGGTGTTGTTTGCTACCAGTTGACTGAGTGTTTTTGAAAAGCCTAGAAAGAAAAGGGTTCTAAAGCAATGAGGAAAGATTATCAGGTTACACTCACACTGTGTATTTCAGAAGTTTTTCCAATTATGGAGGTACACCTCAAAATTTGGTGCCCTCGGTGACTGCCTAGGTTGCTTAGGCCTAGAACTGGCCCTGATTAAAGTACATTCAATTTTTCCTGATGTAAAGGTTTCAGTTACACGTCATGGGAGAATATCTTAAGGCCCAAAGCAGGAAGTGTGGACAGGTAGGGTGAGAGAGCTTTGTAAAGAGATGGAACAGAAAACCAAAAAACAAGCTAGAAAAACTGGCTGAGGAATTCTGGGAGTTGAAGTCCACAAGTCTTAAAGTTGCCAAGGTTGGAGAACCCTGGTATAGAGCATGGCTTCTGGAATTCTTGACAACCTGTTTACCAGCAATGGCCAGATGTTTGTGAGTAAGTAGAAGCACAGATAGACTGCCAATATTCTGGTCATGAGACCACAAGGGAAGAGATCAAGAGGTTCAGACTGGATAGGGCCAGTTTGATGTAGTGGTTAAGGTCAGTGGTAGTTCCAACCAGTTTAACAACTGGTTCACTGAGTGCACACTTTGCTAGAACCAGTCCGAACCAGCAGCAGCCCACCTCTGGTTAAGGTGCTGGTCTAGAAACCAGGAGATGGTGAGTTGTAGCCCCTCCCTTGGCATGAAAGTCAACTGGGTGTCTTTGGGCCAGTCACTCTCTTTCGGCCCAACCCCTCTCACAGGGTTGCTGTTCTGAGGAAAATTTGTTGTTCTGAGGAGGAAGAAGGAACATTGGGTATAATCACCACCTTGAGTTATTTATAAAAATAATACAGGCGAGATATAAATAAAACAGTTTTTTTTACCAAGTAGTTGTTGAACTGCTTTACACCTGGGGATATGCTGGAACTCCCATCTTTCTTTTGCTGATTCCTCCCTGCATTAAAGTTGGTCCTTTTGGAAGCTTATTGTGCTGAGGGACATCATTTCCTTTCAACATTTTGTAGGTTAGAAAGAATAAAAAGCAAACCATCTTTCACATTTTTTTAAAAGAAGAATTTTAAAATTGCACACACGGCGCTTGTAAAATTCTCGCCCTGCCACCCCCAACATCAGTTGCCCATTAAATTAATTTTTGCTCAAGAAGGTCTTAGGGCCACATGGCATAGAAGATAACATGTAACTTGTCATTCTCCAATTGACCAAGTGGAAAAGACTTCAACGTATTCAATTTTTTTCCCCTTATGTGTGTATTGGGGGAAAGAACCTCAGTTAGCTTTTCTTTTGAGAGTAGCTGGATGTTAATTACAGATTTGAGCATATATTGTTTCAAAATGTTTTGTTATTTTAATTAGCCACTCAGTGTATGTAACTGCTGGCTGTATGTGTCACAGTTCCTAATTACATCTGGGCTGCTCTTATATTATTAAAACATAATGCGTCTGCTCTTTTGTTTTATTTCATTGAATGAAAGATTCTTTCCCATTTAGGCTTCCTTATTCAGACAAACTTTTGAATAGTCTTTATTCTCATCCACCATGTTCTGTAAGCAGATGGTGGACTGATCTCTACTATGGGGAAAACACAGTTTGGCATACTATGGTTATCTTCAATCAGAACAGAGCTGGAAGGGACCTAGTCCAACTTACTGCTCAAGCAAGAGACCATTTCAGACAAGTGACTGTCCAGTCTCTTCTTGAAAGCCTCCAGTGATGAAGCATCCACAACTTCTAAAGGCAAGCTGCTCCACAGGTTAATTGTTCTCACTGTTAGGAAGTTTCACCTTAATTTCAGGTTGCTTCTCTCTTAGTTAGTTTCCATCCATTCTTTTCGTCTTGCCTTCTGGTGCTTTGGAAAATCTTGTGACAGGGCTGCCCAATAGTTTTAGAATTGGTGACCAGATAGGAATCCCAAGATGATGTTGAGGCAAGCGTAGAAAACCGTTTTCTAAGACAAATTAGTTTTTCCAACCAAACTACTGGACCACAGCTATATGCTGTTTCTATTTTATAACAATGCATGTGGCGCCTTTTTATTTTTAATTTATCTTTTATCACTGACTTTATCTGTATTCCCACCTTCTGTTTCTATCAATCCATAAGGCGTCTTAGAACAATGAATGAAAATATAGCCTATGAAACCTGACAATCAGACAGATAAAGTTAAAATCAAAACCAACATTTTAATCAATCATTAAATTTTGGATCATGAAATAGATCATGAAATGACAAGGAAGCAGCTGGAAAAGAAGGTGCAACTTTGACACCTTCCTAAGTACTGAGAGAGTAAAAACCAAACCTATCTCCATGGGAATCACATGAGTCACGGTGGCACAGTGGTTATAATGCAGTACTGCAGGCTACTTCTACTGACTGCAATTTGGCAGTTCGAATCTCAACAGGCTCAAGGTTGACTCAGCCTTCCATCCTTCCGAGGTTGGTAAAATGAGGACCCAGATTGTTGGGGGCGATATGCTGACTCTGTAAACCGCTTAGAGAGGGCTGTAAAACACTGTGGAGCAATATATAAGTCTAAGTGCTATTGCTATTGCTATTCCATTGTCTGAGAGTCACCCCCCAAAAAGGCATATTCCTGTGGGCCCAATAGTAGAGATTCTAACAATAGAGGCAACTTCAAACAGTCTTCTTTTTCTTCTGATTTAACGGGAAGATTCACAGTAGAAGATGTGATCCCTCAGACAGCCAGATCCTAAATTCATTAGGAAATTAAAGGTCAACACCAACTTCTTAAAATGTGTCCAGCAACCAAGAGACACAGGTAGTCCTCAACCTGTGACCACGACTGAACTCGAAATTCCCATTGCTAAGCAAGACAGTTGCAAAGTGCATTGTGCCCCATTTTATGATTTATTTATTTATTTTATTTTATTTGTCAATCGCTTACAAGATAATAGGTATAAGTATAAACAAGAGTAAGAATACAGGAAATAGGTACGAATAAATGGGGACAATAGGACAGGGACAGGAGGCACGATGGTGCACTTATGCACACCCCCTTACAGACCTCTTAGGAATGGGGTGAGGTCAAGAGTGGATAGTTTGATGATCTTGTTTTGCCACGGTTGTTAAGCAAATCACTGGAGCTGTTCAATGAATCATGTAGGGGTTAAGCAAATCTGGCTTCCCCATTGACTTTGCTTGGTGAAAGCCAGCCAAGAAAGTTACAAATGACGATCACATGACATATGCCCGCCCCCCTCAGACAGTGCCACAGTGTCATAAATACATGCCAGTTGCCAAGTGCCCGAATTTTGATCATGTGCAATCATTGTAAGTGTGAAAAACAGTCATATGTGGCTTTTTTCAGTGCTGTCATAACTCTGAATGATCACTAAAAACCAACTGTAAGTTGAGGACCACTTGTAGCCAGGAAGTGCCAATATTTCAATACATGATGTCTACCCCTTGCAATAGTCAGTTGCGTGGTATTTTGCTACAAGTAGAATTTCCGGATACTTTTTAATAGTTATTATTTCACAAAGATAAGATGGCATTTGGACTTGCAGCATGGCACTTATCCATTACTATGATTTAATTAAAAGATATATAAGATCAGTAATACTGGGAACTTATGGGTGGGATGGGGTGAAAGAAGATATCTGTAACCTTACCACCACACTGTGAATCACAGTCTTATAACACGACCTTAAATTCTCGCTCACAAAATTAGCTTTGCAAACTTGATACTAGGTAAGGAACAAGTGGGACAAACTAAACAAAGGACTTAATTAAGATTAAGTTGTTTTAAAAAATCTATTTTCTATGTGCTTCTCCGTGTTGACATTGGTAACTATTTCATGTTAGAGGTGCTAGTGTTAATACTGAAAAATAATTAAAATTCACTTTTAATTGTTATTCCAGAAATCTTCCTGATGCCTTTGGGCCTTTCAGACGGTATAGCCAAAAAGAACAGTTTGTGGGACTGATCCAAAACTTCCCATGGATACCCGATCCATAGTTAAAATGGGATTCTGTAGAAAGAAATTGAGTGAAAAGCAAATGGACCAGAAGCAAGGGGATTTAAAAAAAACATATTAGTAGCCAGCAAACCTTGCAATATGTTCTGATCCTGTTCAGTGTACATTAACATTCCTAAAGATAATTCAGGAATAAATTAGGATTAAGTGAGGGCATAAATATTAGCAGTGCCATAAATATTAGCAGTGCCAATCATCTCTTTTTACAAACTCATTTTTCAATGAATAAATATCCTTATTCTTTTTTGTAGTGCTCTATTTTATTCAAGCCAATGGAAAGCGCCTGGAAGAAAATTACTGAGTTTTTTTTTTTTTAATGGAAGCAAATGATACAATTGCAAAGGAGAACAGGCTATGTTAATTCCTATAGAGCAAGGGTCTTCAAACTTGGCAAGTTTAAGTCTTGTGGACTTCAAACTCCCAGAACTCCTGAGCTAACATGACTGGAGGAGGAATTCTAGGAGTTGAAGTCCACAAGTCTTAAAGCTGTCAAGTTTGAAGACGCCTGCTATAGAGGCTTGCAGTACAAACACACAACCCCCTCAGGTACCATTTATTTCTCTTCTAATACCTACAAGTGGCAAAATTCAAGGTATAGAGCAGAGGTGGGGAATCATGGCCCCTTTATGACTTGTGGACTTCAACTCCCAGAATTCTTGAGCCAGCATGGAGTTGAAGTTCACAAAAGGATGATCGTTCCCTACCCCTGGTATAGAGAATTGTTTGGGAGGAAATTAACAGACTTCTGTGTGTAATGCAATGACTACAAAAGGGTCAAGTTCAGTGATGGGTTTCAAAGAGGATTACCACCGGTTCGGTGGGCCTGGCTTGGTGGGTGCATGCGCCAAATGCGCACTTTGCACATATGCAGAGGCTCTCCGACTCACCTCCTGCAGTCCCTGTAGCTTCAACAGTGACGTGTGGCAATCTACTGTGCCGTGCAAAACAGCTGCCCTTCAAAAACAGGGAACCAGGCCGAACCAGTAGAATAGAATCACTGGACAAGTTGTCGGCCACAGAGAACATAGTGATGGGAATTAAATCATCTGACATCACAGTAATATTAACTGATAGGCCATTCTGCAAAAGTAGATGAAAAGCTGATAAATCTGGACACAATCCAATCTTTCTGGAAGGTTGTTTATTAGCAGTTCCATGCAAAATTTGCCCCTTCTCTCACTTACCCAAAACATGAGTAAGGGAGGCAGAGAATAGATGGAGCCGGGGCCAATCAGAGGTGGTATTTGCTGATTCTCCGAACTACTCAAAATTTCTACTACCAGTTCCCGAGAACTGGTCAGAACCACCTCTGCCTCACATATTATTGAGAATATTCGTAAGTGCATCTGAATCCTTATGGAGATTTATGCATGCAGTATTATATTCTCATAATTTGAATAAGATTTTCTGACTTTTTATTGCAAAATATGCCCAGTTTAGCTCCATTTTTATGGCCTGAAACTGTTTCCTGAAGTGTACCTTCTGAATCTTTCATTTAATATTTTAAAAATGGTTTGAGTATGCTTTAGACTAGAATGAAGTAGCCATCACAGCAAGCATATGTCCCATTGGTCACTATGCCAAAGTTTGCTGAATAATTGTTGTGGAATTTGCAGCCATCCAAAACATAGCACAAAGAAATGGCTTCCTTTTGCTCCTTGTGGTAAATGTATTTCTTCCTTTTGGCAATGGACAAGTGGTCAACCTATGAGTTATAAAGGTATTTTCTAAGGTTCTAAAAAGGGCATATATTGTTCAAATTGTAGTGTATTTTAAGGTAATTAAAACGAAGAATGCTGACAATCAAGTGCCAATTTTCTTGATCCATCTTACATTTTTAAGGATCCTTTTGATTTAAAAAATTGAATTATAATAACTGGAATATCAGCGTGTTGCCTATTAACCAAACCAGTAGCTCTCCATGGATGCTTAACCATTGCGCTATAGCAATTGTCTACTCTCATAAAAATCCAGCAGTATTAAATACTATACAAAGTTCTCTAACTTGGCAAACTAGAGAAATATTTAAGTTTGAAGCCTCCCACTGAAATCTACCCTTGTGTGCTACCTTTTACAAGCACAGTACAAGGAACACAAGTGGGTGTTGATCAAGAACCTTCGCTCTAGATTCTCGGCAGCGTTCCAAGGTTGTCAATCAGATTGTCACCATGGTATTTTGCATTCAAGCCCTTCTCTCTGCTCATTTGAACCCATGTTGCTGCTTTCTGGATTATGTTTTTACAACCTTCTTCCAACTCAAGGTTAACGCTTGGCCTGTTTTAGGAACTGCCCCATCACAGGTGCAAACAGGCATGAGTTGGAGGGATGTATTTTAGGCAAAGCATATTTTGAGCCAACAAAGCAATCACCATTTATTATTTTGTACCAAATCACATTCTGTTTTTATTTTCCCCTCGTGAGGCGATTTTGAAGTATTTTAAATGGTTAGAGAAAGGAGGGCAGAGAATTAATAGCTGGGTTATGTTTATTCCCTTTTCTAAAAGCTTTCTCTGTCATTCAGGGAAGGGCAGAAGAGACTATTACGGTATAATGTAAAAAAATGGGAAAATGTTGGAAAGAAAGTTTTGGCTGTTTACTTGGGAGAAACTGAATACATTGTGCAATATGCATTTATCAATAGTCATCTAGGTGCCTTTTAAACTAGGTGCCAGAGTACAAAGAGGTGGACCAAAGTTAATAAGAACTTCTAGCAGTGCTTGCTCATATTTGCTCACAACACATTAATTAAAACCCTACTTGCTACCCTTGCTTTGTGAATGATTATTTCTGTATGTATTGAATGCAGTCTTGAGTGGGTAGAGTCACCACAATGACAGGCAATTACTTCAAAAACAAAACAAGCACAAGTTTTATGTGCCAAGGCATTAAATTGTTCTACCTCTGTAAGAGGTAATTCCATCCAGGTCAATGTATTTGGATGTCACAGCAGGTCTCTTATTCATGGCCAAACTGGTTTTGTTGGCTGTTTTGGAGATACAGCATTTTATACCCAGGCCTATCAAGCTTATTACAAAAGCTTGAATCTTGCTTTCCCATTAATGTACAAGTTTGCTTCCATTAAACATAGACAACATTATTCAATGGTTCCTTTTTATTTTGGATTCTACAAAGAAATTCTAAGAAACAGGGGAGAAAATTAAGGTACAGAATATGTTATTATTATTCCTTTTAACATTCCATATATGCAATTATCATATTTTGCCAAACCCAAAGGCCCACAACTTTTGTTACTTACAAAAGTAAAGAACTTCTGGAGGTATAAGTCCTGCAATTTACCTTTTTTCGCTTATTTTTTACTGAATTATGATTAACAAACAACTACATCATATTACAAAAAAAGAACTACTACGTGGTAAAGAAACAGGTACTGTTCATGTATAAATTTACCATATATGTAAGTATATCATATTATGATCTATTGCTATTGAGGTAAATTATAAAATCCATCCAAATTTGATAAAATTATGGTTCCTGCTTCTTGTGTCTCCTTATTTTAACTTTAGCTGTAGTTTCTTTTCTAATGTGGCAATTTCAGAGTTCTTGTTAATCGAATATTATGTTATCTACACTTTTCCAATGTTGTACAATTATTTTTATTTTGGTTGCTTAAATTAAATAAATAATAAGTCCTTTATTTTTAAGTCTGAGGCTTGGACTTGTAAATAAATGCAGGAGGCCTAACTCTGGGGAAGATTCAATTCTTTGCTTAGTGGTGGGACTTATCTCAAAAATTTTATAACAAAGGTATATTTTTATCATATGACCACCACAGATTAAATAAAAACAACTCTTTTTTGACAACCTCTTCAACATTTGGAAGAATAATTTCAATATATGTGTGCCAATTTAGCAGAAGTTAAACACCAGTGATGTTGAATCTTCCACTGTATTGGAATGCAAAAATCTTTTAACATTGAAGCTGAGATAAATCCAGCCGGTTTCATAAATTCTGCCAATTTATCTCCTGCATGGGGTTAATTAGATCAGTATCCCAAACTTTGGTTTAGACTGGATCTCTTATTTCTAACTGCAATAATAATAATTTATACATTTTTGAGATTCTTCCTTTTGGTTGTTCTAAATAGTAAAGTATTAAATTCTCAAAATTGGTATAAGGCCATGCTGCTGAAATTCTAATATTTCTATTGCTCCAAAGAGATTTGTGCGGATACCAAAAGACCCATGATAATTTATTACTTATTCATCATTCTAGTTTATCTTTTTCCCCTGTTTTTTATTATAACAGAGAACCTTCTTGCAATTCACTTTTTGATCTGAACTTCAAGCCGCCACAAAACCTGCAGGTATTACGTACATAGTCTTTGACCAGATTAATTTAAGGGTCCACAAGCTATGAAATCCAAGCAGAGAGAGACACCAATCCAAAAGCAAGGAAGAAAATGACAACATCTGTCAAGATGACACACAAAAAAACAATGAGATTAATTCCTAAATCCCAGTAGCCAATTATTTCCTTGTGTAGCAAACAAAAGAAACAAAGTGCATTTGTTGTGTGAGAGGAGATCCTGTTACTTTCCACCAAAGTGAGGAAAAATGGGAATGGATCTGTTGACCTTTACCATCTATTTGGCTCTTTCAGCGTTAATGATGCATAAAAGTGGGTAGGAAATCGGGACATATACATTAACTCATCTCAAAATCAATTAGAGCAGAATTTCTTAACCTTGGCAGCTTTCAGATGTGTGGACTTAACTTCCCGGAGCTGAAGTGATGTTGAAGCGGTTCTGGCTGCTGAATTGGAAGTAAGTGATGCTGGCTGGAGAATTCTGGGAGTTGAAGTCTACGATCTGAAAACCCTCAAGGTTGAGAATCACTGGATTAGAAGTTACACAAAAAAACTTTCTTACAGACATAGCACCAAGGAACGCAGTACTTCCCATAAAAAATATTTTTCTACCGGACATATTTCTGCCCCATAGTTGTTGTGCCAACCCTAAAACTAGCAGTAAACTCAAATATCATGAATGGTAAAAATTGTTGGTTTGAAGGCCTGTAGTTCTTTGGCTGATGTATCGTTGGCTGCCAAAACTACATTCATTGAAAGGCCAGGCATGGTATTTCAGATGGGTAGACGAGATGGCAGAAGACCTCAACTTTGCCACAGCCAAGGCTCTGTCAGAGTATATTCATGAACTGGAATAGAGCATGGTAACAAGGTCAGCCAATGAATAGGCATAGCAACTAAGTCAACCAATGAAGACTGTTTGGAAACTGAAACTAGATGTAGCCTAGGAGTGGCTCTATATTAAGCTCTGCAGCCCTGAAACTATGTTAAGCTCTGAGTCTGCCTATTGAAAATGAAATTGCTTCTCTCCTCTGCTGTGTATCTTGCTTGCTTGCTTGCTAAAAACTAGAGTTCTGCTCTGAACCTGTAACATGTCTGCTTCTACTTGAGTTTGCTCCATGTTAGAGAAATCTACAACTGATATTGTAAAATTTACTTTATGTGTTTATAAAGAAGTTAAATGATGCCTCAGCCATCTGTGTTTACTTTTCTGGCATCAAATTTACACTGCAATACTCTGAACAGGCTCAGATGTTAATACTTGGATAAATTTAAAACAGAAAGCATACAGGATTACACTGTACTTTAAAGAGAATTTGTAGATGATATTTCTATTTCAATATAGTGCTACTAATGCTATTGGAACATATTAATCTTGTCTTTTTTTTTCTTTTCTTTCCCGAAAAATGAAGTTGAGTTTTTAAAATGAATATATTTCAGCAGTAAAAAAAAAAAAAAATCACCTCCTCTTTATTTCCTATGGGTGAGAAAGAATTAATCATCCCTTTTCTGCCCCCAGACTATTGCAACAATTTTACATACCACTCCAAAAAAAGGTAAATTCTGCTTCTAATTGACTAGGGAATTTTATTGACACGTTCCTGTAATTATCTTGGCAACAAGTTTATAAGCCTTGGTTTTTCCAATGGCCTCTAACCAGATACAACCAGATTCTTCGTTTGTTACAATCAGCCAATGTTGGTTAGATACTCACAGTTAACTGGGTCCTCTTAAAATTGATGTCTTTAGCAAACAAAAGCCAGGGCATCAAAAGGTTTAATAATAAAGACTTTATTTATGTTCATTGGTTTTATAGAATGTTTTAATTGCTGGTTCTGTTATACACTGCCCAGAGAAACTTTACAAACAAACACAATAAAAAAAATTGGTTAGGTGCTATTTTTGTCAAATATTTCTCTCTTAGAGCCCTGTTCCACAACAGCAAATGGATATAGATGCCCCTGAACCTTGCAGAGTTAATATAACTCCTCTTCTCAGCTACATACTTGTCCTAGCAATGTGGTAATGGAGTATTGCAGACTAATTCTGCATTCCATTGCCAGGAGTTCGATCCTGACGGGCTCAAGATTGACTCAGCCTTCCATTCTTCTGAGGTCAGTAAAATGAGGACCCAGATTGTTGCGGGCAATACTTTGTAAAACGGTTAGAGAGCGCCATCATAAAACACTGTGGAGTGGTATATAAATCTAAGTGCTACTGCTCTTTAAAAATCCAACAAAAAGAGAAGGGGCTTTTTGGCAAAAAACAAATCTGCACGTGACCATATACTTTCCCCTGATGACAGGAAGGGCATCCGGCCATTAAAACATTTTGCTAGCTCTATCCAATTGCCCAGGCTCCACCCCACAAGGGATTATAGCAGTGGTGGGATTCAAAAATGTTTACTACTGGTTCTGTGGGCATGGCTTGGCAGGGACGTGGCAGGGGAAGGATACTGTCAAATCTCCAGTCAGAGGTGATATTTGCCGATTCTCCGAACTACTCAAAATTTCTGCGACTGGTTCTCCAGAACTGGTCAGAACCTGCTGAATACCACCTCTGGATTATGGGATCGTTAAAAGAAGATGATGATGATGACTATATACTTCTTCTGTTGGTGCAATTTTTCTCTCCTTATGGGTAGGCATCATTTTCTTAGATTGCTTGATTGCTTTTTGTCAGAAGGGGTGGGAGGGGGAAGGGTGGGGAGAGGAGAAGAGGATCAAACTAGGCAACGCCTAGTATAGTTCAATTATAAACTGTGGTTTCACCTACGGACTAAACATAACAGAACAGTTTCACCTCTGGACTAAGCAGAACAGGCTTATTTTTCAACAAATAATTGGTTAAAATGTACATTTTATTTTGTCCGGCTCTCTTCAGAAAGCTAGCAAATTGCTCCTATAAGGAGGGGTGTGTGTGTGTGTGTGTGTGTGTGTGTGTGTGTGAAAGTTAAGCCCTCAACCTGGATCTTAACAGATTCAGGTTTTATTCCTTTTTCAGTAGATCTGCGCTGGTCCACAGTGTGTGTGTGCAAGACTCACGTGAGCATTTTTATCCAATCATTTCCCAAATCCTTTAGAGCAGCTTGAAGCAAGGCTGCTGTTGCCATCACTGCTGTCAATCTTGACAGGCAGAGAGCAAAAGCTGAGTTTGGCGGCATAAACCAGGAAGTGCTCCAGCGCTTCCAAGTGACCATTATGACACATAAACACACACAAATGCAGAGTCAGTGTCCATCCTTCAGGTGTTTTCGGTTGTTAGACAAATAAAAATTCCCTCCCCAAGGCTCTAATCCTAACCCTGCTACAATCATGGGAGTAGAGAAGAGAAGAAGCTCAGTCTTAAACAAGCCAGAACTCCCTTTTGAAAAAATATATATATTCAGGATCGATCTGCCTGTTTGCAACCATTTCTCTCTGGCCAGAGTTCAGATGGAGTGCAAAGCAATTGGCAGGATGCTTTGGGGATTTTTCACTCAAGCAATTACAGCCAGATTTCACCTGGGTCTCTACATTGCTTAAGCCAATTCAGTGTAGTTCAGTAGGAGAGGCACTGGGAAAATAATGTAGCCAGAACATCCACTATTGCAAAAGGGCAGTTTTGCTGTAGTTTCACTCACCAACCCAGAAAAAGAGATGAAAAGAGCTGACACCATAGAAACAGATGGGTCTGGAGCCAATTTTGAACTGGCCCAAATACTTTGCTCAGAGATGTTTTCATTCACAACAGATAATGAAGAGTTCATAACAATTATACTTTCAAGTTAATTCAAAGGAATCTGTTTTCAGTGTTAGCAGGGCAGGTTTAGCTGTTGGTTGTGAACATTATTACTTAGTATCTCATCCATATCAGGTGAGTTTTTCCCTCTGTTTAAACAAGGATAATTACTGATCTCGAGCAGCCACAGGTATTAGGATGCTTAGGAAATGGAGAAACTTGCCTTTTGCCAAAACAGGCCAGAGCTTCATTTATCTTGGGATAGTCTACTTCAAGGCTGCAGAGAGAGGTTTCTCTCAGACCTTACCTGTGGATGCTGGAACTGGCCCTACAGGATGTAAGGAAAAACTTTGTACCACTCAGATAAGAACTTGGTCATAGCCTCATTTTCTCAGTGATATACTAATTAGTGCTTAAAAGATTAATCTATCGACAGCAGGGCTGTCAAACTCGCGGGCTGGATGCGTCATGTGCTGGCCAAGCCCACGCCCGGTTTAGCGAAGGGGGAAAAAGTCCTGATATGTTGCCACAACGACGTGAACTTGAACCTCGATCTACAAGTAGTCCTCAGCTTATAACCAGCCATTCATTCATCAGAGCACTGCACACCAAAAACAACTAGACACAAGTATATTTTCCCCCCGAACACCATCACTCTTCTAAACAAATAATTCCCTCAACACTGTCCAACTATTTACAAAGTCTGCACTACTATTACTGTTAATCTTCTGATCACTCCTTATCACCCATCCCCTCCCACTTGTGACTGTATGACTGTAACTTTGTCGCTTGTATCCTTACAATTTATATTGACTGTTTCCTAGTATGATTTGATTGCTTATTGTACCCTATTATTAAGTGTTGTACCTTATGATTCTTGACTCTTGACGAATGTATCTTTTCTTTTATGTACACTGAGAGCATATGCACCAAGACAAATTCCTTGTGTGTCCAATCACACTTCTGGTAATAAGTTCTGGTAATTGTGGTTGTAAGTCAAAGACTATCTGAACTGGCTATTATATATTGGGAATAATCTCCTATGGGTGAAAAGAAGAATGACTGCAAACAACCAAATTTAATTGCCAATGTTGTCTTGCAGAAAAGCTATGAGCTGTGATAGCACAGTGGTTAGAATGCACTATTGCAGGATAATTCTGCCAACTGTCAGCAGTTCGATTCTCACTGGCTCAAGGTTGCTTCAGCCTTCCATCCTTCTGAGGTGGATAAAATGTGGACCCAAATTGTTGGGGGACAATATGCTAAGTCTGTAACACTTAGAGAAGGATGTAAAGCAATGTAAAGCGGTATATAAGTCTAAATGCTATTGCTATTGCATTTTCAAAATGTGCTCAACTAAGCAAATAAGCAAAAAAAATATATCCTGATGAAAGGAAACTTTTTCTGTCTCCAAATGAATCTAGTTTGCAGTACTGGGGAAAATGTTAAAACTCCAGGAACCACACTAGATTACAATCTGAATCAGGTATCCACACTGGCATTTGTTCCTCAAATCCTGCCAAGGATATTTGATTTTTTTTTTTAAGTTGCAACTAATTTGGGCCTGTGCGTGAGATGAATGCAATGTGATTTTAGTAACATAGTGCACAGTCACCAAAAATACATAAATTGAAAAATCAGCAGTCCTAACCTCATTTGGGAAATGTTGGGGGATGTGTACTCATCAATTTGAACAATTTCAAATGCCCATTTAATGACTGAATAAATGTTTGTTGCAACCCAGAGGACTAAAGTCAAGTTCCCAAATCATAGGGTCACACATAGTGGTGGCAGAGGTGGTATTCAGCAGGTTCTGACCAGTTCTGGAGAACCGGTAGCGGAAATTTTGAGTAGTTCAGAGGATCGGTAAATACCAGCTCTGACTGGAAATTTTACAATATCCTTCCCCTGCCAAGCCCACCAAACCACGCCCAGAGAACCGGTAGTAAAAAAATTTGAATCCCACCATGGGATTCAAATTTTTTTACTACCGGTTCTCTGGGCGTGGCTTGGTGGGCGTGGGATTCAATTTTTTTTACTACCAGTTCTGTGGGCGTGGCTCGGTGGGCTTGGCAGGGGAAGGATACTGTAAAATCTCCAGCCAGAGGTGGTATTTTGCTGGTTCTCTGAACTACTCAAAATTTCTGCTACCGGTTCTCCAGAACTGGTCAGAACCTGCTGAAAACCACCTCTGGTCACACATTACAAGCAATGAAATGGCAATGACATAGTATCCTAAACTAGGTGATTAAAGATTTAAGATAATTAAATCTGATGTATGTCTTTTCAAATGTTGGTTCCAAGAATTCTCACTTGCTTCCAGTTTTTGAAATATACTGATCCATGATTGACCAATTTTATATATTCCTTATACATAAACCCATCCAAGCAGTTGCCAGGAGTCAACACTGACTCAAGGACATAAATATTTAAATATCCTTTAAATATTTAGGATCTTTAATGGAAAAAAAAGTGGTCAAGCAGCATGGTTTGGAGGGTTATTTGTTTTTTTGAGGAAAAAAAATGTAATTTTACAAACAGCTGCAAATAAGTTGTTACAGTTTTCAGGCAAGAGTTAAATAACAGAAGTAATGCAATGGCCTTCTTAAAAAGTAGATGGATGGATGGACGGACGGACAGATAGATTCCCTGTCAGTTTGTATTATTTCAATAGAGCAATAATATATACCACAAATATACTGTGCTTACAAGCATAAATGCAGTTTAGACTGGCATTTTAAAAACCATTCACTTTTCAATCCTAAAGAATATATTTCTGTATCACATAACTTCGACGTCTTAGAAAAGGAGGTATTATATGACCAATGATATATTCATACTTAGAAGTCCACACTGAATTCTAAGATTGAAATTAAGCTGTCTTATATTTTATTATTTCAGTGGACGTCCTAAGTATAGGGACAGGTTTCTTTTCATTTAATAAATGTGACTTAAATGTGTCAGAATGAATGGGTGTATACTACAAGCATATTTTTCTACATTATATGAAGCAAATTATACCTTTGTATTCTGGTAACATAATAGTTTGATTAGTAGGTACCTTAAATCAGTGGACCTCGCTAAATCCCTTCAATTTTTGCCATCCTCCCTGATTCTTTCTGCAATATAGCTGTAGCAGTTTTAGAAGACTATATGACTGGGTTTTATTCATTTTGGCAGAGGTGCATATTGTTTAAAAAAATAATCCAATGTTCTCTTTGGAGAATAAAAAAAAGACTCATTAACAACTTCTTAGGCGGCTGGGCCTTTCTGCTATAAATTCTATCACGATTATGCCCGAATAGGATGCTTCCAGTGGAAGTGTAAATCACCCAAAATAATGGGATTCAGGCTTTATTGTAATACTACAAGCAATTATGCATTAATGTAATTATGCATTTAGAACTCGGATATGAAAAGATTTTTTTTTCCTGTGCACCCTACCCCCAAATAATTCTATTTCTTCTGTTTTCTACTTTTGCTCCTCAGTTCACCAGTTTTAAAAATTGCAAGAAATGTGCCACACATTCACATCTGGATTTTATTCCCACTTTTCTAATCTATCTTTCATAGCTGGGATAGGTACCAGGCAGAGCAGAAGACCAGTTACTGAGAGAAAGTCATCTCCTGAAGATCTGTAAAACCCTGCCTTTCTTGAAATATTCATAAGTAGCGATGGGGAAGGAGGAGAACCGAAGAATGGTTAAGAGTATAGTTTTTGGCATGTAACAAAATGAAAGCATTAGAAGGTATTTTGGAGGTCTTCTACCTCCTGCTCAAGCAGGAAACCTTATAGAATTTCAGACAAATGGTTGACCAATCTCTTCTTAAAAACTTCCAGTGTTGGAGCTTTTACAACTTCTGGAGGCAAGTTGTTCTACTGATTAATTGTTCTAACTGTCAGGAAGTTTCTCCTGAGGTTTAGGTTGGTTCTCTCCTTGACTAGCTTCCATCCATTGCTTCTTGTCCTGCCTTCAGGAGCTTTGGAGAATAGCTTGACTCCTTCTTCTTTATGAAAGCTCCTTCGATATTGTATCACCGTTCCTTCCTTTCTCTTGTTTAATTGTCCCTTGTTAATGCGAAATAGGATTTTTCTTTCTCTCAAATCATTCAATTTAATTTCCCTGATTCATTTTTGTTGATGTCTCTTCTTTCTCTTGTTGGGTTAGATCAGGAGTGTCAAACTCACGTCGTCATGGCATTGTCACGTGACGTATCACAACTTTTTTCCTTCGCTAAACCAGGCATGGGTGTGGCCAGCCTGTGACACATCCGGGCTGCGGGCCACGAGTTTGACAGCCCCAGGTTAGACATTTTTTAACTGGCTAAAGTGTTAAACTTGAATCTAGAAGGCCAAGATTCTAGCCCATCCATAGCTGCAGAAATTCCCCGGGGTGATTTTGCTCTAATTCCTTTCTCTCAGCCCAACCTCCCTCCCAGAGTTTATGGTGGCTGCATGAGGAAAAATTGGAGAAGGTCATGCTTTCTACTCCACCTTTAGCTCCTGAGTCAAAAGTAGGATGTAAATTTGACACTAAATAAATATGTATAGCATTTATCTTAAAAGATCGCTTGTTTGGGGGCAAGCTAGAGAGTAAGGAATGAACTGGCAATCTAGAAAAAAGTAAAACCATTAAAAGGTAACAACCCAGCCAGAAAAAGGTTATTGAAGTTGAATGGTAGAGAAGAGATATTTGCATTCTGAATAGATCTGGGAATCTAAGAGACACATTCAATAATTTGTTGAAAAGTAGATGGATTTGGAGATTGGGGTAAAAAAAATTCTAAGTTATTGAGGCCAATTTGCATACCTATATTTCACCCTAAATAGTATACTCTATATGCATTAGGAGAAGAACGTGTATCTATTAAATAAATAAACGTTTAAACTTTGACTCAGATTAAAGAAGTTTTTTGCATATCTGGAAGAGATCGTGTCCATGGTGGTACCAAAAAAGCCTACACGCCATTAAATTTTATGATATGTTAATAATACATTAAATCTGTCATCGAATGTAAAAAACAGACTTGAATAGATGTTACTCATTGCCAAGCTTCCAAGACTATTCAGCAAATGAACCGATCTCTGAATCATTCTCCTAGCATCACGACTTTGTAGAGACTTTTATAGAGAAAGTTTACAAGAATCTTGAGTAAAGGGTCATCCTCCTGAAACTTTTCTATCTTGTGGAAACAATCCCTGGATGAGAACACGAAGCAGTAATTCTAAGATGGGGGTTAAAATGGAGTAATTGGAACCCTTTTCCCAAGGGGTGGGATTCAAATTTCTTAACAACCGGTTCTGTGGGTGTGGCCTAATTTGTGGGTGTGGCTTGGTGGTCATGTGACTGGGTGGGCATATCTTGCATGTAAATATTATAAATATTTATGTAAATATTTAATTATTTTTTTTATAAAAAAAGGGCAACTTTTACCCAAAATCAGGTAAAGCAGGCAGGCAGATTGAGTTGCTCACAGAATCACAGATTCACTTAAAAATCTATCTATCTGCAATTGGCTACCTGAGTCTGCACTAGAAAGCTTCAGTCCTAAGGAAGTTTCGGCTCTGCTTTTAGATTAGCTAGAAAGCAAGAAATCCAAGGATTTCCTGCTTTCTAGCTAATCTAAATCTCCCGGCACAGCAGAACAGCTGATGGTCGGGGGGGGGAAAGGAAAAATAGCAACTTACCAAACCAGGCAAGTTGGATGGCTCGCATGCCAGGTAAGGAGTGAGTGGGCGGGGAGGAGCGTGGCCAGCCAGTGGAGCGATTTGCCAGTTCTCCAAACTGCCGACAATCATAACACGTGTGTGTGCAGCATTTGCAAGAAATCATCAGCTGTGCCGCCTGGACAGCTGACAAGTGCTGTGCGTGGGTGCACAGCGTTTGAAAACCCTCTTGTTTCCTGCTTTTTCAACCTCAGCTGTGCCACGCAAAGCAACTGAGGAAGGAAAAACGGAATAAAGGGCAGCCTAGAGTGGGCGGGTGGGCCAAACACTGAACCAGTTCGGTTTCAGCTGCTCTTCGCAGCTACCGGTTCTATGGAACCGGGCCAAACCAGTAGCATCCTACCCCTGCCTTTCTCTCATTTTTATCCTCCACAGAAAAATGTCCTACTGAAAAACAGATGTACTTCATAAAAACACTGGTTTGAGGTAGTAAACAGATTAATTTAACTATAGGATTTTGTGATGACCTGGAACGTGGCACAAAGGCAACACAGTCAAATAAGCAAGAAGAGTCCCTGTATTATCTCCAACTTTGCCCCCAATGTCCAGGTTACCTTCGGCTGGAGAAAAACTCTCCCAGGAACAGCCTTTGACTGCAGAGAATTCAGTCCAAAACAGGGTAAACATAAACTGTAACTTAAAATCCAAACAAGCCAAACTGAAGTAATTAGTTTGGCAGGGCAGGAGCAAGAATTTCAGACTTGAAAACACGGCAAAACTCATATGGTTGGGAAGATGCCAAGAACACAGATAAGCCTTGATGATATTCACGATTTGCTCCCAACAGCTTGCTGCGCGCAGCTTCATTTTTTAAACATTGTGTTCCCAGCTACAGCTAATGAAAAGAATCAGGGCCCTTTCCTCCCCCAGAAGCCACACAACTCATGTTGCTCCCTTCTCCATTCTTCCCTGCGTGACCTAGGATGATGAGTGGGTGGGCCTGGGTCTTCCTCTGAATTCCCTCTCCCTTGTTCTACCTCTCCTCTGTTCTGCCCAGCCAGACTTTGCCCTTCCCTAGTTTCTTCCACAGCCAACGGAGCCACACTCCTATTCCCTGTCAGCTGTTCGGCCTCCCCCTCCAAATCAGATTCCAACAGGGGCATGACAGATTTTGGTAATACAGATAGTCCTCAACTTACAACAGTTCATTTAGTGACTGTTCAAAATTACAATGGCACTGAAAAAAGCAACTTATGACCATTTTTCACACTTGTGACAGTTGCAGCATTCCCATGGTCATGTGATTTATATTCGGATGCTTGGCAACTGACTCACATTTATGACAGTTGCAGTGTCCTGGATCATGTCCAGGTTGCAGTGTCCGGGGGTCATGTGATCCCCTTTTTCTGGCAAGCAAAATCAGTGGGGAAACCAGATTCACTTAACCATATGATTAATTTAACAACTGCAGTGGTTTGGTTAACAAATGTGACAAGAACAGTCATAAAATGGGGCAAAACTCAACAAAGTTCTCACTTAGCAACATATATTTTAGGCTCAATTGTGGCCATAAGTCGAGGGCCACCTCTATAAGGTATGTAAGAGAAATGTCCCATTTATCAATACATATTTTGGTTATTTAGCCGATTGGAAGATAAGTAGGCAGATGGATGGAGAGAGGGAGGGAGAGGGAGAGGGAGGGAGGGAGGGAGGGAGAGCACAGATAGCTAAATCAATGGCCACCTGTCTTGTTTAACAGAGGACATTTAGTTACTACCCTAATTGTCAAAGGACAGACAGGAAAGTATCTGCTTTTTAGTGTAAGACTTAAGGCAAGAAGTTCCAGTGCTGGAGATCAGCCATCATGAAAAAATACACTCATCTTTATGGACAATAAGTGCTGTACCAAATATTCAACAGAGTAGCCGTAAAAAGCTATTCTTTAAACTGGAGAATATATAGTCCCTAACAGCTTGGTGCTAGCAAGCAACTACTGTCTGTGAAGTCCTTGGAATAAAAGATTTTTAATCTCACTAAGACACTCTGTGAGTCTACTGGAAAATTGAGCTGAAGAATCAACCTAGGCTATGAGATGTTACCAAATTACGGTTCTCAGTCCAAGTCAGGAAAACAGACATTTTAAAGCCAATCCAATTCTGCTTTAAAAGTAGAACTACTTTAAGAAGGGAGAGGAATATTCCTGAAGTCACCTAATTTATTGATTAGTTAAGGAGGCTTAACTAATCTCAATCACAGAGAATTATACGAGTAGGATTAGTATTACTAAATTACTAACTTTATAACTAAATTAATTATAAATTAGCAGCAAAGCACATAGAATAAATCTTACCAATTCTGCGTAAACCATTTCCTTTTTTTCCTGTTTTTAAAAATTATGCATATGTGTTTTTTTCTACTAATTTCCCATAAAACAATTTGCCATGTTTGAGTTAGCTGTGCTGTTAAACTTCTAGATAGGGGTGTCAAACCAGATGTGTCACGTGCTGGCCAAACCCATGCCCAGTTTAGCAAAGGGGAAAAAAAAGTCACGATAAGTCACATGACACCACCGTGACAACGCGAGTTTGACACCCCTGTTCTAGATGAATATGTCTTACATATTGGCAAAAAAAATCAGAAAATAAAATACAAGCTGAATAATCAAGAACTTGTTGATGACCCAAGCTCTGTAAAGGACCTTGGAATACTCACCTCTAATGATCTAAGTGCTAGAGCCCACTGCAACTACATAGCCAAAAAGGCATTAAGAGTTGTTAACCTAATCCTACGTAGCTTTTTCTCTGGTAATATCACACTACTAACCAGAGCATACAAAACATTTGCTAGACCAATACTCGAATACAGTTCATCAGTCTGGAACCCACACTATGTATCTGATATTAGCACAATTGAGAAAGTCCAGAAATATTTCACAAGAAGAGTTCTCCACTCCTCTACTCGTTGTAGAATACCTTATGCCACCAGACTTGAAATTCTAGAACTAGAAAACCTTGAATTACGCCGTCTTCGGTCTGATTTAAGCATGGTATATAAAATCATACATTGCAATGTCCTACCTGTCAGTGAATACTTCAGCTTCAACCATAACAACACAAGAGCACACAATAGATACAAACTCAAAGTTAACCGCACCAAACTTGATTGCAGGAAATACGACTTCAGCAATAGAGTGGTCAATGTCTGGAATACTCTACCCGACTCTGTAGTTTCTTCCCCAAACCCCAAAAACTTTAACCTTAGACTGTCTACTATTGACCTCACCCCTTTCCTAAGAGGTCTGTAGGGGGCGTGCATAAAGCGCACCAACGTGCCTACCGTCCCTGTCCTATTGTTTCTCTTATTCTTCTTTTATTTTTCTTATATGTACCCATTTCATGTATTCACAACTATGTATACGCTTATACTTATTATCTTGTAAACAATTGGCAAATCAAATAAATAAATAAATAAATAAATAAATAAATAAATAAATAAATAAATAAATAAATATATTGTGAAGACTCTCAACAAAGACAGTGTAGATTAGATGCGTAGGTGAAATGATACATCTTTCCATCTAGCAACAGGAAAACTGAGTTGTTTCTCTAAAAATATAAACTCAAGATTGCTAGTACGATTAGGAAATCACCCTGACGAATTTTGAAGCTTGCTTCTCAACATGCTATCTTTGGGCAATATACATTTTGGTGAAAGGAGTCACTGTACCCCCTAGTTGTATCAAACAGCTGGGTCAAACAAACTCATTGTCTTCCACAGAAATCAGGCAGAATGGAGGTCTAGGAATATTAGCCATTCTGTGAAAAAAAATACAGGGCCATCTCTTATTGTATTCTGAAAGCAAATTGCAATCAATGTGCTGAAATCAATCTCTCTCTCTATATAAAAATAGCTCTGTGTGTGTGTGTGTGTGTGTTCCAGCATAACTCAGGAATGCATTGAGCAATTTCAACCAAACTTGGTACACAGATTATTTACTCTCTGGAAACAAATACTGTGAGGGTAAGACACCCTTAATACCCCTTGGGGTATGTGTTCTGTTAAGATACAGCCTGTTGTCTTCTATCGTACTGCCTTAAAATGGCTTCTACTGTACAGCGCTGTGGAGTTGCCATGGTAACAGCTTCACAGTACTCCATAAGCGGGGTAAGGGGAAAAACCTAACAACCTTACTAGCCAATTTATTTAGGATAAATAAATACCTGGGCAACGCCAGGTTATCAGCTAGTCATACTATAAAAGAACTGGATAGAACACAGAAGTAAGACTTTTTCTCCTAGTTTGCAAAGTTCCAACTGACGTCCGTAAGAAAACTTAAACATAACATCCCACACAAATCTGTGGGCCAGCATGGAAAGTTCACGTCATTTGCTTTAAAAATGGAAAATTACTCACTGAGGTTTCTCCCCTATGGTTTCTTTAACAGGATCTCCATCTGTTTTCTTTAAATTGTATTTGTCATTGGGTTTATTTTATTCAAAGCGGTGACAGTTTCAAGAAAGATATATTTGTCATATTGACTATTTTTTAAATATTTTTTTTTTTGTATTACTGGGGATAATTAAAAAGGCGTGCTACTGAGATATTTAAGGGCAGACTAAATTCTCTTCATTTGCAGCACTGCAGGTAAGAAATTTGTGTCTATGGAGATTCTCAATCATCTAGTCATGGTTGTTCCAAAGTGGTTTTCAAAGGCAACTGGACTTTCTTGGCTTTTTTTTTTTTTTTTTTTTGCTTGAAAACATTTCACTTCTCATCCAAGAAACTTCTTCAGAACTGAAGAAGCTTCTTAGATGAGAAGTGAAATGTTTTCAAGGTAAAAAAAAAACCCAAGAAAGTCCAGTTGCCTTTTGAAAACCACCTTTGAGACAGTTATGTATACAGCTTTCCTACCATGATTACCAAATTGAAAGGAAGAATATTGCTTATAATGCAGATCTCAAGGAAGGAGGGAATATTGGAGAATTTCCATATGGGTCTTTTATGCCAGCCCCAGACTAGTATTTTGTCCCTGAATTGATGCTTATATTTTTTGGTCTTAAATTGAGCAGGCTATTCTTGGCCCACTGTAGCTCAGGGGGAATCATAAAACTTCCGTTCTAAGTGTGAGAATCCGGCATCTTTCTGGAACTTGTTGTTAAGCTATCTCCATGCCATGGAAATGCGCATGCTCCATTGGATATTGTGCATCTCCCTTCTTGACCACATCACAAATGACACCATTTGACAACATGCTGGTGTGGCACCAATTATAGAAAAGATGAGAGAAGGTTGGCTCCAATGGTATGGGCAGAGAGAACCACCTTCCTCTGTGGCCAAGACTGCTACCAACTAGAAGTCAATGGCTGGTGACCTCGCAGGCATCCAAAACAGAGATGGCAAGACACCATCAACAAAGATATGCAAACTGCGGGCCTGAGGTATAGATGTCAATGATCAAAAAAGCAGATCCTACACTTGCAGGAATACGCTAGTAAGAACACACACACACACACACACACACTAAATTTCATTAATTTCATGCTAAATCAAACTTCCAGAACAGATTACCTGGAAGTGTCAACATGCCTGCAGTCACCTCTTTCAGGATCCACCCTCCCACATCACTTACACGTTTCAAGTTAAAAAGATCCTTATAATTTTAAAAAATCGACAACTTCCAGATAACATTTTTTTTAAATTCCAGGGATTCAAATGGGTGCCATAAGCTTTCTTGGAAAGTAAAAATAGCTGCTGTATGCAGTCACTGTAAGGTTTGTTTGGAATATGCCTACTGAGCATTTGGAATATTGACTTGACACTCGAAATAGCCGGCTTGGAAGGGCACCTGGGTGACTTTGCAAAACTTCCCTTTGGACCAGAGGTGGTATTCAGCGGGTTCTGACCAGTTCTGGAGAACCAGTAGCAGAAATTTTGAGTAGTTTGGAGAACCAGCAAATACCACCTCCAACTGGAGATTTTACAGTATCCTTCCCCTGCCACGCCCACCAAGCCACGCCCACAGAACCGGTAGTAAAAAAATTGGAATCCCACCACTGCTTTGAACACTTGCATAGTTTTATATGTGCACCTGACTCAAGGAAACTATTCTAAATATTGTCTACAGAAGAGAGAGGAGTATGGTGGCTATTCCCATACCTTATCCAGATTCTGAGATTGGGAATGCTGTGGAACTCCAATCCCCATCAAGCTTGACCAGTAATGGAGAGATGATGGAAATTGTGATCCAAAACAGTCTGAGTACTCAAAGCTGAAATTTTGTGAGATGCTTCACTTGCAAAAAAAGAAAAAAATTCTGGAGAGAAAGGATCCAGTTGTTTTGTCACAGGACAACTTTAAGTAAGATGTTGCTCTCAACACCATCCAAAAACAATAATTTCCTTACGCAGAGTCAGTTATATGCAATTTAGTGGAATGGGCCTCTATGAGAAAATGCCATTTTTTAAAAAAACAAAACGCTCTTGCCCAATCGTAGAATTCAATGTCTATTTTATCTTACAAATATGTCTATTTTATCCTACAAATAACACCCTTCATACTGAAGTTGAAGAGAACTGCAGCAGTATATAACCCCCCACATCCTCTCTATTGTACAGGTAGTCATCGACTTAGAACAGTTTGCTTAGTGACCATTTGAAGTTACAATAACACTGAAAAAATGACTTACTTTGATTTTTTTATACTTATGACATTGCGGCATCCACATTTTATCATTTATCATGTTTATTATGATATAATAAATGATATCTTAGAATATCTAAGATATTCTAGACTAGAACAAACAGACAGCCTTGTTCTTTGGGAAGGGACAAGCTAAATTCATTTTAGGCTCTCAATGAATAGTGACGTGCTCAAAATTCAGGCACTTGGCAACTGACTCATATTTATGACGGTTGCAGTGTTTCCCAGGGTCATGTGATCTCCTTTAGCGACCTTCTGATGAGCCAAACCAATGGAGAAGCCAGATTCACTTAACAACTACGTTACTAATTTGAACAAAATGCAGTAATTCACTTAACAAATGTGTCAGGAAAAGTCGTAGAGGGAGGCAAAACTCACTTGACACATTTCTCACTTAACAACATAAATTCTGGGCTTAAACCTGGTCGTAAGTCGAGGAGTACCTGTTCCACATTTGGAAGAAGCTATCCCATCATTTAAATCATATGGGACAGGACCTCTGAAGTGAGATGGTCCATCCATTGTCCATAATAAAACCTGGCAAGGTTCTCCTAGTCCTGTGTTGGCGAACCTACGCCACACGTGCCGGAAGTGGCACGCAGAGCTATTTCCCCCGGCACGCGAGAGGTTGCCTGGAAGAGCCCCACTGCGCATGTGCACACGCGCTGCCGCCCGACAGCTAATTGTCGGGTATCTGGTGCACATGTGCAGGGAGTGGAGGGGGGTGCGTGGGAGATACGTGTGCATGTGCAGACATGCTCTGCATGCGAGGGGATCATGCGCACATGAGCAGATGTGCTGCACGCGAGGGGGGAAAGCGTGAACATGCACAGGCGTGCTGCGCCTGATGGAGTTGTGCGTGCATGCGCGAAGACACATAGCGCACGAGGAGGGAATCGCACATGCATATGCAAAGACACGTGGCGCACGAGGGCAGAATCATGTGTGCATGCGCAGATGCACAGTGCGCGAGGGGGGGTTGCCGGTGCATGCACAGGGGGCGTGGGGGGGCAGCACGCATTGCCTTCTGGGTGTTGGCACACGAGCGTGCGCAAGCGAGTGCACGCACAATTATCGGCCCGGGAGCCGAAAAAGGTTAGCTACCACTGTCCTAGTCATTATCACCTTTTTTGCCAGTTTCCAAAAAACAAAGTCAACAGGAAAGCATGCAGGAGGTCACAAATAGCAACTGTGTGACAGCCTCATTTGATGACTCACAATGATGGCAAACAGGAGTGCCAGAAAGATTGTCACTGAGCAGCACTGATATGTTGACCTTGTGCTGTATGGCTGCATCACTTAGCGGTAGCAATTCTGGTCCAAATTGGTGTTGTTAAACAAGGACTACAGGAGGAGGAAGAGGAGAAGAAGGAGAAGAAGGAGAAGAGGAGGAGGAGGAGGAGGAGGAGGAGGAGGAGGAGGAGGAGGAGGAGGAAGGGGAAGGGGAAGGAGAAAACCCTGACAATCGGGGGAGGAAGGAGTCAAGAAATGAGAAAAATGCCAACCTGGGATGGCTCAATCTCAATTCCTTCCCTTCTTCCAGCTGGCTAGACAATCTTACTAATACTGACCACCAGGGGGCAGTAGATGACTGGTATCATCCTATTTTGGGGCTCATCAGGCATGCATGGACAGCTATTCAAACCCAGTGGATTCAAACCCAGTACAAGGTAATCCTCTACTTACAACACTTCATTTAGCATCAGTTCGAAGTTACAATGGCACTGAAAAAAAAATGACTGAGGACCGTTTTTCACACTTACGACCGTTGCAGCATCCCCGTGATCAAAATTTAGGTAATTGGCAACCGACTCACATTTATGATGATTGCAGTGTCCTGGGGGGTGTCATGTGACCTCCTTTTGCGACCTTCTGACAATGGGGAAGCCCGATTCACTTAACAACCGTGTTACTAATGTAATCTCTCCAGTGATTCACTTAATAACTGGGGCGAGAAAGGGGATAAAAGAAGGCAGAACTCATTTAACCGATGTCTCGCTCAGCAACATAAATTCTGGGCTCAATTGGGCTACCTGTAACGGGACATAATAGAGCAGGGGTCTCCAACCTTGGCAACTTTAAGCCTGGTGGACTTCAATTCCCAGAATTCCTCCTCCAGTCATGTTAGCTCAGGAATTCTGGGAGTTGAAGTCCTCCAGGCTTAAAGTTGCCAAGGTTGGAGACCCCTGTAATAGAGTATATTCACTGTAAAAACAAAGAAGCCTGCCTATCTCCAGAAAAAGGGGTGGTAGTTATAGAAAACTTGGCACGTAGGGACAGGATATAGCGTCTGTACCTGTCATGCCCCTATTAGAATCTGACTCCGAGGGAGAGGAGGAACAGCCAACAGGGAGTGGGAGTGTGGCTCCGGAGGTTGTGGAGGAAACTGGGGAAGGGCACAGGCCAGCTGGGCATTCAGAGGAGGACCCAGGCCCATCACCTCTTCATCCTAGGGCATGCAGGGAGGAGCGGATAAAGGAGAAATGTGAATGGCATGGTCTACAGGGGAGGAAAGGGCCTTGATCCTCTTCATGGGCTGCAGCTGTGAGGACTGTTTAAAAGGACAAACTGCGTATGGGCCAGTGCTGGAAACAAAACATGAAAATATTTCTAGTCTGTCCGTTCTTATCTGAATTCTGGCGTCTTTCCTAGTGTGTGTATTTCGATATCTGTGGACGTCTTCAAGCCCTTACCCTGCCTGGCCTCCTTAATTGTTTCAGTGTGGTTTGTGTTGGGTTTTTTTCTATTTATAATTTATGTGTATTTTGAGTTTGAACGGAAGTTCTCCCTTTTAGCAACTGTTTGTGGGGGAGTTGTGTTTTTTTTTCCAGTCAATGATATTTGGACCTTTGAAGCCAAGTTGAAGGAATTAAAGGGACTTCACCTGTTTTTGTGACTTTGTTGCTTTTGTATCCCACCCTGCATCATCACAGTACCTCTCTTATCTGGCAGCTTAAGGAACAGAGGTGGAATTCAGCAGGTTCTGACCAGTTCTGGAGAACCAGTAGTGGAATTTTTGAGTAGTTCGGAAAACCAGCAAATAACACCTGACTGGAGATTTTATAGTGTCCTTCCCCTGCCACACCCACCAAGCCACGCCCACAGAACTGGTAGTAAAAAAAAAATTGAATCCCACCACTGTTAAGGAAAGAAGGATTGTATGTGTATATATGGATACATTTAAATCAGGGGTCCCCAGCCTTGGTAACTTTAAGCCTGGAGGACTTCAACTGCCAGAATTCCTCAGCCAGCTTTGCTGGCTGGAGAATTCTGGGGGTTGAAGTCCACCAGGCTTAAAGTTGCCAAAGTTGGAGACCCCTGATTTAAAACATTGTTATAGCCACCAATTCTGGACAGCTTACAGCCAATAAAACAATGTAGGCAATCAAAAGGAAAACTGTAAAACTAACACCCACCCCATGATGCCACAACCGCAGCCCCGATGCCACTCACATTCCTGTGCCATGTAGGACTGTCAAGGTAAGAACCAGCCTCTTGAATTGCCCTTAGAACAAAACCAGGACTCAATTCAGTTCACACAGCAGTGGTACGGTTGGAGCAAACTGAGAGGAACCCAGTACAGTATTCGACACTGCATGCATATAACTACCGCTGTAACATCTGGGTGGGGGTGGGGTCTTCAGGCCCACACGCCTCCTATTTTGATAGGCCCTGTCAACAAAGTAATTGCATCTTCTTCTTTCAAAAGCAGTTGTGTGACAGCAGGAAAAATATCATCCGGCTTGTCTTAGAAGAGAAGGGATCCTGCCTCTTCCAAAGACCACCCTATGAGTTGGAGGCAAGGATGATGGTGGGCGAAGTTGGAGGACTTCGAAGATTTGGGCTCCTTCAAGCTGCACTCCATTTGTCTGCTTGTTGTCACAGAGAAGTGGGATCAGATCCTGTGGTGAAAAGCTACCGCTTTGGCTCAATTCAGCCAAACCAGTAGTAAAAAAAAGCTCTGACGATCAGCTGAGCGGAGAAAGAAGAGAAAAGTGCATCATCAGCTCTCCCGCCCGCCCTTGCGCTTTTCTGTCCTTTCTCCGCTCAGTTGATTGGCGCGGCAGAGCCTCAGCTGGTGTTTGGAAAGTTGCCTGTGCACACGTGTTAGGTGCACACGCACGCATGCGTGAAGTGCGCGATCACCGAACCGGTAGGGAAATTGGTAGAATCCCACCACTGATCAGACCCTGTACGTCCTGCCCGGTTTGCTCTAGCACAGTGCTTGCCAGCTTTCATTATGGTCTCCCAGACTGCCTCACTCTATAGCCCCATTGGCATGAGTATCTGTGGAAGGAGAAGGGTGCAAACAGCATCGCGCGTGTAATCGTGCCAATCGCATTTGCGTGGCTCGTACTGGATGCCTACTCTCTCATAGCAGGCTCTCTCCTCTAAGGACACATAAGGATGTGGGATCAAGTTAGGCATAATATATTTTCCAGGGGAAATGAAATGACCACAAAGGGATGTGGGCAGGGGTGGGATTCAAATTTTTTTAAAACCGGTTCTGTGGGTGTGGCTAGGTGGGCGTGGCAATGTGACTGGGTTGGCGTGGCTTCTTTTTTTTGCAGTACCCCCGCCAACCCTGGTGCCCCCTTTTGTCTCCTGGGCCTCAGGGAAGCCTCCTGGGCGAAGCATTAAGACAGTGAGTGGGATCCTGGCACAGCTGATCATTGGAACAGCTGATCGTCGGGAGGAGGGAAATACCTTAAGGAGTGGCTGGGCGGGGGAGAACAGAGTCAGCTATGATGCACATGCACAATAAGGACTGACTGGGAGGGGAGGGACGGGGCCATCCAGGGGTACGATTTGCCGGTTCTCCAAATTGTGCAGAATCATAACAACTGGTTCTATAGAACCGGTCCGAACCGGTAGAATCCCACCCCTGGATGCAGACTCAAATACCGAGAGGAAGCAGAAGTGCTGGAAAGCAAGGGCATTCGACAATACTGAAAAAAACTAACACCTTAACAAATACACTCTTAGAACCCTTTTGCTCAAGGGCGCCATTACATTCATCCCCACTATTTCAACATTCTGATCATGTGAATATGAGGAGCCATGGTGGCACAGTGGTTAAGCAATAGCAACAGCATTTAGATTTATATACTGCCTTATAGTGCTTTACAGCCCTCTCTAAGCGGTTTTACAGAGTCAGCATACTGCCCCCAACAATTTGGCTCCTCGTTTTACCCACCTCGGATGGATAGAAGGCTGAGTCAAGATCTGACTCAGTGAGATTTGAACTGCCAAATTGCAGGCAGCCGGTAGTCAGCAAAACTAGCCTGCAGTACTGCACTCTAACTACTGTGCCACTGTGGCTCATGAGTTAGAATGTAGAATTGCAGGCTAACTCACTGTTCACTGACAAGAGTTCGATCCTGACCGGCTCAAGGTTGACTCCGCCTTCCATCCTTCCGAGGTCGGCAAAATGAGGACCCAGATTGTTGGGGGCAATATGCTGACTCTGTAAACCGCTTAGAGAGAGCTGGGAAGCACTGTGAAACGGGATATAAGTCTAAGTGCTATTGCTATTGCTATTGCTATTGCTACATGCCATAACCCAATCAAATACTTCTTATTCCAATTAAAGGTATATTTATTGTGACCTGGGAGAGATAACATGCTGTCAAGTCAGTCTTGACTTCTGGTGATGGCATGGACGAGTCCTGATGTTTTCTTGGCAAGATTTCAGAAGTGGTTTGCCACTGCCTCCTTTCTAGGGCTGAGAGAGAATGTCTGGCCTAAGAATGTCACCCCATTTGATAAGGCAAGACTAGGGCTTACGGTCTCCTGGTTTCTAGCCAGGTGCCTTCACCATTTTGCTAAATTGGTTCATAATGCAACCTGCAGGAGTCTCTACAGAGGGGTTCCACTCCAGAAACTTTAGGCTTGCCTTTCGCCTCCAGGGCTGCAGTAAAATAATTTTGTGCTTCAGTGGAACTGCCTGCTAGCCCTGATTTAAAATGAACTCTTCAACTTTCTCCTGCACAAGCATCCACTGCCGTTGTCCTGCAGGAGGAACCAAAGGGAAACGTCTGTCTCTCTCTGCAGCGACCCCCAGGCCTTTGTCTTGAAGTCCTGGCAAAACAGCACCACTGGAAATAAAGAACAGAGTGGGGCTTTCATCTGAACAGACAGGTGATTGGAGAGTGAGGTGCTCGCCTAGCGTGACAGTTCCGTCAAAAGAAAACGTCAGCTCCTGTCACGCTTTGCACGACTGCTGCAATGGGAGTAGCAAGGAAGTGATTTCTGAGAGGGGTGTGTGTGTGTGTGTGTGTGTGGAATGAAGGATGCCAATCAAAAGCCATTTTGGAGCGGAAAAATGAGATATTTAAATCCAGCTGGTTGGTTTGTATGAGCCAGTTCCCTTCAAAAGAGCCTTCATCCCGTGTTGAAAGAGGAAGAGCTTGATAGAAATGGGCTCTTTTTTTAAAAAGAAAATTACGGCGTTCCCTATTCAGGCCCAAGGATGCCAAGAGGGAAGGCCGAAAACTTATTATAAGGCAGGAGTCTTTCTGTGGAGAGCGATGGAGAGTTCCCTTCTTGTTCCTGACACGGCAAATGTCATTTGAAATGACACCTGATCTGGGTTTCTTGCTGCCACTGGGAAATCTGCAAAGGCAGCCGCTGTGGGGGGCTTGTCACTAACACAAATTCTCTGGAATTTCAGAGAACTGAATTGAGTCATTGGCTTCCTGGTGACTCACTGATGCCACTTGATGTACATGTTTTTCCATTTTAAACTCAGTACAGCAATTGCTTATAAAGCAACCTAAGAGACAGCTGGCAGCTACTTTGTACTTAATATCTTATCACTGTACTAAGTTCTCTCGGGCCTATCAAATAGAGACAAAAGCAATTTTTTTTTCCTCTGGGGGTGGCGAGGAACTATGTACGCTTTCAGCTCAAAATGCTGTTTCACACCTGCCACAGTCACGTCTAAATCACAGGTGTTGTCCTTTGACCGGTATATTTAATTTAAAATTGCCAATATTGGAAAGAGGCAAGAAGAGAAGACTCATAAAAACATTGAAGACACACGAGAAAACGAAGCTTTGATCAATGGAAGAGGCGAACTTACTGCTTGAAGGCAGAATTTTACTTGGATGGTCATTCTCCATCCGACCATTAGGCAACGCTGCCCAATGTGGTTTCTATACTTTTAACTAAGTGTTCCAGACACACATTTTGATCCCAGCTTCATAAATATAATCACTGCCAGATTCTTCTTACTTTGTAACAAGCTGGATGTTTTGATTCAAGATGGAAAAAAGTCTATTTTTATATTTTTAACGTGTTTGTTTACCCAACCAGTTACCTGAAACCTGCAGGGTGTTTAGAAAAGACAAATTCATTTAAGTCTATATCTCTCCCTTGATATACATACTTAGAGAGTTGCCGCATTTTCCATGATGGAAAGTTTAAAGTCTAAAACATATGCTTAAATATATTGGATGGACATGGATTCCACCCCGCTTGTGGTCCAGTATAGCTTACTTTCTTACATACCTTCTTCATAATACTTTGAGGAATAGATTTAGAAGGGCACAACAGATTTTAATTATCTAAAAGACCGTTAGTTATAAATGCACTCCTGCAATACTAATAATGGCACTTCACAGCATAAGCAACAGCAATGAAGAACTAAATCCTTCTCTGGAGAAATTAGCAATCTAAAACACATTGCCTTGACTCCTTGCAGGAAACAGGGATATACCAATATGGTAGACATATAATAATGAGCTTAATCACATATACATTCATGAGCAAGAACAGTGAATACAGTTCTTTTATAAACTGAAGCTTTCCAGTTCTACCAGCAGACAAATCTCATCATGCCAGTCATTGGCCAAAAATGATGGGGTTTTTTTATTTGATGTATGTGGCTGCCACCAGATAGAAGAAGGCCAACTTTGTACCTTCAACATACTTGATTGAATTTATGAAGACTAAGAGGAAGAACTCTGAGGAATAACAGAGTTGGAAGGGACCTTGTAGGTTTTCTAGTGCAGCCCCCTGCTCAAGCAACCAACCGTATAACGTTTCAGATAAATGTTGTGCAGTCTCTTCTTAAAAACCTCCACTGTTGGAGCAACCACAACTTCAGAAGGCAAGTTGTTCCAAGTCGTTCTAAGTTCTGTCAGGAAATTTCTCCTTAGTTCTAGGTTGCTTCTGTCCTTGATTAGTTTCCACCCATTGCTTCTTGTCCTGCCCTCAGGTGCTTTGGAGAACAGCTTGACTCCTTCTTCTTTGTGGCAGCCCCTGAGATATTGGAAGTCTGCTACCATGCCACCCTTAGTCCCTTCTCTTCATTAAACTAGACATACCCAATTCCTGCAACAGTTCTTCATATGTTTTAGTCTCCAGTCCCTTAATCATCTTTGTTGCTCTTCTCTGCACTCCTTTTCAACATTTTGTTACATCACGATAATCAAAGCTGGATGCAATATTCCAAGTGGGGTCTTATCACCAAAGTATTATAAAGTGTTTTTTAAAAGGATCATTAAAGATAAGATGTGAATGTATTGTTGTGGGAGGAACATACATTTGGGCTGCAATAGTGGACTTTCTTTTATATCCTCTGAGAGCCTAATCTAAAAATTTTCTCCTGAAAAAGCCAGGTCGCCCAAATGATATGCATTAGGAACTAAAACAATCAAGTAAGAATTATACAGTATTGCTTTTTATCAAAACTCTAGATAAAAGAAAATAATAATAATATAGTTTTGTAAGCTTTTCAAGAGTTTCAAGTATTTAATACTGAGTGTCTTCAGATGTCACATTAAGTCCAAATTATGGTTTCTGTGAGCGAATCTGCTTCTGCAGAAACCCTGGATTATGTCTCAGCATATTTTGAGGATCTAATCATTGTGATATATTTCAAAGTTACTGCTAAAACAAGTCATAGTAATGTGTGAACCCATTATAATGATAGATTGGCATTACTGTTCTTCCATTAGATAATAAGAAGATAAGAGGGCAGGATAGTGAAATGGAATGGATTATCTAAGGATAGCTGATGCATTCATGGAAGAAGTGAGATTCAGACTGGGAATGTTTTCCTTCATTGTCTCAAAGAGACAACCATGACTTGGATAACTGAGAAGTTTCACAGACCCTTTTCCTTCATCAATCAAACCTCTTATGTACTAAGTCCACCATTAGCAAATAAAAACTAGATTTGCAGCATAATCTTTTGGGTGGTTAATATCTGAAGCAATGCTCATTCTGCACTCATCCTAAATAAATATGCACAGAACTATCAGCCAAATGCTGGAATGCGCTAGCTGTAGCTCAAGGATGGAGAATATTTAGCTGCTCAGATATTGCTGAACTAGCATTTCCAGCAACCATGGCAAATGACCATAGCAGCTGGCTGATCTGGGAGTGATTGTTCCGCAATATCAAGGAGGCCCTAAATTTCTCATCCTTGATATGGCTGAGTTTCAGATAGACAATTATTATTCTTTTTTTTTTTTTGCTGAATTTCAGCTTAGGTGAGTTAAAACTATACAGGTAGTCTTCGACTTAAAATCACAACGGAGCCCAAAATTTCCATTAGAAGCTGTCTGGGAAGGTTAAAAATGATAATCACACAATCTTGGGACAGTGCAATTGTCATAAATACTTGCCAGTTGCCAAGCATCTGAATTTTGATCGTCAGTGGTGGGATTCAACTGGTTCTCACTGGTTCGGACAAACTGGTTGTTAAATTACTACCACTACCCCTGCTACCAAAGTGGATGCTGTGCGCTACATTGCAATAGAGAAATGGGCAATGGAACAGCCAATGTGAGGGAAGGAGAAGGCCGCTTTCCCTTTTACTTCTCCATGCTACTCCTCCTTCCTTCGTGCCGCTGCTCTGTTGCCCATTTCTCCATTGCAGTGCAGCACAGCATCCAGGATCCACCTTGATAGTAGGGGAGGAGTAATTTAACAACTGATTCGCCCAGGGTCATGTTGGCTGTCTTGGAAGGCTCATCCCACATATAAGGCAAAGCTGGAGGATGGGGATGAGCCACGCCTCCCACGACAGCCAACCTGACTCTGGGAGAACCGGTTTTAAATTATTTGAATCCCACCACTGGACAAGTGCTGCAACAGTTACAAGTGGGAAAATGGGTTATAAGTCAATAAGTTGTAACTGTCAGCCTTCAAGATCTTTTCTACTTTTCTACTGCTTTGCATCTTTCGGCTGCCATGAGTAACGGGGGGAGGGGTTGCGTCTGGGAAGATTGCTGGAGGTGTTACATTCTTGTGTTGTATAAATGAGGAGTGGGGGGGGGGAGTATAAATGCCTGCTCTTAAGTTTCTATTTCCTTGCTTAGCCTTCTTTCCTTTGCGCAACTGCGAATCTTTATCAAAATGTGTCAAGGTCAACGGACAGAGGCCTCATCACCACCTGAAGATGCCCACATGATCATATTCAGAACTTTTAATTGGAAGAATCTTTTGAACTTTGGGGGGTGGGAACAATTCCATCCCTTTGTATATGTGATCTGCGCGCCTAATTCCTTAGATTCAGAATTCTACCTGTAGCTATCACTTCAAATTTCAGTAAAAGATTTCTTTCCTCTAGTCTATGGAGTCTAAGTATTTCTTTCTTGGATTTTGAATGGAGCACAGACTGACAGTAACTTTGAATGGTCACTAAACAAATACTTATAAGTGGGGGACTACCTACAAGGGCCTGTGCATTGACTTAAGACTACCATATCTGTGCTGCTAAAGTCCAGTTGACCACTAGATGCTAGTGTTTTCTTTATCTCAGTCTGTTAGCTGGTGGTCATTCCCATTTTTGTAGCACAGACATGGTAGCTTTAAATCCTGCTGAGACTCATCAGGTAAAAAGGGCTATCGAGATTTTAAAAAAGAAAAATAAACTTAATAATACTTGAATAGGATTTATTCAACAATTATTTAAGAATAATACTTAAATTCAATAATAATTGAATAAGAAGTAATATGTTCAATGTAGAAAGACCTGAGCTGACATCCCATTTGACTGAAGATGAATCACTAAGGTGACAATGGTTGCTAACTGTGATATATTTAGCAAGGTATGATTAAACAACCCATGGCTTTATGACAGGTGTCTTCAAACTTGACAGCTTTAAGACTTGTGTACTTCAAGAATTCCTCCTCCAGTCATGTTAGCTCAGGAATTCTAGGAGTTGAAGTCCCCAAGTCTTAAACTTGCCAAGTTTGAAGACTCTTGCTTTATGACATGTGATCCTGGTAAATGAAGGAGAAACAAAAGTTGTGTAAAACTAGGAGGTTTTGCCTGATCCTCAGTGATACAACGCTGATCCTATTAGAAAAGGATGCAACTTGCCCAAAGTGTTTCTCTCTTAGCTGAACCCACCTCACAAGGTTGTTGTTGTGGGGAAAATAGGAGAGGGAAGTTGTGCTTGATAAATTTGCCACCTTGAGTTATTTGTAAAAAAATAATAACGGTGGGATATAAAAAATATATATATAAACTCCACTCTTTGGTTCAATTCATTAAACATTAAAAATGAATAAAAATGAACTGAATGGATTATTTAAAAAAGAGTTTTTAGCATCTTAATCAGCTGCTGCCTCTAATTTCACCAAACAATTTTTAAAAAATGGGATTCTTAATAATGACATCTCTATGAAAATTCAAATTGCTCAAGAACTATGTCACTGAGAGTGAAAAATCAGGGTTTATTATCAAACGGAAATTATCGCATGTCAAAGCAGCAGTAAGCGTGAAATAATCATTGGAGATAGAAAAGAGATTTTTTTTAAAAAAAAGAGGGATTCCAACTTGTATCAAGCAGTTGTTAAGAATATTTTACAATATAATAAAGATTGTAAAGAAAACCTCAGCTCAAAGATTTTATTGCACTTGACTGCCAGTTGATCGATAAAAATATTGTAATTAATGGTATCAAAAGCCACCAAGACTTCCATAACACCCAACAAAATCTCATTCTTCCATCTAGTTTCTCAAATATTTTGCTCACAAAGCCAACCAAAAAGTTAATAGCCCACTAGTAGAAAGAGGAAAGGGTGCCCAGTTAAAAACACAAAGCAAAACTTTGCATTTTTCAGCTGGAATGGTTTGTAATTCAAAGTATCAGCCTTCTTTCGATGAATTCTTTGTCCACTGTGGAAAGAAAAGAAATCCTTGAATTTACTGAACAACAGTATTCATATTTGTTTCTAGGTTTCATTTCTGCTGAATAAGTATGCTAGCATGTCTGCTAGCAGGAAAAAAAGGACCTGGACCACATAAATTTTCATTTAGCTTCTTTGTTCTCTGGCTTGTTAGGATTTCAACCAACCGTGGACATTTCAATACCACCTGCACTTCCAACCTCTCAGTTTTCAGTCGCCTTCACTATCTGCTGTGCTCTGTTGACATTCTAAACCATATAATCTTTTGCATGAGAAAATCACATTCCTTGTCTGCTCTTCCAGTGACCACAGAGTATTATTTATTGCTTGATTGGTATTAATCCCTGCTTGTATGAGTGTTGACTGCTGGCAAGGAAATGCTCTGGTCTTTTGTCTTTTTTCTTTTGCAATGCTTTGGATGCAATGGGATTTCCTGCAGGCTTCCCCATTGACTTTGCTTGTGGGAAGCTGTCAGACGGGGTCAGAAGTCACTCTTCCTCCTTCTAGGCTGACCTGGGGAGCTGCCTGCCACTTTTCTGAGGGGCAGGATAACAATGGAATGACCACAGGTGGGCAAAAGAGCAATGGGAATGTGAGTGACTCCCAACTACCTGCCAAGTGACTTTGCTGGTGGGAAACTGGCAGGGAGCATCGGAAATCACCTTATCCTTGGTTGATCTGCAGAACTGCCTGCCACTTTGCTGGAGGGAGAGGGAACAAAAGGAACCGAAGACCATAAGGGAAACTGCAACCCTACTCTCTATCCTGGCATGTCCCCAAGTTCCCCCTCTTTCCAGGTAGGAAGAGACACCATCCATCAACCATTAGCTCCCTCCAGCTAGGTCTACCTCTCTAGCATGCATCACTTCCTTGCCCTTCCTTCACTAGCCACTGCTGTTTTAGCCTTGGCTCCAAAGCGGCCAATCTCCTCTTGCCTGTTGGGCCTTGGTCCCAACCGATTGGATGCAGGGCCAGAGGGAGGTGGGGAAAAGGGCAGAGGTGTGACCATCTTATCTTCCTTCGCTCAAGGCAATCCACAAGTTTCTGGGAAGTACAGTTGAAAGGCTAGGTTGCCCCTACTTCCTCAAATGTCATTCCAACGGACTCCAGGCAGTCCTGGATCCTGGCAGTCAGTGTGGTAGATCATTTGAATTACCTTGTTTAATAATTATTACCCTATATCAGGGATGTCAAACTCGATTTAATCAAGGGCTGCATCAGGGTTTGACCTCAGGGGACCAGGGGGGGCATGGCCAGGGGGAGGGGCATGGCCAGCTCAACATCACTCGTCAAGACTCCTTTGGTGTTGAGCCAATAACATCTAATTCTTGCCAAGAAATCTGCATGGACTTGTCCAGGCAGTCTGCAAGAATCAAACACCACTAAATGAAAAAAAAAAAAAAGCATTAGGAACTTAAGTTTGCATCAACTTACATTTAAATCTGTTCTAGGAAACAGTAAGAAAACTGCTGATAAATGTGGGGAAGGGGAATTAAACCAAGCAAATGTACCTGCATTATTACCATCTTTTTTTTTCAATAGTAGTTTACTACAAAAAGGAGCAACTACTGTATTTTTAGAAGGCAGAAAATATAGTTTTTATTAGTAAGTCAGTGATTTATTAATAATTAAACAATGACTTAATCAATGTTACTCAACATTTTGCACATTATGTATTGTATTTTTTTCAAGGAAGACAAATAAGTATCACAGTAGGCAGAGGAAGAATAATTAAGATGCAGTGATTATGGTCTACAGTCCAACATTTAATTGTGAAAACATTAAATGATTGCCAAATTTAGCAAGAATACCTCCTAAAAATTCCTTCATTTGCTGGTGTCCTATAACAGTAATAACATGTATGTTTTCCTGAAACTGAAGAGGCTTAGTTTGGATCACATAAACATAAATCACCCTGTACATTTGTTATATTTATATATAACGTGTATCCATGTGCTGTTTTGAATGCACACATAAATCAGGATAAAATGCTACGCTTCTGTTTCTCAACAATGAAAACTCCTGGGAACATGAGTGAACAATTTAGTTGTTGGCTGTTCCATGAACGGCACATCTGTACCGTTGTTGTAATCCCTTGGGATTACAACAGAAAAACAATACAAAATTTATACTTCATTTTTTTTAAAAAAACTCCTTTTAAATATGAAAATAAAATAAAAGCAAGAGTACCATCTTCCATGAAAGAAACTTATCTAGATGATCAAGGAAGGGCCAAACCTAAATGTGACACCAATGAATCACAACTGGCAAATATATCTATGAATTCTTAGGAGTTTAATTTTCAGAATTCATCAATAAAACAATTCAAGATATAAAGAAATGTTTGTCACCCTTTCCCTTGGGATCATAAGTTTGAAAGAAAATGTATTATACAAACATCTCAGTTCTCTGAATTAATTGTTTAATTATATTCTTCCTGATAGCCCTGGCATCTCTCTATCTATGATAGATATCACAACTATCCATGGTAGATTCCATAGTTCAATACACAGAATATTCAGCTGAAAACTGCTCTGCCTTTCTTGTGGAGACAGCAAATCTGTGCTGATGCATAAATGCTCAAAGGCAGCTGTGATTAAGGGAGCTAACTGACCTCTGGGACATCAAGACGCACGTGGCTAAGATAGAGAAGTCAAGGCTATAAATCCTAAGGCAAATGCTTCAAAAATAGCAAATGAATATTTGACCATTTTCCAGGATTCATTTTTAAATATCAGTTTCTTTCAGTTGCATTCCAGATAATACTTTGCTCTCATTGATTCAAGCCCTTCTATCAGAGGTAGGTAGGTAGGTAGGTAGGTAGGTAGGTAGATAGGTAGGTAGGTAGATAGATAGATAGATAGATAGATAGATAGATAGATAGATAGATAGACAGACAGACAGACAGACAAATTTCACAAATGTGTAAAAGCACCAATGACATTGTAGCAAGAAAGAAATAGTTAAACTCTAGGAACAGGGCAGTTAAAGCTGAAATAACTGATTTTATGGATACACATAAATACATCCAAACAACAGTTTTACAAGAAGCGGGGGAAATAATGCCTTTGATTAAAAAGAAAGAACATTGGTGTACTTGATTCTCACTCCCTAGCATTCAGCAAGGAAAATTAAAGAAGCACAAAGAAAAATAAACAGACTCCCCCGTACACCCACCCACCCACATACACACAGCCACTCACACAGCCACACTGACAGCCACACTGCCAACCCTTATGGTCACCATCAGCATATTTGTGAAGTGAGTGGTATGTTGTGTCTGTTGTTTCCGATTCTACCAACCTTTTTAGGCTCAGGGACCAAGCCTTAATTATTTATTAAACCCATAGCTATCCATTTATATATTTAGCTATTTATTAAACCAAAATACTGCAAATATCTAGCAATTTAAAGAGTTTAAAGGGATTTTCTAGTTGGAACGGAGCAGGATAGGGAGGAAGCAGGAAAACTTTACATATCAATCAGTCAAAGGAAGCCCCAACTTTGCAAGTCTCTTTCAAAGATAAACAGTTCCATGGAGAAAAAAAAGTCATAATCACAGCTATGGTATTTCCAACTCATAATCCAGACCTAGAGCTTTCTCTCTGCCTCACATCCAACAGGAAAGGAATGAACAGAGAAAATGAATGGAAGATGTATCAGACTAATTAATAAATAAAAGTCTTGGCATCTTTCCTCGTAATGGAAAGTCTTTGGTCTGGTGGGTCCTTTCTACTTATAACACCAGGTATCCCCAAATCAAAAGCTCTGAATATTCAGCTCCAGCTCTTAGTTGAGTTAGAACTGCACCACCAATCTACAGTCAGCCTGTGCTAAACGAGGGCCAGAAGCAATCCTTAGTCATGGTCTCAGTGCTGCTTTATGCCAAGTCACAGTTTAGTGCAAGAGTTCTGCACTTAATGCAAGGGAAATTTGTTCCTGAATTTCTAAACAAAGCCAGAAAGGCAACAAAAGTACCTGATTAACCTTTGCAGCCAGCTAGAATCATTTGCAATCAGCAAAGGAAGGGCTGGTGAGAATGTTATTGAGCACTTTGGTACAGGGGAGGGCTCAAAGCAAGAGTTTATTGATGCAAAATTGCAGATTCATTCACCATTTAGATCAGGGGTGTCCAACCTTGGCAACTTTAAGACTTGTGGACTTCAACTTCAACAGCTTTGCTGGCTGAGGAATTCTGGGAGTTGAAGTCCACAAGTCTTAAAGTTGCCAAGGTTGGACACCCCTGATTTAGATTATTCAAATTTTCTAGCTGCTCCATCCATTGCAGGATTGAAATTTCTCCTTTTCCTCCCAGGGTGTGAATCTGGTGGCCCATGGGCCAGATGCGTCACGCACCGGCCACACCCACCCCAGTTCCGCTAAGGGAAAAAAATAGCGATACATCATGTTATGGCAACGTGACGCTGTGAGTTTGACACCCATGCCTTAAGCCATCTTCTTTTATCACTGTTTGACCGAGTTCCTTTATTTTTGTCATCCTATCAGAGAAGGGGCACAAAATTCTCCTCAAGTTGAAGTGTGGGTTGGAAAAGTATCTAAAAAGCAATTAAGACAAAGAACTAGGAAAGAAGAGACTGAAGGAGCTATAGCTTATGACAATATCATTATATTATAGATGTTAAGCTCTTTGCACAAACAGTATAGAGGATGCTTTATAACTAGCTTCAAATTATGCTATGAATACAGGATACACTTTACCAAAGTTTACTCAGTCAGGAAAGGAGGTCAAGGGTATTTAGCCTCCTCATTTTTGAAGGTCACTAGATGCCATATGATGACAGAGTGATATCACGGAAAGGGCATGATTAATTTTTTGTGGACTTTTTTGGGGGGGGGCAATTTAAAAGTGAAAATGAAATCAAAACGCCTCTGGGAGGAAAGCCACTACAAGTCCCATCCTTAAGTGTCTTAAACCTCAAGCATAAATTGAACTATGGCATTGACTAAGGACTAATCCAATCAATTCCTGATGAAATACATCATCTGCTCTCCATCTTTTTTAAATTTATAGCATCATAAATTTAAAACTGGAATCTGCTAAATGCAAAACACCTTCCAGGCACATAGCTGTCCGACATACGATAACTTCTTCAGCTCATGAGGACTGTTTCAAGTTGATATAGTTACATGAATGAGCAATTTTTTCATAGGTTGGAACAGCACAATTAACATCGTGTATGCTTTTTTTTAAGCGTAAGAAGCACAGGAATAATAATCTCTTCCGAAATGAGGGGATTTTAAACCTAGTTTTCTTCTTATTGGGGATTAAAAATTAGGTTAGATAAACCCAGGGGTGGGATTCTACCGGTTCTATAGAACCCCTTGTTAACTTTCTAAGCAGTTGGGAGAACTGGTAGTTAGAAGCAATCTCCTTTTGTTTTTTCCCACCCTTATTACATTCTTAGCAGACAGCCTAGACTTCCTGTCTCTGGAACTTTTGGGGCTTGGCTTTCTTAAAGGAGAAGGGTTGTTTTGAGATTTTTACACTGCTGTTGGGAGGAAATACTTCCCTGGACAATCAGCACTTTGAAGAAATAATTGAATAATGAAGCAAAACTTTTAATGACAGGGAATCAAGATGAGTGACATTCAGCAAGGCTTCTTGGCTAGCTAGAAAAATTGACATTCAAATGTGAGTTTACATATTCTTTCTGAGCTTTGGTCTAAAACTGGTTTTTGATGAAGGTTAATTCTGTGCTTGGTGAAGTTTAATTCTGTGTTTATTGATGGGATAATTTTCCCTATTCAGCTTCAAGAAGCAACAGCTACTGTTGTGATTTAATTATTTGTACTGTGTTTGAATTTTTTCCTGCCTCACGATTTCTTTTTCTATCTGGGGAGGGGGTCTTCCTCACTGCTTTAGTACTATCTGGCACTGTCCTTTTCAGCTATATTTCCAAGAGGCAGGATACAAGCTTGGCACTGATTTTTTTATTGCCTTTCTGGGGGGCATGTGATCTTTCCTTAAATCTGGATATCTTGTGAATGATATCTGGATATCCTGGATAATTTCCTTAGGATATCTTGTGAATGAGATCAGCTTTAAGTGGTGCAAATGGATCTAAGGATTACTTTTCCTGGGTGTGCTTTTTCTGGAGAGCTTACATAACCTCTCTGCTCACTTTATGAGCAAGAGATGGCTGCTTGATAGTTATCACTGCATTTTAACTATTTTCATTCCTCAAGGTGCTCTGGCACCTGCCTGATTTGTAACTCTGGCTTGCAGGTATTTTTAATCTAATGATTGGTATTTAGGGCAGCTTTTTGCAAGCAAAGAAGCTTTTTGTATTTTTGTACAGGTAACCCTTGACCTACAACAGTTCATTAAATGACCATTCAAAGTTACAATGGCACTGAAAAAAGTGACCTATGACCATTTTGCACACTTATGACTGTTGCAGCATCCTCACTGTCATGAGAGGCCAGGCGAGAAGAAGTGCCCCTTGACATGAGTGATGTCGAATTGGCCATGCACACCCAGTCAGATGACCACCAAGCCACACCCACCAACTAAGCCACAGAACTGGTTGTTAAAAAAACTGAATCCCACCCCTGGATAAACCTATATAAGATGCAATGTATCACTTGGTTTTCTCCCCACTGAAAAACCTAATGACTTTAGCTCACTGGATGATATTTTTATTTTGGCACTGCGGTTTTAGGTAGGGATTGGTTAAGTAAGTAAGTAAATAAATAAGTAATCTTAAAGCTTCCTGTAAAATAATTCCTACAGACATCATGATTCTATGGTCAAGAATAGTGTTTTAACAAACGACTCAGTTTTTAAAAAATAAATCCTTGCTTTCTTTACATTCCTTTCTTTCTAGAATCCCCTAGCTGTGTTGAATCACTTCCAGATTTTCTCTCTCCTCTGCCTTTCTTTCTGTCTCTCTCTGTAAGATGAAAGATAGGAATTCTGGGAATTGTACCCAATACCTCTGGAGAGCACCAGACGAGGAATAGTCTAGTCAACAGGAAGAACTTAATTAGCCCTCTGTGGACTTAAAGGAGCATCCAAAGAGGTAAGATCTGCAGAGACCAGTATGCATGGGTCTTATTCCCGCTATACTTGCATCCTCATATTTGCAAGACCTGTACAGAAACCCCTATTAATATATACAGGTCGTCCTCGACTTATAACAGTTCATTTAGTGACCATTCAAACTTACAACAGCGCTGAAAAATGTTGACTTATGACCGTTGTTCATAGTTATGACCTTTGCAGCATCCTCATGATCATGTGATCAAAATTCAGAGGCTTGGCAACTGGTTCATATTTATGACCTTTGCTGTGTCCCAGAAACATGCGATCGATCCCCTTTTGAGATCTTCTGACAAGCAAAGTCAATGGGGAAGCCAGGTTCACTTAGTAACCCATGTTATTAACTAAACCGCTGCAGTCATTTGTTAAAACACTATTCTTGACTCACTTAACAACTATGACAAGAAAAGTTGTAAAATGGGGCAAAACTCACTTTACAAATGTCTCACTTAACAACAGAAATTTGGGGCTTTGTTGTGGTTGTAAGTTTGAGGACTACCTGTACTTTCATTGTTTTTATTTATTATTTGTCATTCTCAAATGGTATATTGGAGTCCTTTTCTGTTAAAAATCACAAGCATTTGGCTACTGGCAATACAGGGAGTTTTCACCCACCCATCACTGATAAGAAAAAACACAGAAATATTCCTGTATTTTTCCATGAATTATACCTTTTTCCTCCTTAATTATATTTTAGCATACAACGGCCCAGAGGATTTCTATCTGATACATTAAAACAAGAAACTAAATCAAAATAAAGAAGTACATCATGACATTTAATAGCCTCCTCTGGAATTGCCTAAAAACAGAATAGTTTTGCTTTTTCCATACTGTATCTAAAACTGTTTAGATCAGAGTCAGACATCTAATGAGGGCCAGGAAACTCTAATAAATTTTAAATGATAATATGTGTTAACTTGTTTCAGCCATCTTTCATTATAATGGCAGTATCTTAATTATGAACAGAGATGGAATGTTGGGTGATATATATATATATATATATATGTATGTATGTATGTATATATTCTTAAGTTTTCGCGGGTACTTACATGTATGGTATTCAGCTTTGTTTGGGTATTTTCCCACGTCATTATAGTTGTGCTTTTAAAAGCTGTAGCAACGTTTCGGCAGAATCTCATCTGCCATCATAAGCCTGATGATGGCAGATGAGATTCTGCCGAAACGTTGCTACAACTTTAAAAGCACAACTATAATGACGTGGGAAAATACCCAAACAAAGCTGAATACCATATATATCTATATATCTATATCTATATTTCATTCATGAATCTGGACAAAACCTTCTGTGTTTCAGTGAAAATATCAGTTAGGTTCTGTTCTCTTTAAATTATAATTAAAAGCAAGTAGAGCCAAGAAAAAAACGAGCCATGCAGAAGGAGAGATACAGGGAGTGGATTGTTAATTAACAAATCAAACTACATTTAAACACTGATTCCCCCTTTACCATTTTAGCTTGTCTATTTACATAAAATATTATCAGTGAGGCACTGTTCATAATTGGGGGATGGGGGATGGATAGGAAAGGAAGAAAAGATATTAAAAAATCCAGATTGTATCGGTCAGTTTCAACTAAAAAAATGAAAAGCCCTCTGACAGGATTGGTCCTAGCTGATGAATATTGTTAGTTCGAAGTGAATCAATATTTGTAACATCTATTAAGGCAAACATACTCCAAGTGTCGTTTTTACAGTTGTAAAATAAATGGACAAGCTATATTTCATTTCTCTGCCATTATACAGTATAAACCAAGGTTATACCCAGATGTTATTTCTGAATCACCCACTTTCTCCTTCAGATTTTCAGTTCTGTTATATACAGTTTTAACCCGACTTGAAAATAAGTTTACAAAAATTAACTCCCATTTGTCAGTGTTTATGCAGTAATTATATGTGGCCCCACTGGGAAAACTTCAACAAACAATTATAAATTTCTCAATCCAATTGCCAAAGGCAATAATTTTTAGAGGCACAAGTAACCAAGAGGGTTGGTTAAGTAAAAGCACAATTAAAGAGACTTCTCTTTATCAAACTACAAGTTCATTATATTATAAATTATGCATAACAGCAGCCTAAGAGTTGGACTAAAATTGATGGTTTACATTTTATCATTCATCATGTTTATTATAATGTAGGCATGCCTCTAAGATATTCTAGGGCAAACAGACAGCCTTGTTCTTTGGGAAGGGACAAGCTAAATTCAATTTAGGTTTTAAATAAGTTTTCTCAAAGCACGGTGACGTGATCAAAATTCAGACGCTTGGCAACTGGCATGTATTTATGATGATTGCGGGGGTCAAGTAATCATATTTTGTGACCTTCTCACAAGCAAAGTTAATGGGGAAACTGGACTCACCAAGAACGGTGTTACTAAGTTGAGAACTGAAGTGATTCACTTGACAGCGGTGGCAAGAAAGGTCGTAAAATGGGGCAGAACTCACTTAACAACTGTCTTGCTTAGAAATATAAATTTGGGGCTCACTTGTGGTTGTACATTGAGGAGTACTTGCATTGGTGGAGCTGGCATGTTGGGTTTGATTTATTGGTGTGAGTTTTACCAGGTCATCAATATTGTTTTTTGTTGTCAATATTTTGGTTTTCAAACAAAGTATTATTTTTATTCTTGCTAAATAGAATTATTCAGGCCGCTAAATAAACCTGTTTAATAAATAAATAAATATTATTTTATTCTTCCTTCCCTAAATCAGTACGCCTTCAGAAGTGTTGAGTCTCAGAATTATCAGCAACAGCAAGGGGAATTTGGAAGCTGGAAGAACCAATTTGAGAAATGGAGTTAAGGGCTACTGGAGGTCTGCAGCAGAGTGACCTTTTTGGAAAAAAAATACTCTTTAACTGCTACACCATTGAGCAAAGCGTGTTGTGTTCACATATATCAAAAAGTTTAGGCAATTTCAAAATATATTAACAACGCAATGGGCTTTTAAAACATTGCACTTGTTTATTGTTAAGATCCTTGTGATCTAACTAACTCACCTATATAACCTGCATTTGCATAACTAAACTTTCTTTTAAATTCTACAGCTACAGTCTAGCCATTTTATGCATCTGATAAAATGAGCTGTAGTTCCTAAAAACATACACATTTTAATAAAATGTGTTAGTTGGAAAGGGTAATATCAACATTTTCTAATTTCTGGATATATGTGTAGGTGAATCAAAAAAAATCACTTAAGGATCTCCCTACTTAATTGAGAAAAGACGCCCACAAGAGTTTGGGTACACAACATGATAGATTTTTTTTTTTTAATGTTTGGAAGCAATTACCAATTCAAACAAACTCTATTAACTGGTATTTTAAGTCAGTTTTCTTGGTCCTCCTTCTCAAATATGCATGTTGAGCTCCAAGGTCTACACATTTCTGGATGAGTTCTAAGAATTCAAGGATTTATCAAGGGAAGCCAACTACATCGATATTTGCAAGTCTATTCAAAGCAAAAGGCATATTGGAAACAAACCACATTACACAATTTCTGAACAGATCCTGCAATGATCTGCAAAGGAACTTCGTGCAGGAATGTTTTCCCAAGGCTTGTATACATAAGTTTTGAAAATAAGTCAGAGACAAACATTTGGGAAAATAACCACTGATCATTTAATCATTTAGTGAGAACCCCGCCTTATTTTTACAAATCTATTCAAAATTATTTTGAAAGAGCTACAGAGATGAATTAATAAAGCATTAATAATTTATAACAAGACCAATCCAGTCTAATCACCTGGGGCGTGGCACAAAGGCAACACAGTCAAATAAGCAATAATAGTCCCTTCATTATCTCCAACTTTGCTCCCAATATCCAGGCTACCTTTGGCTGAAGAAAAACTCTCCTAGGAACAGCCTTTAACTTTAGAAAATTCAGTCCAAAACAAGGGACACACAAACTGTAACTTAAAATCCAAACAAACCAAACTGAAGTAATTAGTTTGACAGGGCAGAAAAAGGAATTTCAGACTTGAAAGCACGGCAAAACTCACACAGTTGGAAAGACGCCAGGAACACAGATAAGCCACCACAATACAAGATAAAGTCACGTTTGATGCCAACAGCTTGCTGCACGCAGTTTTCCTTTTTTATACATTGTGTTCCCAGCTGCAGTTAATGAAGGGAATCAGGTCCCTTTCCTCCCCGTAAGCCACGCAACCCATGTTGCTCTCTTCTCCGTTCCTCCCTGCGTGCCCTAGGATGAAGAGGGGGTGGGCGTGGGTCTTCCTCTGAATTCCCTCTCTCTTGTTCTACCACTCCCCTGCTCTGCCCAGCTGGACTTTGCCCTTCCCCAGTTTCTTCACAGCCAATGGAGCCACACTCCCACTCCCTGTCAGCTGTTTGGCTTTGTCCTCCGAGTCAGATTCCGACAGGGGCATGACACTCAGTTTAAATGATCAGGGAGTACAGAAATGTTTAAGGATTCATTTAAAATTGCCAAAATCGGCCTACCTTTCTTTGTTTGTTTCATAGAGAGCCAATTAATATTAGATAATTCTTATCTAAATGATTTAATTCCATGTTATTATTTTGATCACTTATATTAAAAAGAGTAGAATTCCTCCTGGCATAAACTAAATAATATATTTTATTAGCATGCCTAGCTGTGGACTAACAGGCACAGAGTCTTTAATGAGGTTGACAAAACCCCCAAATCATCTTGGCACATGGACCACTTAAATTCTTTAATTTGATTGGCAGGCAATAATGACTAAAAACCAAAGTTTATCCCAGAATATTTGCTGAAGTACAATATTTGTACCACAGAGTAAATGAAAGCAGACCCAGCAGGGTTATATTATCAAAGACTACCTTAAATAATTCCTTAAAAAAACAAAAGAAGGAACTCGTGTTTCTATCACCCTAAAAAAAAACGATCAGGAAAGAATTCCCCTTGAGACTCTGGCTTCTGCCTGTAATAAAGTTTTATCCTTTCTAATTCCCATGAAGATCAATAAGTGTTAGCTATATTTGTATCCAGGCAAAGAAGGGTGGGGGGGAGGGGGGCTTGCAAAATCTACACTTTGAAGGGAGATTAAAATGCACATTTTGGATCTGCTCCCTCCATTCCTGTGGTGATAGAGTAGATGTACAAAATCTCAACTGCACTCAGTTTAATGAGCTACAATACTCTGCACAAATGGAAACTGGATTATCAATTATGTGAAATGTTGTCACCGCATTCAGCTGAACGGTTTCCCTGCAGACCACCTCTGTCTTCTCAGGGAAGTTAGGGATAGAGGAACTGGAGCTCCCAATTTCCATTACAGAATGATCCACTAGATCCTAATGTTTCTGCGAACATGGAACAGAACTTCCCCAGGTTTGGCTTGAAAATTTGCAACAATAGATCTTGGAACGCTAAAAACAGGATCCAGTATGTGTATATAACTTCATTGTTTCTTTTTGCCCAAAGTAAATATCTTGTGCTATGTGTGTGTGTATATATATGTGTGTGTGTGTTTTAACAGAAAGCTGTCAAGAAGAATTCTCTTCAGATGGACAAGATTTTTCTCTTCAAATTTAGAGAAGCCAGCATGAGAGTTTGGGAAATGTGTAGAAATTCTAGAGCTGTAGAATCCCATAAAGCCAGTGGCACATATAACATATCCAACTGGGTTGGGCCTTGTTAGTATTTGAATGGGAGATATCTAGGGAACATTAGGATGCTAGTCTAGATTGGATAGTGAAAACTACATGAATGTATCACGAGTGTTATCACGTGATGCTGCCATGACGATGTGAGTTTGACCCCCCTGATGTAAGCCAATGTAATTTTTTTTTTAAAAAAAATGTAATCTAATGAAACAATGCAATCATTAGCCTAATTTGATTGGAAGGACAGTTAAACTGTCTCTTACCGCATTACTCTGGAGAAAAAACCCCCAAATTCTGGTTATTCTCAAACTACATGCTTGGCTTTACATATTTCAATAACTAAAAAATACTAATAACTTTCAGCTCAAAGAGCTAACGAAACTGTTAGTCCCCAGCCATTTCTCAAGGAATATTGAATATGGATCTTTTGATTATTTAGCTGATCAAATACAAATATAAGCAAGGGCTGTTCTATGATTCAGCTTATTCCACCTGCTGTCTTAACAACAAAAACAGTGACCACATTCAGGAATCCTAGAAGCAGCAGCTGACAGGCAATATAGCAATGCAACCAGCAATTGAGTGGCAGGGACTGTAATCATAAATGCATTAAGTGAGAAGGGAAGTAGTCTTTCTAATACTTTGAGAACTATTTTAGCTTTGTTTGCAATGTTAAAATGAAAAACAAATGATTTATTTTCTTCCTTCCAGGTGCATTTAAAGGCAGGCATAAATGTAAACACAGTCCATAAATATGTAGCTCTTTAAAAACAATTCTTCACCGGAAAGTACCTTTTCGTTGTTTTACACAGGCATCATTTTCAGCACTAGGCTGAAATGAACAGCGCCCGCCTCTCCTAACTCTGTTCCTGCCTTTCTCTTTTGCTCGCAAGCCACAGCCAAAATGGCACACCCCACATAGAGGAGACCAACCCTCAGCAGGTCTGAATGATTTCCGGATTTGCAGAAATACACATCTTTAGGGTGGGAAACCACTTAAAGGAAGAAAATCCCCAAACCGTCTCAGAGAAGGCAGAACGGTCAGACAATACTATCGAAGTGGAAATGGAGAAAAAGAAATTGGGAAGGAGATGAAATGGAACATCTTGGAGGAGGACATAGCAAACTATTTCAGGGACTAGAATCAACAGGACACTCCACACTGCAACATTTTATTATACACCTTATTGGCATGTAAAGAATTGTCCAATTGACTTTCCAGTTGAGAAACTATAAAGAGCAGTGACAAAGACAAAACTCGATTAATTTTAAAATGCCATCTTATTCTACAAATATCTTCATAGCATAATAAAAAAAAAACCTGTAATTTTAGCATCAAGTAACATTTTATATTTTTAAAAATGCAAATAGCCTGTGTAAATATTAACGACAATAGCAGGATTATTCTTGTGGATTATGAGTAAAAATAACCTCTACCACCATCCAATTCAAAATATGTATTTCTTTTTGGGATCCAAAGGATACACACTGCACCCTTTCTCTTCATAGTTAGGCTTAATAAAATCACCATCCTCATCCAGGCTAGGCACCCTTGCTTTACCTTTTATGCCCACTACAAGCATATTTCTTAGATTGTTTGCACATTAACATAAACATTGCTTTGCAACCATTCGATACCATATTTTTAAATTCCAGGCATCAAATGATTCTATGATTCTATGAAATGCAAGATGGGTTAATGAAAACAACCTCTAGTGTTCTATTGATAATTTATAACTCTGTGAATACAGATTCTTCTAAATAAGACCAATGACACAACCTTTGATCTTTGGTTAGAATTAAATCCACTTGCAAGAATCCATTAAGTTTGATGTAGAATGGTAGAATTTGTGTTTTGTTTGTTATAAACAGGTAAGGTAATAGCAGAAGATTATTTTTCTTTAACCAATACTTTTATGACAAAATTATTTACCATGCATTCAGCAATTTTGAAACCATGCAATATCTCCTTTTCAATGGTACATCTTATTCCCATCCCATCATGCTATACAATATCCTTCATCCTCTGACTTTTTAAATCATCAGTATATGTCCTCAGTAATCCAAAAACATTTTTCAGTTCCTGGGCTATTAAAGTAAACTTGTCACAAGTAAACCAATATTGCAAGACCAATGTTGCGCAGAACATGAACTGAACATGAACTGAACATGTATGAACTCTTCCTATTTCACATCTTGCTTGATACAAAGTGTGAGCAATGTCATGGAGAGGCAGAAGCACAGACCATATTTATAAAACCATTGGCTCTGGTCCAGGCAATGTTTTAAGGAGTTGAGAAACATCATTCCAGCAGATAGATATGCTGAGATATCAATATCCATACATTTAATTAAGGGAAATCATTGGGTTTTGCTGAACAATTGTTATGTGATGTTGGGTTTCTGTGGCTTCTTTCTCAAGGAAGATGCGTACCTAACATTTTCAAAAAGCAAACTGGAGCTCAGTATGCAAACATGGCTTTCCCTTTCCCTAGTCATGCTTCAGAATTGGGGAAAGAACAGGTAACAGGAGAGGGTAATTAGGATTGAAAACTGCAGTATTAGAGGACAAACTGAGGGAAAACAAGGCGGCATAGCTTGGGATGCGGGTATTAAGGGGAAATATTTCCCTTGAAGGAACTAGATTAACCCAGGGCTAAATTGTGGACCTGATAATCAGACCTGGACTCTAAAGTGTATCAGGAAAGTCCGGAGACAGGGCCCAATTTCAAACAAAAATTTTGGATAGGTTTCTAGTATGGAAGAAAAAGCCGATGTGCGTTAAAGAGAAAGAAAAATATAAAGACAACAAATAGACATTGGTAATGAAATCAGTGAGCTAAATTAATGTGAGCCAGAGGAATATGGTAAGAAATGGCTGAAGAATGAGTTAGGGGTGGAGGAGAGCATGAGCACTGGCCCAAAGTGGTGTCATGTCTCATTGAGTCTGCTCCTGTATCTTTAATATGAACTTAAAAGGACAGAGATAAAACTTCATGTTTCATACCTCCTTGTGACAAAAGGCATTCATGGTAAGATTTCAGTGTATGATCCTCATGAGCAATTGTACAAACCACTGCATGAATAATCAGTAACCCATTTGAAATACTGTACTGTGGTTGGTAGGAGGAGGACCAACTTAGGAAAACCAAATGAGAAAGTAAGGGGTCCTTCACCAGGAGGGAGAAAGTGGAAAGCAGGAGGAGAAGGGACAAATAGCCCTTCCCAACTGGAGGACCTTCAGGTGTGAGGGATCACATGCTCAACCCCGCCCTCCTACCTAGATGAGAGGGGTCACAATCCAGGCTTCCGGGTTCAATGGGAAGTTTGAGCTGGAAAATTGCAAGCAGGACTGAAAAGGAAATCTGGAAGCCAACAGACTGTGAGCAGGAAGAGGGAATGCAAACCTTGGAAGACCTGAAGAGGGGCAAAAAAAAAAAAAAGGCCTGAGGGAGAAGGTGAAATAGGAGGGCCTGAGAAAGTGTGTCGTCTGAAGGAAAGAGAGGAAGGGGTGAAGAGCATTCAGAAAGAGCAAAGGGGTGGGTGGGTAGGAGAGAAGCTGCAAGCTTGACAGTGCCAGTGCCATAGCTGGCATGAGCACCAATGCAGGGAGTGGGTGGTGGTGTTTCTTCATCCTATGAAGTTTGAGATCACTTCCACCGGCCTCCAGATCCTGACAGGAAACGTCAGACTTTCACTCAAGCACTTCTCAGGCTCCTCTCTAGTGTGTGTGTTTGTGTGTGTCCACGCGCGCGCGCGCGCGTGCTTTGTACTACACCAGCATCTAGATGAGGAGGAGGAGGAGAAGGAGAGGAAAAAAAGCCACCCGCGTGTGTCTCTGTGTGTGTGTGTGTGTGTGACAGCCAGGACGTGTCAGGAGGCACATTCCTGCACTAAAAGCACGGTCTCCTCACCCCCCCCACCAACACCCCCCACAACCCGGCAGACACAAAGAGGGCGGGGGAGTGCAGAAGCAGCAGCCACCGCCGCTTTCGGCTTGAAGAGGGGAGGGTGTGTGTGTGCGGGTAAGGGCTTTGCGCTGGAGGCGGGGTAGGTGACACTCACCTGCTTCGAGGTTGAAGGAGATCCTGGCCTCGGCTAGGTAAGGCGTGTCGCTCTTGGACCGAACTCTCCGGATGGGTCTCCTGTCTATGTCCTCTTCGGAAGAAGCCGCCATTAATGTGGGTACAGTGAGCAGGGTCGCCCGGCGAGCTGGTGTTGAGGGAGCAACGGGAGGGGTGAGGGGGGGGTGGAAAAGAGGAGGAGGAGGAGGGCGCACAGGCAAAGGAGGAGGAGAGGAAAGAGAGGAGCAGGGACACAGAGAGGGAGACACCGGGAGGGAGGGAGGGAGGGAAGAAAAGAAAGAGAGAGAGAGAGATGGGGAGAGAAAAGGAAAACCCGTTAAGGATTTCTGGATTGGAGCTGAGCTGGAAACCCTGCCCTGTCACCTTCTGGCAGCTTTGAGCCAAGCGGGTGAGGCTCCACGTGGGACCCTACACAACCGAACAAAGCCTGGCCCTTTGCTTGGAAGCTGCAGAGAAAAAGGGGCCCTTGAGAATGGCTCATTCAAGCCCAGAGATTTGCCGATCCAACATTGAGAAGCTTGGTTGCTTCCTTGTACATTTGGGTAGAGGGGAGAGAAGCAGCAAGCGAAAGAAAAAAAAGAAAAAGAAAAAAAAGCCAGCTGAGAAAACACCATTTGACATCCCAATGCATCAGGTGAACCAACCTCTTTCTGTGCTGATTACACACACAAACACACACACACAGAGCACATACACTGCACATCACACTGTAGGGATCACAGATTGCACTAAAGTGGAATGCAGGTTCTTGGTTTTGTGTAAGGGTGAAGCCATTTATTGCAGCTGGCAAATTATGTTTTAAGGTTTAGTGTTTGGTCATCATGGTGTTTTCAAAAAATGGATGCCTTGGGGTGATGCATGACCTGAACAGCACTTCTTAAAAAAGAAAAAGAAAAAAAAAGGCAAGAATGAGGGGGTGAAATTCTAATTCTTGGTGCTTCTATCCCCAACGTCAACAAAGTTTTTGGAGTTCAGATTCCAAACACACTTTGAGGTCTACAGCTGGGAGTGTCTTCTTGACAGCAATGTCATAAACCCCTTGTGTGAATTTCAGCTCCCAGGATTCACAGCGATCTCCATTTTGATGGCAAAGTTCTGGGAGTTGAAGTTCATAGGAGGTTACAAGAAAAAAAACTCTCCTCTCTCGATTTTTGCTGAATGATGAATAATTGTAAATATGATTAGTTGACACAGCAAAGTAAACACCTTTGTGGTAAAAAGTTCAAGCACTCCTAGAATTTGGACAAACAACAATGATAAATTTTTTTAAAAAATGGTTGAGTTGATTATTAATTCGTCTATACAAAGTACATTCAGGGAACCACTTTGGAGCCCTCAATATCTCCAGGAATGGACACCATATAAATTAAATAAACACTTTTTTATGGGACTTTACCGGGAGGCAGGAAACAACATTGCCTTGTGTGAGAAACTGTTCTCAGCAACTGTTTCAGTAACTATATTAATACTGGCTAGATCTTTCTAGTGGAATTGCATAATCATAAACTGTACAGGTTAGAAAGGGCCATGGAGACTCTAATCCCTTGGAGTCCACTCTTAAGCACCCAAACATATGCCCCCATCCTAACTTCTACTCAAACAACATCAGCAATGAGGAAATCCATTGCTTCCTGAAGGATTTGTTCCATTTTCGAACATCTCTTACTATGAGGCAATGTCTCCCGCTGTAAAGAATCTGGGAGATGATTTTTGGGGAACTGGGCAAGAACTACAATATTACGTAAGCAAAGAGAGCTGAAAGGTCCTGTCCGTCCTGGGAAAAGAAGACAGTATTCAGGAGAGAGGCAGGCAAGCTCCCCTGATTCTCTGAGGTATAAGAACAGAGCTCTCCAAACTTGGCAACTTTAAGACTTGTGGACTTCAACTCCCAGAATTGCTATGCTGGCTGAGGAATTCTGGGAGTTGAAGTCCACAAGTCTTAAAGTTGCCAAGTTTGGGGACCCCTGTATAAGAGGGAGGGGGTGTAAAATGCAATCAGGCTTGCAAGATTTTGTATTAATTGTATTCTCAATCAGTAAAGCTCTCAACTTCCTTTGAAGTTGGTCTCCTCACTGGGTCTACTTCATAGGCCTCATACCTGGGGACCATTAAAAATCTACTTCCTGTCTTTAAAGATTCCCATTGCTTCCTGTTTTATCTTCTGGAACGCTACTGATCCGTTCTTCTGCCCCATCTTCTGCTTCTTTCAGATTCTTGAAAATGGCTGTTGTGTCTCTCCCGGTTTTCTTTCACCTGATCCAAACCTTTATTTATTCATTTCAGTTTATATGGCTGCCCATCTTAACCTTGTGCACTCTATGTACCCAGCCATTCCTCATACATTTTCTCCCTTCTGGCTCTATTATTGTTATTGTATTATTATTATTATTATTATTATTATTATTATTATTATTATTATTATTATTATTATTATTATTATTATTATTATTATTAGGCTGTCCATTCCTTTATCATGCTAGTTCACAGGTGTCAAACTTGCCATCACGTGACATTTCACAATGTTTTCCCCCTTCACGGAGCCAGAGTGGGTGTGGCCTGTGTGTAATGCATCTGGCCTGCAGGCCGCCAGTTTGACACCCCTGTACTAGTTGTTCCTCTTTGGTTTTGTCAGATATCATGCCCAGGATTGGACACAATAGTGAAAGTGCCTTCTGATCAATGCAGAATAGAGAAGAATAATGAGAAATGCAGTACATATTTTCACATTTCAGATTCTGATATTACCTTTCTGCATGAGCCCAAGGAACATCTTTCTGATTCTTGAAATAGCTCATAAATAAAATTTCAATGTAAGGCAAGATTTTGGCCCTCAATCTTTCTCTAGGCTGAACATGCAAAAATGCCAGAATGATGGAGGAGACTTTGCATCATAAGTTTTGTCTTACCTGCACAATGGAACAGATAGCATAATCCATACTAAAGTCCTTATCTAGGGCCCAAGAAATGCTTGTTTGATATGCACATATCGAGTTGAGACCAGTACTAACCCACAACAGATTCTTGATGTCTTTCATGAACAACACTGATTAGGCTCAGAGACATTAAGTGTATTTATTTGTTTTTGGTGCAGCAAGGAAGTGGAGTGTAATGGATGTAGGCACTTGCAGACTCCAAAACCAATTTGCAAGAACAATACATTTCGTCAAATAATGCCGTGTGGGTATTTATCACATGCATAAAGACATTGGGGCAGATGGCACTGTGAAAATTGGAAAACTATTACCGTTAAACATAAACAGCTGTTTTAATCAAACAACCACAAGGAAATGGATCTATTAGGCACTTAACATTTCAAAATGTAAATGTTTAGGTATTTAATAAATGTGTAATTATACATATATTATAGAAGAATCCAAAAGGGGCAAAGGCAAAAGGGGTGGGATTCAAATTTCTTAACAACTGGTTTTGTGGGCGTGGTCTGATTTGTGGGTGTGGCTTGGTGGTCATGTGACTGGCTGGGCGTGGCTTGTATGTAAATATTGTAAATATATATATAAAGATTGAATTTTTTATTTTAAAAAAGAGCAACTTTTACCCAAAATCAGGCAAAGCAGACAGGCAGATTGAGCTGCTTGCAGAATCATAGATTCACTCACAGATCTGCCTTTCTGCAATCTGCTGCCTGAGTCTGCACTGAAAAATAGAAGCTTCAATCCTAAGGAAGGTTCAGCTCTGCTCTCAGGCCACTTCTCCCTCCCCCAAGCCCCTGAATAACACCCCTGACTGGGCCTCAGGGAAGCCTCCTGAGCGGAGCGGGTGGGGAGGGGAAGAGCCAGCCAGTGGTGCAATTTGCCGGTTCTCTGAACTGTGTAGAATCATAACAACCGGTTCTATAGACCTGGTCTGAACTGGTCGAATCCCACCCCTGGGCAAAGGCATTGGATTAATGCAAAAGGCCTGATACTCCAACCTAACAGTCAGATATTCAGTATCAATATATTCAATCTTACACCTTTGGGTATCAGCTAGAAATCCTGACACCTGTATGGAAAAAAGCACATTGGAAGAGATACTTCAGAACCAGGCCTATTGTCAAAGAGCTCTTGTTAGAAATCAATTATTAATCCCTGGTCTCCACAGTTTCTACTTTGCCATGGCAATCCTACGCCTAATATTTCTCTCCTTCCTCCCCCCCACCCTTAATTTCTGTCACATTTTATTTTTAGCATTTGTTTTGTTGGCTGATCATTCCCATTTAACTTTTCTGCTTTTGCCTTGTTCTTGGGACCTAACTCTCTCTGAAAAGCAAAATCATTGGCTGGCATCCTTCTCATATGATAAGTAGGCAGTGTGTCCAAGATGTAGGACATGGAACATAAAATAATAGCGTTGGAAGGGACCTCAGAAGCCTAGAAGTCCAACCCTCTACTCAAGCAGGAGACCCTATATCCGGGGTGTCAAGGCCCGGGGGCTGGATCCGGCCCACGGGATACTTAGATGTGGCCCACAGGGCCACCCTGGAAACAGTGAAGGACTGGCCCATAGTGCCTCTGCCAGTGAAAATGGAGCTAAGGAGGGCTGCATAGAGCTCCGTTTTCACTGGTAGAGGGTTGCTGGAGGCCATTGCAGCCGAAAATGGAGCTTGGGAGCCCGTTTCCTCTGGCAGAGCGCTCGGGCTACCACAGGTGTCACCGACACGAGTCACATTGAGCTGGCCACGCTGACCCCAGCATTGCCTCCCGATCCCCCGGGGTCAAACACAATCCTCATGTGGCCCTCAATGAAATCAAGTTTGACACCCCTGCCCTATATCATTTCAAACAAATGTCCAATTTGTCCAACCTCTTTTTGAAAGTCTGCAGTGATGGAGCACCCACAACTTCTGAAGGCAAGTTATTCCATTGGTTAATTGCTCTCACGGCTAGGAAATTTCTCCTTAGTTCTTAGATTGCTTCTTTCTTTGGTTAGTTTCCAACTATTCTTTTTTGTCTTGCCTATTGGTGCTTTGGAAAATAGTTTGACCCCCTTGTCTTTGTAGGAGCCCCTCAAATATTGGAACAGTGCTCTCATGTTTCTCCTAGTCCTTCTTTTCATTAAACTACACATACCCAATTCTTGTATGAAAGTGAGACAAAGTATAATCTACAATACATCAGTGTTGCTCAAAGTTGGCAGTTTGAAGATGTGTGGAGTTAAACCCCCAGAATTCCCCAGTCAGCCATGCTGGCTGGGGAATTCTGGGAGTTGAAGTCCACGTATCTTATAGTTTCCAAGATTGAGAAACGCTGATCTATATAATGAGATGTAATACATTTGGCAGGAGGTAATGACAAACCAGTTCAGTACTGTTCATAAGAAAGCTATGAGTTGAGTTCAAATAAATTTTTACCTTACAATGGTTGAGGGATTAGAGCTCCGTTCTTCAACTAATTCTTCTATGTAGGGAATCCCTAGGATTTCATGTTTTTCAATGGCTTCTTTGTTCTTTTCATAATTGATTAATGGCAATTATATATAATGATTGAGACAGCATATAAGTTTAATTTTATTACTATTACTGATTACCACTACTGTTAATAATAATATTTTATTTCATGAATTCATGATCTTTTGTTCAAGAACATTCATTCCAAGGGACGCACTTCTTGGTTGTGTTGGTGGTGATTTGGATTACTGTTTCTCGTCTGCCTGTATTTTTAATTTTAATAATGTTTGTTATTGTTTTTATTTTATTTTAATTTTTTTCCTGCCCAGAGTCATTTGTTGAGATGGATAGATAAATAAATAAGTAAATAAACATTCTTTTATTCCCCCCCCTTGATAAAAATTCTAGTCTAATAAGGGTTGTACTTATTTTATGTCAAATTATATCTCTACCAACAAGCTAGAAACCTTGACCTGTTTAGCTTCAGGAGAAATGTGTAGTTGAAAGAAATCTCAGACACCTGGCATTCCCCTCCCCCACACAGGAGTAAATTTGCATTTATAATGTATACTTTTTTCAGAACTTTGTAGAGAGGGGCAGAAGAGGAGGGAAACAGATTTTTTTGAAGTGGGTTTTAAATGAGTTGTTTCCTGGAGAAATCTATATAAAATAATTTTAATTGGGATACCCATGATGTTAATTGAGAGTCTTTCTTTAAAAAAAATTATGTGACAGTCAGAGTGCTCATTAAATAATGATCTTCCACTATAATTTGTTGCCATTTTCTTTTCAGAACTTGCTCTTCCCTTAGTGAAGCTTTCTGTAATAAACACAAATGATAGTGAATGTCTACCTCAAAGAACACAGTTAGCTATAAGTCTATGGCACTCTATCTCTCCTCAGGAGTTAATGAGATTTTCTTCTGAGGAGGCATTCATAGACTAGCACTGTAAATCATTTTTATGGGTAGGACCTTCTATAAAAAATATGTTTTGTGACCAGCCTGAGGATTCGGAAGTCATAATATAATCCTTCCAATCTGATGCCCTCCAGGGATGGTGGAATACAATATTGGCTATACCGGTTTGATTTTACGAGAGTTGTACCCAATATATCTTTAAGGCCACTGGGAAAGGACTTATTAAAAAAAGCAGAAGAACACAAATAATTGCAGTTTCCAACCAAATAGATCTTAAAATTTGCGAAAGTAATAGAACCTTCTCAAATTTTAACTAACCTTCAGATTGAATTTGATGTTGCTACTCATCTATCAATTAAAATCAAATTGCAAGATCCAATCTGAGTCAATGACCAGGACCAGCGGTTTTGTCTGTGAGCTTTTGAACTCGTGCTGGAGCCCATCCTCTGGGACTTCCACAGAGATAGGATCCTGCACTTTATCCTGGGACACATATATTCACCTTCATTCATAAAATCAAATCCTACTTCTTGATCTCATTTTGTACACTTTTATTTGACTGAAAAACTCTTATAACTGAATATATAGAAAATAAAACATGAATGGCTGCACTCACATCGAGGCACGCATCTCCTCACCTGGCCTCTCATGACTGTGGGGATGCTGCAACAGTAGTAAGTGTGAAAAATGGTCATAAGTCACTTTTTTCAGTGCCATTGTAACTTTGAATGGTCACTCCACACAAGCAAAGTACCAGCAAAGGAGGGGGGAAAAAACTCCAGAGTCCTGCCAAGAATGTAATAAGGGTTAACGGAAAGGCAGTTTCTGTAAGCAACACCAGAATGTTTCCTTCCTGCCTTCCTTACAGGATTAGGCCAGTAATTTCTTCTAACAACTGGTTCTCCGAACTGCTTAGAATGTTAACAACTGGTTCTAGAGAATAGGTGCGAACTGGTAGAATCCCACCGCTGAGTATAATGGTGCACTGGGCTGGATTTGATTTCAAAATGTGCTTCAGAATGTGCAGTTGAAAGAATCAAATATACCATCGGCCTGCAGGTTTTTAAAGTAATGGTATCTTTTTTTTAACGTTGCAGAATCCCAAAAATAAATGTGCTGCTTTAAAGAATTGCAGGCAGATGGTCAGCCCATGCCTAAAACACCTTTTGGTCTTTAATCCAAAAACCTTCACAGTATTAGGCAACAACTTTGAAGTAAAAACAAAATGTAAACATTGCACAGGCTTCTAAGATTATGAACTATAATCTCAAATGAAAAATATCATTGGATTAGAAATTACAAGGTATTTAATAATTCATGGAATTTTCCCCGTTGGCTTTCAATTACTGGATAAACTGAACCGATCCTGGGAGAATAAAAGTGTGATTACTTCTTTGCTCCAGATGCATGCAAGTGTGTGGATGCAGAAAACATATTTGAGAGCCTCAAATTAAACTTTAATTCTGCTGATACCAATCCTGTAACTGCTGTGGCCAGTGCACTTTAAACAGTTCTTTCCCCTCCTGACAATTAAGGTGCCGAGAGCCACACATTAAATGTCTTTGAATATCAGGCAGATATGTTCCTATCCTGCTTTCATTATTTGTTAGGAGCTCAAATGATCATTGCTTGCTAGACTCTCAATTATTAAAATAGTTTCTTGACCAAAAGGTTTACATGGAATTTAAGAGATGAAAATGTATATGTAGGAAAATAGCCCCTCTTCTCCATTTTTTTAAACATGGAGAAAATGCATTCTTTTAGTCAGTTTAGTCAGTTGTTTTTGTAAAACAAGAACCACAATTAAGAGTACTCTAATCAGTTATTGAATCTGGTTGAAAATTCACACTGAAGAGGCAGTCCTTTTTCATTATGGTGCCACCTGCTGGCAGAAAGTGAGAAAGATGAGGCAGTCTACTATTGGGGAGAGGGCAAGGCAGTGAAATCAGAAATGGTTTTCTTTACTTTAAATCCAGTTGTAATTAATGTTATTCAGTTAAGATAGTCTAATAAGGACAGAATAGGCATTTCAAAGATAGCAATGGTGACTTACTCTGGGAATGTGGTTTTGTGTTTTGGCAACAACACAACTTGCCGTGTATTAATAATGCAATATTAATATCTTGCTCATGTTTGCACAGTTGATTCACAGCCTTATTTATCCCACTTTATTTTGAATCACATGCATTTATTTATACAGCAGAATGTGTGTGACCTAAGCAGGTAAAATAGATAACACACCTTCAAACTGCAGTCTTTTTAAAGTTTTGCTGTGTACAACAGCAAAAATCAACTTCCCCTATAAGAAATCTATTAGCATGGGAAAGAGAATGGGTCTTGTCTTAGTAGTTGTATTCAGGATATGATTCTATAATATTAGAATTTTATAATATTAGAATTTGAATATCTTAATCACAATACTGCAGTATAGTCAGTTACTCCATGTTTTTTCTAAGAATGGGTTTCTTCGAAGCGATTTAAATTGAGTAGCAACTATGGAATTTTTCAGGGTAAAAATGTTTGTGTATGTATGAGAACTTTTATTTGATAAGTGTTTTCTTTTAAAGCCACATATGGGAAGATACAAAGTGAAAAAAAGCAAAATACCCAGGTTACTCAAGCTAAAAAAAGATAACTCCACCTTAAAGTTATTTTATTACAAGTTGGTTTTATTAAAAATGGATTATCATTACACTAATGCCTGTTAGATGAGCATAGATTAAATTGACAAATTATCATACTTCACTCTCACTTTCCAAAGCCTAAATGCATGAGAGGTAATGGTCCTATTCCAATAATCACAGAATACAATAATTGTAAGATTTTGAATTAAACTATGATTTCAGAGAGTCCTTTAAACCCATGGAATAAGACGTGATCTGCTCAGTACCAGGGAACTATTTTGTTCTGGCTGGTTCTCCATAGTTTCTTGCCCAGATTGACGGACATCCTTAATGGATCACAATCTGAATATTATTTCAGAGGGACGGTAAGGAAGCTAAGCATGGTTTCTCAAAAGTAAATTCTTTTGAATTAAGATCCATTTTTTGTTCAGAGAATGGTGTAGATCTATGTTTCTCCACCTTGGCAATTTTAAAATGTGTAGACTTCTACTCCAGAATTCTGGGAGTTCTATGGAATTCTGGGAGTTCTATGGAATTCTGGGAGTTGAAGTTCACACATCTTAAAGTTGTCGAGGATGAGAAACATTGGTGCAGATGAAAGACTTTAGAACTGGAGTGTCAAACTCAAGGCCCACAGGCCGGATCTGGCCTGTGGGGTGCCTAAATCCAGCCTGTGGGACTTGCTTGGAAATATAAAAAAACTGGCCCATGGTGCCTCTCCCGGCCAAAATGGACGGCAAACACTAACACACACACACACACCCCGCAGCCCATTTTTGGCCTCCCCAGCCTCCAGCACTCTGCCAACCAAAAATGGGCCACATTGAGACCTCCTGATTTTTCACATGACCATTGCAGTTTCCCCATGGTCACATGATCACATGATCATAATTCAGACACTTGACAACTGACTCATATTTATGACAGTTGCTGTGTCTTGGGGTTATGTGATTCCCTTTTGTGACCTTCTGACAAAAAAAGTCAATGGGGAAGTCAGATTTTACTTAACAACCATGTTACTGACTTAACAACTGCAGTAATTCACCTAACAACTATGGCAAGAAATATTGTAAAATGAAGCAAAACTCACTTAACTGTCTTGCTTAGCAACATAAATTTTGGGCTCAAGTGTGGTCATAAGTCAAGGACTATCTAATTTTTGCCTTCGTACCATGCCATATTTGTCATATTCCTTGTATAACAAATATGGTATGGTATGAAGGGCAAAAATTGTGTGTGTGTGTGTGTGTGTGTGTGTGTGATTATACTAGCCCTCCTGTTTAATATTCTCCACTATTTTGTCTGCTATCAATCATTAAAAATTGTCTGGAAGAGCCAAACCCAGATAGAATTATTGTAGTATACTGGTTAGAATCAGAGATGAAAAATTAAAGGCCAAAATTCAATTCCCTATTTAGCTATAAAGCTAATAAGGTGACCTCAAATCTATCATATATATTTTGACTTCATTTTCTTCACTTTCTATTGACTTCAAATACATAAATAAATGTACTCCACACTTTTTCTGGAACACAAGTTGGATAGAGATATCCAACTCAAATCCTGCTATTATATCTCATCATGTTGGAGTAGAAGTGATGTCCCTGGGATGGATATGCAAAGCACACCATGAGTTTACACCTAAAGTAGATACTCCCCAGTAGAGTCACTCAAGATTTAATGGTCACCCAGGCTGCCCAACTAAAGGTAAGCAGGGCCTTATAGCAGACAGGAAGATGTTTGAGGTTGAGATGCTCAGCTTAGTGATAACAGTAAAGGTATAATTTTCAGACTCTATGGGAGAACACGAAGCTAAACCCCTTCTGCATTTTACTGAGAAAATCACATGGATGAACAAAATGTATGCTTTTAGCAAGATTGACAGTATACACGTTTGATAAATTGTGTGTGTGTGTGTGTGTGTGTTTGATTTCCTTAAGAAGCTCATAATGCTGGAAAAAGTGGAAGGAAAGAGGAGAAGATGATGTCCGGGCACATGCAGACAGACTCAGTTACAGGAACAGTGAAGACACTACTGAGAAACCTAAAACACCATGTTGATGACTGATCATCCTAGAGAAAATCCACCTGTTTAATTACTAAGATTCAGCATCAAGCTGACAGCATGGGATGGGATGAAGTGGAATGGAATGGAATAGAATACAATAGAATTAGAATAAGAATAGAATACAATAGAATAGAATAGAATAAGAATAGTAGAATAGAATAGAATAGAATAGAATAGAATAGAATAGAATAGAATAGAATAGAATAGAATAGAATAGAATAGAATAGAATTAGAATATAATATAATAGAATTAGAATAGAATTAAAATAGAATAGAATTAGAATAAGAACAGAATAACATAGAATAGAATAGAATTAGAATAGAATTAGAATTAGAATTGGAATAAGAATAGAATAGAATTAGAATAAGAATAGAATTAGAATTAGAATATTAGCCATGCATTTAATCTTTAGGTATTAATTAAACTTTGAAAATACATTGTTATACATTGGCTTCAATCTGGGCCAGGAAGTCTATCAATGCTTTTCTTTCTTTCTTTCTTTCTTTTTTTTTTTTTTGGGGAGTGCTGGCCCTTTGCCACCACCATCTTGTTTCATTTACTATTTGAAGGAAAGGCACCCATCATTCTGTTTGAAGAAGACAGCTGATCAAGAAGAGGTTGTGTTCACAATCTCTACCAATCTGTTTTACATAACGCATTTCCACATTTCAAAATAACAACAACCATTTTCTTTATACAGTTCTAGACATCAAGCTGCCTTGATGTCTTCACTTCTCAGCACATTCTGGAGGAAGGAGCTTTAATTTTCCCTGGTGCCTTTTCCACCAGAGGGCCACCATGTCTTTACATTGAGCAATGCATAAATATTCATCTCAAAACAATACCTTGAGCTCCTTGACTGTAAAACAGCCGGTAAGCAGCATCGACATCCAGCAGATAATCCATCTTGAATGGACTATCCATTTTGGGGGATTTTGCGGTCAGTTATTCAGCTGCCCAAATTGATATAGCCACTTTCCTGAAAAAGAAGTATCTTTAAATATAAAACCCCTGCAATATTTAAAATAACGTAATGAACATATAGGCAATGTTTATGTTAACTTAGCATAGTCATTGAGGCATTTTGTACCTTTTTCCCCAATACACACACACACGCACACACGTATCATGAAGGTTTATAGATTTTAGGCATTTCTATATATAAAACACATATTTTAAAATACCTCTTGCTATCCTCTTAAAGAGTATTGACGGTGACTATATTATGTTAACCGCATTAAAATTCTAAGCAACCCAGATATCTATTAGCAAAGAAATGTTAACAATTCCAACTAGGTGGAAAAAAAAAAAGGTCATTCCAAGAGGATTAGATTTATTTATTTATTGCTTGAAATGAGTCAGTCCATTTTAATTTCTTGAAGATTTCACGAGGGAGGATTAAAATGACTTCACACTGACAGCTTTTAAAATGCTAGAGACAGTAATTAGCCTTACCACATTGTCAGACGTTTTTGGTAAAAGTTGAGTTCTGAAGTATAGTGTTTTTGACACATACAGATATGTACACAGTATTTTTTTTTAAGGAGCAATCCTGTCTCTATCTTACCTTTCTCTGGTTTATACTTTTTCTTCCTCTGCAAAATAGTTGTGTTGTGTGTTTAGGTCCAGCATTTGCCAAACAATTATATGTAGGCAAAGATTTCACTGCATTCTTCTCTTTTAAAAATGCTTGCTTTATAAGAGATGGTTTCCTTTTCTTAGCATTTCTAGAGGTCTTTTAAAATTATATTTCTCAAAAGAAAAAAAACCCAACTCTATTAACCTAATTTAGCATGGCAATTTCAATAGTTAGCATTAACTGATTTTGGTAATTACATGCCTATGGAATCAGCCAACCTCAGCAATTCTTCAATATAGGTTTCTGCTAGTATCTATAACACACCAAAATATAATTACTAACAATAATTTTGTGTGTGTGTGTATACATGCATACAGACATATATGGACACATACCAAAAACTGCCTCCCAAGTGGCAACGATCCAATCAAGATTCTTTTGATCTGGTTAAATATTCTCCAGTGCAAGCAAATAATTTTGATTATTTGATTGGAATGCAGATGAATAATGTATAACAATGACTGATAGCAAAATAGCAGGGAAGGATGTTACCAGGCAACAGAAGGTGACACTACCCTCAAGATGATTAAACCCATAGCTCCATGTACTAAACAAACTTTCCCAACAACAGCAAATGTGTGTATGTGGTATGAGTGAATGTAGGTCTGTGAATAAGAATATTTGTATGAATATAGCAAGATTTTGTCTCCCTCTACCTTCTTTTGTTCTGCCGTCGTTTCGCACCAAATGGCTAAGAACACACAAACACAATTATTAACTTATATCAGTGTTTCCTGCCTAGTCATTTACTCATCAGTTTGCCCTCCTATTTTCATGATTGACCAAAAGAGTAATGATATAAAGTTACATTATGGTAACACGCAAGGCAATAAAACGCTTCATTGACCCAAACTAGCTCTTATCAAGAACTACCATCCTCGCAGTTGGAGACTTGCTTCTACCTCCTTGAATAATACCATAGAGTAAGGTGCATTATAAATGTACTCAGAAAGTGAGTACAAAGGTTATGCCCCTTAATTTGTCACAAGATTCATTCAGAATGGGAAAGAAGGACAATGAAGAGCTAACACCATAGATTTACAAGAGGAAAATAATACATATCATAAAGTCCCCCCCCCTTCACCTCCCTATGCATTCAAAAGATACAGAGCAAGAGCAAAGTAAACATATTTTGTTTTTAAAAAGCAAAACTCTGTTTCTAGAAAAAAAAAGGTACTTACCAATATCACATCCCTTGCTGAACCGTCCTATATACCACCGAGTAAAGCTGAGCAGTTGGTCTGTGTTGTAAGATTCTTTTTAAGCCTCTCTCAATTCTAGCAAGTGGCTTTTTCTAAACCTCCTGCTCAGGATGGTGAATTTGGTACTCCTTTGCCCAGAGATGAGAAGAGCTCCTATTTTCGGAATATGTTTGTCTGCTAATTAAAGAAAATTAAGGGGCAGGGGGGGAACAGGAAGAGAAGCTTTACATTACTGGCTCGTCTATTTCTTTCCTGCGATCGTTTCCATTTTATTTGCATTAAAAATAAATAAATCCCCCCTTCTCTACTGCTCCTGAAAAGGTACGGAGTATTTGTTAATCAGGACGAAATATGCTGGGTGATTTCAAACAACGCAACTCGTCTTCTGAGCCAAGTAGCAGTGTGAGCAATTATAAATGGCATTTTCTAAAATGAAATGCAGAGTCTCTCTCTCTCTCTCTCTCTCTCTCTCTCTCTCTCTCTCTCATGCAGAACGTGCTTTTTCCTCCTCCCTTTGGAAACGCATGGCAACAATTGCTCATGAAAAGCCACAAGTGTGTGTCTGTGTGTGTGTGCGTGCGTGTGCGTGCGTGTGCATGTGTACGTAAAACAATCCTACCCTAGTAGAACTTATCATGATTATCCCGATTTCCACCAGCAAGAATCCTCAACAAAACCTTTCGCAGATGAGTTTAAATTGCTATGTAAAAGTTAGAACTCTTCCCTCACCTCACGCCAGGGCTTCCCTGCCTTCCCAGCTAGGAACTCTGACCTGGCCAGTTTGCAGGGCCTTTCCCCTACTACCACAGGCATGCCACTCTCTTCCTGTTCTGAGACCTTCTGAAGGATTTTCTTCCCATCCAATTCTTCCTGGTGGGAAGGATTTTCCGGCAGCCCTCTCCTCCTTTCTCTTTGTCATACCTCCTTTGTGAGCACTTTTACATTGTATTCCTGCTCCTGGGGTTATAAGCAGTCCTCGACTTACGATCGCAATAGAGCAACAATTGCTCAGTGAGACATTGAGTTTTGCTCCAGTTTAATTTAGTTTGCTTTACTTTATTGTCATTGCACCTCGTACAACGAAATCAAACACCATGTTCAGTGCACATCATGACTATGAAAATAAACACAAACACACATCCTTCACACTCCACACATTGAACCGGAAACTCCCGACACCACACCAACACTGCACTATACAGTAGAATTCAAAAGAGCTACTGCCCTGGGATAAAAGTTGTTTTTCAGCCTATTTGTCCTTGTTTTTATTATTCCGTACCATCTGCCAGATGGTAATAATTAAAAAAAAAAAGGTTCCCAGGATGAGATGGATCTTTGAGAATGTTTTGAACTTTCTTAAGGCAGCGGGAGCTATAAAGCTCTTCCAAAGAGGGGAGAGGGCAACCAATGATCTTTTGGGCAATGACATTAACCCTCTGGAATGCTTTCCTATCTGCCACTGTGCAATTGGCAAACCATACAGAGGTGCAGTAAGTTAAGAATTTACATTTCCTGCCAAAGTGAATCACTGCAGTTGTTAAGTTAGTAACAGGGTTGTCGACTGACCCTTGACTTTGCGTGTCAGAAGGTCGCAAAAGGTAATCACGTGACCTTGGGACACTGCAACCACCATAAATACCTGCCAGTTGCCAAGCCTTCCAATTTTGATCACATGACCATGAGGGCACTGCAAAGGTCGTACGGGTGAAAAACAGTCCTAAGTCCCTTTTTTCAGTGCTGTTGTAACTTTGAACATCACAAAACTAAGTTGTAAGTTGGGGCCTACCTGTATTGTTTACTATTTCCTTTGCTTTAACTGAAGTCTCTCTTCTTCCCTCAGCCCTTTGGTTATTGTGGCTGTCCAGGAATCAAACTTTTGTCTTCTCTTTCCGCTATACAACTCACCACTTTTTCTGTCCCAAGATTTTAGGTGATGCTTCAGCCAAACCATTTTCACGTTGGGATGCTGCTCGCTTTTGGTAGAATTTGATGGGCCATCTGCTAAAATAAAGCCAGGTCATGGCACACACTTCAAAGTAAATCAGGAAGCCTGTCATTGTGGAGTCTATCTGGCAAGAACAAAGAATGATTATCCACAGGAGATATGCATGTGTAAATCTTGTAACAATCCTGGCTAATTGGAAAGCTGATAAAAGTAACACGAGTTAGCCAACTTGCAGGCCTCAGCTAAAAGTTAGGCCTGCAGCAAATCAGATGTGTATTAGATAATTCCTAGGGCATTCATTAGCCAAGACTTGGGAATAAGGATAGCTAGAGACCAATAGAACAAATTGTAGAATTATTACTAAAATGTTTATTAGATTTTATTTCTTATTATCTCACTTTGTCCCACCTTCTCCTTTAGTGAAAATGCATTACTCAATCCTTTGTTCGTGACTCTTGGCATTTTGACCAGGAGCCCTTTTCCTTGGAGTACTCCAATAAAAAGCAATCAGAAAACTTGCACCTCGTGTCTGGCTTTGGTACCAGGCTCAGACCCAAATTGGGGACAACAGAATGTTGAGAATGTTCTATATAATGGCACAATAAATATGCTTCCAAGCCTGACTAAACCTCACCAAACATTTTTCTTTGAATTAATATTTGCCCATTTCTAATAAATAAGCTTTCAAAAGTCTCCTGATTACAAATGTGGATATATATTTTTTTATGTAATGTACGTTCAAGAAATTCAACCTAGTATTCCATGGTTATGTACAAACCATTGCATAGCTTTTATATAATGTTTCTCTGTGTGTCACCCAGCCACAGAATCCCTCTTACCCACTAAGATGATAAACCAACTGAAATTCACCATTCCTGGATTTTATCTCCCTTGAGAAATTCATCAGGTGAAGGTTAAATTGTACATCAAAAGGGGAAACAAATATTTCCATTTCATTAGAAGGGCATGTGCACCTGGTGAAGAAACAGACAATACTATAACGTATTGCATTCCCCATTTTCAGCGAATTGATACTATATAAATCAGTTCCACCACCTTTCAATAAAAGAGATGCTGAGAAGTATTAAATTTCTGTATAGAGAAGAACAATTATATCAGCTAATTGTGTAAATAGTTATACTTGTAATACTAGTATATTGCAAAACCTATGTGCTTTAAATAGTGCATCATTGTTTTTTTCTTTCAAAAAGTAAGAGAAGAAAGGAAATTCAGATTAGTTGGGCCGGCAGAGGCAGTGAATGGAAAACCTTCTGTCATAGATTACATTTGGAAATAAATAAAATCAATGTAAGGAAAATCTTATAAAATAATCTTATAAGGAAAAATGCAAATGTAATGAATTATAAGCTGAGTAGTATAGAAAATTTGCCATTTGGATTTTAGCAAAATTGGATTCTGGAATTAGCTGAATCTAATTTTGTTTTCCATATCATGCAAAATTCTCTTTAAGGAATTTGCAGGATTTAGAAACAGGATTCCAAAAGATCAAATTAATAACTCCCTTTCTGAATGCCTGATATATAAAAGATGAAAGTACACGATTAAGTATTGGTAACAGATTTGCCTTACCTCCTTCTGATTACTGGATTGTGCTGATAACTGTTGCTATAATGATTCATATCCTGGAAGGGAAGGAAAAAGAGACTGGAAGCCGACAGACATTCATATGCTCTGCAGTATGAGCTGTGCCTCCTGTGATCAGGATTCATGGTTTCCCTGCAAAATGTAAGCAACTGGATTAGGAAATTGCCAACATCTCTCTCAGGGGGGAAGTCATGTCACCTATTTTAAAGGAAGTGGTTCGGTAACCCCACTTGAAGCCCTTCCTGGATTTCAGTTTTTTGACGTCTTATATCCTGTCTCTGATCTTCCCTTTGTGGAGGAAGGTTGTTGAGAAAGAAGTGTTGATTCAACTTCAGAGAGTTCTAAAAAAAAAAAAAAGGATAATGGATAATTCATATCCACTTGTTGGATGGAAATGACATTAACCACTCTGGTGGATCATCTTTGTTGGGACATTGATGAAGGGACTATTCCTCTGCTGGTCCTTCTGGACCTCTCAGCATCTTTCAGTACAATAGATCATAGTATCTTACTGGATTGCTTGCAAGGAATGGGATTAGCAGCTCTGTTTTGGAGCCCTTGCATTCCCAAGTTAACAATTACGGAGGGGCAGGACTTGAAGCCTTGTTTATTCCAATGCAAGATACTTAAATGCTCAGGACTTCTCCCCATACAAAGGATTCTGGGGAGAGGCCATCTAGCCAATGACATTCAGTGTATATTTCCACCCTGGGCCAACAAGATGCATGAAAAACTGAGGCTTGGAGTCTGTCAAACTTTGTAGATCAGTAACCATCCAAGGAAAAGAGAGATGCTTCTGGACTCCTTACTTGCATGATTTAGAGATTCTTTTGGACTCTCTACTTCAAAAGCAAGTAGAGGCTGGTGGGAAAAGGTACCTTGTGCCAAACTTTGCTTCATACATCAGTTAGGACCCGACCTTGACCAAGTTGCTCTGATGTCAGGAACTCATGATTTGGTCAGCAGCTGGCTGGATTGCTGTAATGTGGTCTATGTGGCTCAACTTTTAGAAATGATCTAGAAGCTACAACTAGTCCAGAATGATCTAAAATGTCTATAGTTGATCTACAGAATGATCATCTACAGAATGATCAGTCCCACCATTGCAAGATAAATCTTCTCTACTTGCTGCCCAGACTTTTACCAAAAGGCCCAATTCCATGTGCTAATAATGACCTATAACGTGATATAGAGTTGCATTGGGTTACCCCAAGCATCACCTAGCCCAAATTGAAATCTTTGGAAGATCCAAAGCTTTCTCCCTTGTTGTTTTTAGAAGATCTTTATGTTTTATTTCATCAATTTTCAACCTATGGAACATCAAAAACAAGCAGCTTCTAAGGCATGAGAAATCTCTGCTTTATAATAACTTCAATGATATGGAGTATAAACTTACGAACTGTGGATTGCTATGGAAAGGGAATTCAATCATCTTTATAAATGCCTCTTTTTCTTTTCTTTCCTCCCCCATCCAAGAACTTCATCCCCATCCATTTTTTTCTAATTTTATGCTGTTTCTACTGAAAGAAAGAAAGGAAACCAGTGTTAAGCATGTTTCTGAGTGTGAAAATGAATTCTTACCATTTCTAGGTCAATGTTGCGGTAAAAATGGTGAAGAGCATCTTATACCAACCTGAATTTCTGGAGAAAGGGAGAGAATAGAAACCTAACAAATAACAATACTAAATGAACTCTTCATCTTTCAGTTTTGTTTCCATTAGTTCGAGGCATCCCTTCCGTGTTTTCTTCATTCTTCATGTAGGACATTTTTATAACAATACAAATAATAATAATAAGTGCCACAATTTAAGCATCCACGTGACTTCCTTTTTAAAATATTGCGAAGCATAAAGAAGCTGTCACTTAAACTGAACTTATGCCCATCTCTATGGCAACTAATAGTAACATTTAATGTTCTCTTTTGCTATACACAAAATGTGCTCCCCTGCTACATTTTTCTTTTTGTGCTAAATCACTCTGTGCCGCCTACACTATAGCAAGATTGCATATAAACTGAAATGGAAATGCATCAAAGAAGCTTTGACATCACAAAGTTGTACTTGAAATAGTGATGGAGTATAGTTTCCTAGGTTGTATAGCTTGTCACCCATCGAGCTGAACAGAATTAGCATTCATGTTTAGTGATGACTTCCTCTCTGACCTTTGTTTTTACAGCCTCTGACAAGTAACACAACTGTAGAAGTAATTATACAGTTTAAATTTATAGATCACTTGTGCTGTTCAAAGTCTGTGCCAGAGAATCCTAAAACTCAGCTGAAAGGAAATTTCAAAACTGTATTAACATGGCAGATCTTAATTCATGCTGTTTTATAAAGTAGCTACAGTACAAAGCACCTAACATTTGCTTCCAACTGTATGCAAATGGATAATTCAGGATTTCTGGGATAACGTTAATTATATGGATTGTTTGAGTAGAGGTTTGAGCTGGTTCCGACAGACAAGTTGCTGGGACATTATGATGGCTGATCCACAAACAGGTTTGCCCTGATTACGTTAACGTGCTGACTCTCTGGGTTTAAAATCAGGTCATGTGGATGGTTTTGATCCTACTTTCAGGTCAGCTTTTGAAAATATGGGGAAATTAATCCTTGCTGTCATAGTTCCTTTTGTGGAGCTCTGCAGGACAGTATTCTAATACTTTCCCACCATCTTCAGCTTCTGGACCCAACATCCAAAGTTTCTACTTAAATTTAAATGTTTAGAACCATATGAGATGCCATAGAAGTGATGCAGTGGCCTAGAGATGGAGTTCTTACCTCACAATCAGGAGGGTGTGAGTTTGATCCTAGGTAGAGGCAGATATTTCTCTCTCTGGGCACAATGAGAATATATCTGCTGAACAAAACTCAGCATTGGCAATAGGAAGGGCATCCGGCCAGTAAACATTCTGCTAGCTCCATTCAGTTGCCCAGACTCCACCCCGCAAGGGATTTTGGGGTCATTAAAAGATGATGATGATGATATGTCATAGGAACTCTACAATCCATCTCTCATGTCTGTCCTGTTTTAGATTGCAAAAATAAGTGTGATAATTCTCTATTCATATTTCTAATATTCAGCTCAAGTTCAAGAGAATTCAACTCAATGAGAGGTCAGGAGAATTAAGGGTGACTTTTGAATATACTTGTTTATAATCTCCTTTGCTTTGTTATATCATTGAATGTTTGATACATTTATTCATATGTAACAAATAATACAATTATTCTCAATAATAAACTGAAGGTTTTATTTTATTTATTTATTTATTTTTGTCAATTGCTTACAAGATAATAGGTATAAGTAAAAACCTAGTTATGAATACATGGATACATATAAGAAAAGTAAAAAATAAAAATAAAAGAAACCTGAACTGTGTTCCCTATTAAGAAGGCATGAAATTCTAAATACATAATTAGATGTTGTTAGTGCTACTTCCTGAGAAGAGAATATCTTAATTCAATTTTCTATTCTTTCTCTTGCAGATATGGATACAAGACTAACTTAATTTTGGTAGCTTAAATGGCCAATATAGTATCAAGAAGTTCAGCTGTTTAAAAAAAGAATTGTAATACATTGTGCTAAGATAATAAATAATATCAGCATAGGCAAATACACATGAAAGAATAATGATGGTGGCTCATCCAGTCAACAGTGAAAGTCGATAGTGTCAGTTTTTGTCATCTTGGTGGTACTTTGCAAAAAAAAAAAAAAAAAAGAACGGAGAAAATGAAATATCCTGGTTTCCCTGATATCATTTTGACATTGCTATTTTGGTGCACCATTTTGACAGGATGTACTAATTAACAGTAGTTATTATTCGTGATTTTTTTTTTTAGAGAGAAGGGAAAATACAGTGAGACTTTCAAGGCTCTGTTCTATAGCCTATATAATGGTAGCTATGGGAATTCTAGGACTTGAAGTCCACACTTCTTTAAATTGTTAACATTGAGAAACACTAATCTATAACAATAAAGTTGATGTCCAGAATTCTTTTGGAGTCTGCACTCTGACTTGGTCTACATCAAACAGCTAACATCCATCTTGAAATCCTAACTATGATTTCCATTCCCTCCTTCTTATACTGATTAAATTAAGACAGGCTTAGTTTGAGTGTTTAATTTTTTTCCTTTGTTTCTTAAAACATATTTTTGTAACTGCTGCTGTACATAAAGTTTTTCCAAGGTTAGCTCTTTGTTCACTATACTGTACCAGCAGAACATGCCATTTACACAAAGATATTAAAGTAGGAATTAGTAAAACCTTCCCTTCCTAACTCCTCTATCTTCTATATTCATTGTCTGTAGTTTTCAACGTGTTGGTAGAATGGGGGCAAAGCAAGAATAGATGGGCATTTTCTGGGCAAGAATCCAGGGCATGTTCAGCCCCATAGCGTGTAAAAACCAACATGAGACTCAGAAGCCATGTAGAGGAGATAGATTTTATTCGCACAATCCTACGTTTAGGCCAATGGATTTCATCCAGTGATGCTATGGGCCAGGTTCCCTTATCATAAAAGATGACTTTGTATTGCTATTGTACAGAGAAGTCCTTTATCACTCTTTATCAATCAATCAATTGATTATGTATCGTCAAGGTTTGATGAATAGACTTCATACCTTGGTATTGCACTGGGTCCTAAATAGAGTCGTAACAGGGTAGACTTTTCTATCTTATAATCCTCCACACTCAGCCTTCATCCCAAAAAGTCTGGAAGAAAATAAGACAACAGAATTATGTATGCAGGAACCGGTTCAGTGAATAGAGGTTTTTCCATGGCCAGAAGGGGTTTGCTGCCTGCATCCTGTAGATGGGGCTTCACTTGTTTGTGTGGCCCAGTTTCTGGCATTCTGCGGCCTGGTACCAGTCCACGGACCAGGAGTTGGGGACCCCTGTTTTAGAGAAATTTATACAAAATATACATTACATTATAACATACTGCATGTAGAAAGCATCTCAGGCCTTTTCTATTTCCATAGCAGTGGTGGGATTCAATTTTTTTTACTACCGGTTCTGTGGGTGTGGCTTGGCAGGGGAAGGATACTGTAAAATCTCCAGTCAGAGGTGGTATTTGCCGATTCTCCGAACTATCAAAATTTCCGCTACCTGTTCTCCAGAACTGGTCAGAACCTGCTGAATATCACCTCTGTTCCATAGGCATATATAACTTATACCTGAAAAAATCAATGGCATCTATACATTTCCTCTTGTGTACAGGTAGTATCTTTAAAGAGAATTTAAATGAAAAAACCCATAATAGCAACAACACAATAATAATGCTAATATATGACAAAACAATATACTGTATTCAAAACAGTACACACACAAAAAACATTAATGACTAATACATGATTCGCTAAGCAACACATGAAAATATAACTAAAGCTAAGATAAATTAGAATGATTCAACAATAATTTATTTTTAACTGGCTAAATAACACCACATTCAAAGGAACTGCAAAAAGATTCGATGATGTATTGCCCAATCCCCGAGGCTGAAAAATATGCTTAAATAATAACAAATGAATGTGGAGATTGTATCACAGTCAGGGTTCAAAGGTCCAGTTCTCCAATATCAATTTGTTCCCACATTGCATATGTCTTTTCCCAATGGGACACCCCATTGTTCTCACAAAAGGAACAGAAGGAAGAATGCATTTATATCGATTCTTCCTTAGTAGATTGGAGGAATGCTTTAGACTTAATTTATCTTGATTTCAGCAACCTATCCAACAATATACCCCATGATATTCCTATTAGCAAGGTAGGTAGGTGTGGAATGAGTCACATAGCTGGTTTGAAAACTCTATTGATTTGAAAATTGTACCCAAATAATTGCCTACAGTGGTGCTTCATCAAACTGGAGTGAAATATTGAATGGGGTACATCAAGGTTCCATCTTGGACCAGTGGTGGGATTCAAATTTTTTTACTACCGGTTCCGTGGGCATGGCTTGGTGGGCGTGGCAGGGGAAGGATACTGTAAAATCCCCATTCCCTCCCCACCCCACTAACCTGTTTTCCAGCTCCATTCTCCTGTGCAGGGCAACAAAAGAAGACCCAGCCGATCAGCTGGGACTCAGGAGGTGAGAATCGATGGGGGCAGGGCCAGTCAGAGGTGGTATTTCAAACTACTCAAAATTTCCGCTACCGGTTCTCCAAACTACTCAAAATTTCCGCTACCAGTTCTCCAGAACTGGTCAGAACCTGCTGAATACCACCTCTGTCCTGGACCCAATATTCTTCAGCCAAAATAATCTGGGTAAGTTAGAGAAAAAAATGGTAAACTTCTTCACCTAAAAACTGAAATCAATCAAAGGTATATGATGGAGGATAACTGGTTGGTACACACAAAAAGTATATGAGAACAGGGTGGCAGTGGTAGTAAAAATGAATATGAATTACCAAATTCTAATCAATTTTTGGAGTTGCAGAAAAGAGAAATATATTTCTCTTTTCAAAAGAATGAGAGTTACTAAATCATAGGAAGTCTTTTTTTTTTCACATCCCACTTCAAGTATTTTGCCCAGTTTTGGGTCATTTTCTTTAAGAATGCGCACAAATTAGGACACCTGCTGCAGAGAAGAGCCATATGTATAATCAGTACTTAAAAACTCAATCACATAACTGGAAATATTTAGCCTTGAGGAGAGAGAACTGAATTGCACCCTCCAAATATCTAAAAGGATACAAAATAAAGGAAGGCCAAGAGTACTTCTCTTTTGTCTCAGAATGTGGGCTGAATGTGGGATAATGATTTTAAATCACAGAAGGACAGATTCTGAAAGAATGTTAAGGGGAAAAAACATCCTAATGGTAAAAGCAATTGAATAATAGAAAAGTTACTCTGAAAATGGATTGGTTCCTCTTCACTGAATGAGTTCATGGAGGAGTTAGATAGGAATGTATTTTTTTTGGGGGGGGGGGTGTTTTCATATTATTATTATTATTATTATTATTATTATTATTATTATTATTATTATTATTATTATTATTATTATTATTATTATGCAGAGAGTTACTTTCATGGCTGTACAGTCCTTTTCATAGCTATATATTGTGTTAGGCTCTCTTTCTAAACCTAATGCAAGCCAACAGATATAAAAAAGAGACCACAAGGTATGATGTATTGAATTAGTTTAGTTTTGCTAGTCATCAATTATATAGAAGTACATATACTAATAAGTGCCAAATGATTCTTAGCTCCAAACTATGATGCTTCCGTTTTCTAAAAAGCTGATTAACCCTCTGATTAATTACATATAACCACACATGTCTGGGAACAAGAGTTCACTGTGTCCATTTTTCTGAAGTTCAACTAATTTGGGCACCAATGTGTTTTATATTTTTAAAAAATTAGGCAAATACTTCTTTGATATAATATTAAAAAACTGAAATCCCTTTGTGGAAAGTCGGGAGTGGGGAGAGAGAACACAAACAAAGTAAATTTTATATAGAAGTTTTAATACTCTTCTGTTTTCATCTCTTGTCATTTCCCATGCACAACGAGAGCTCCTGCCTGTCTTCTACTGCTGCATCTATGGTGAGATCAGGGGAGAAACATTCATGATAGCCACGTTTAAGGGGCAGCTGTAGAACAATTAAATTACCTTGCTGTAGACATGATTCCATTTGTTAGCAATCAGTTTGCTACTTTTGCTACTTCTCTTTTAAACTCAGAAAGAGGCATTACATTTGAAATTATACATTGCTTTGAACTCCAATTTCTTTGTATGTTGCACTTTTTATGCATGAGAGGTTTTCCAAGATGCTTTGTCACTTCTGGCACTCAGACAAATTGGCCATCAACAGTTGCATAGAGATAAACAACATCTACACGTCATTCAATAGAGACAATCAAAAAGCCAAAAAGGAAACAAAAAGACCAAAACTCCCCTTCACCAGCAATCAGATGAGCAGAGATTAATACAAAGATTAACACTAGACCAACAATCAAGAAGGGAATAATAGTTCCCAATCATGGAACTATCAACTCAGATAAACAAGCTAACAGTAGACAACAGCTTAGGAACAACCAAGTCTACTCCCACCAACAATGACAGGGCAAGCCATTAGTACATAATATGAGAGCAAACCGCACTCCCTTCTAGCATTGATGATGTTACCTAGCTTGGTAATGAAACATCTGCAAGAAAACAACCAAGGTCAGGGAGAACTACAGACCCCACAAATTCAGAAGCCCTGAAACATTTTCAGAAACAAGTAAATAAAAGCTTCAGATGAAAATTTGTCCTCCAGGGAAGACATGCTCCTTGGCATGCACGTATTGCATGAAACATTTAGTTTCTCTTATACGAGGGCTATCCACAAAATAGATTACGCTTTGCGATAGAAAAAAAACAAAGTGTCGGAAATTTTTTTTTATTATATACACTTGAAAGTGATACTTAAATACTACTTTTCAACATATTCACCGAACAAATTGAGGCACTTATCATAGCGGTGAACAAGCTTTGTAATTCCATTGTCATAAAATTCAGCCGCCTGAGATTTGAACCAGTCAGTCACACCCGCCCGCAGTTCCGCGTCGTCGTCAAAGCGCTGTGTTCCAAGCCAGGTCTTCATCCTCGGAAACAGGTGGTAGTTGCTTGGTGCAAAATCAGGGCTGTAGGGCGGATGAGGAAAAATCTCCCACTTGAAAGCATTCAGGACTTCTCGAGTGCCGTAGTTCGGCCATTTTTAAACTTAATGCACCATTGGTGCACTCCACCTTTAGTGATGATGTTGTCCCCGTACACTTCACACAGTTGCCGAAAAAGTTCAATCAGTTTATGGTTTTTTGCCAACAAAAACCTTATCACTGATCGCACCTCACAACTCACGGGATTTTCAATTGCAGCACATTTTTCAAACGTTTGCTGTGAAATAACGGACAACAATACGAACCTCCCACTAGCACGACTAGATGCAGACTGAGCGGCGGACGCACAGACCAAAGATGGCCGCACTAGCTCCGCCCCTTCTTGCTACAGACGAAAACGTAATCTATTTTGTGGATAGCCCTCATATTATACACAAAGAAAAGGGTGAGGGGCACACTAGTTTTGCTCAGGAAGTTGTTTACTGATAACTATCAGGTGTTCCCTTGTGCCTATTTAATGTAATGTTTAAATATTTAGATTGGGCAATATGTACATCATCATACAATGCTACAATGTGAACCAATATAGGTAAATGTTATGTCTCCCCTTTAATTGCAGGCGAGCAAAACAAAAAGCAGCCGTTTCAGAATTAATTCAAACCAAAACAAAGTCCCACAAGAGAACGGCTGGCGTGAATTCCAATACACAGCAATAAATCCTCACTCTGTTCGGCAATCCAGTCGTGGCAGTAAATCACAAGCCTCAGAGAGTCTGCTGCAATGTCTTCACTCCCAATTAGTCACTTTGCTTCTGGCGAATTCCACCAGCCCAGCCGTGTCCTTTTATTCACTTAGGAAGCGTGCTAATTTGCCTAATTAGTGACTTGCTCTACGCTTTCTTTCTAACTGGGTTTGTCTCCTTAGCCTCCTTCTATTTCTGACATCTAACCATAAGTTTTCCAGATTCTCATCTCCGCTGGAAAACTCTCTCATGCCTTCCCTGTCAGCCATTCCCGGCTGCTGATCAGATAAAGAACCAGAGGAGGTCGAAGGTCCTGACAACTCTATTATTTCAGGTCTGTCTTCCCTTGTTACATCCATCTCCTCATCCTGGTTACTATTCCAATCACTAAGCAATGCCGGCTCATATTTTGCTGCCATGTCCTCATCACTTGAACTCATATCTGCCACAGGAGCAGAATCCAAACCCGGAGCCACAACAGGTAACCAAGCAGTAGATTAAGGCTTGTTGTTTTAGGAATCCTGTCTTTTGGAGAGCCATTATCCAGAATCCCAAGTTCCAATGTGGGAATACATTATCAATGTATGTTAGTTCACCTGTTCATGTGAAGGAGAAGATAAACAGTTTTAATGGTTTTTTTTAAAAGAACATTGGTGTTTTGTGCCTTACCTGGAGCAAACAGATGGATGAGGACAGAGGTACCTTCTATCACAACCAATCCAACATTTCCAGTAGATCTTATTGAAATCTATATATTTTCAGAATAAAGAATGAGGGTACAACTTGAAAAGACTAACATGACTAAGATGAAGGGATAGATACCATTTTAAGACTATGTTTAATTGTTTCCTTTTTGTTAATTGTCTACAAAATGTCTTGGGGAAGCAAATTATATCCAAGACTGACTCAGAAAGTGTTAAAAAATGTGAAATTTTATGGCAGAAAGTAACCCAATTTCTATCAGTCCAAGATAGTTGAGGAAATCATTAAGATGGTTCAAAAGTTCAACAGCTCAGGATTTACCAACCTGATCAGCTCTATGATCAAAATGTCCTAATGGGACTCAAAACCATAGAGAGAGGAGCTACACCATGTCCAAGTAAAGTTAGACCTTTTTTTAGTGTTTTAATGGTTTTTATTGTTTTAAAGTGGTTTTGCTATTTTAATTGTAGTATATGTTCTGAATTGTTGTTTGCTGAGATGGGCAGCTATAAAAATCAAATAAATAAATAAATAAGGAAATAAAACTGTGTCTAAAAACCAAGACACTTTCAGGTAGAAACCTCCCTAAATTAGGTGCAGATACTATTCCACGCATGAGGTGAGCATCTCTTCATGGTATACATGGACACTGGAGTCACAAGTGTCAGTGTATACTTCTAATTATTCAAAGACCAAAACCTAACCAAAGCACCATCAGTACAAAAAAAAGTAAAGCTTTCCCCTGTCCAGTCATGTCTGACTCCAGGGGACAGTGCTCATCTCAATTTCTTATGTGAAGGAGCCAGTGCTGTCTGAAGATATTTCCTTGGTCATTTGGCAAATTGACTATATACTGAGGCACATGGAACACTGTTACCTTCCCATCTATTTATTTACTTGCAATTTATATGCTTGCGAATTGCTACATTGGCAGGAGCTGAGGCAAGAACAGAACTCACCCTCTCATGCAGTGGTTGGGTCTCAAACTGCCAACCTTCCAGTCGACAAGCTCAGCATTTTAACCACTAGGCCCTGCAACTTAGTGTCAGTGCAAATAATATTTGCCAAATCTTCCCTAATTAAATGACCTGTTAGTGGAAAGATTGAATAGAGGAATGAAGGAGCAAAATAGTTTTTCTTAATTCTTGTGGTTCATTGAAATATTTGTGGAGAAAAGAAGGGATGCTAATTAGCATAAAACAAAAGAAGTCAATATGGAGAATCAGAAACAATTAAGGGATTGTCATGTGTGAGATTTAAGAGGTGATGACTCGGTTTGCAAGATGATGTCTCTAATTTAAGGCAACAAATAAGGATGATTCATAAACCACACAAAAGAGGAAACACTTTTTTTCATAATCATTGGTCCTTGTAATGCGAACAGAATTAATAGCATACTTATTCAAGCCCTGTTTACTTGGAAAACAATTTTCCTCAGATTTATTTGCAATAATATATATACTGGACTGAAGCATTAATGAATTTATGTATTATTTATTATGTGATACATAATTTTCTGTATATCTACTATGAATTTTCTCATTGTACATTCAATCATATTATGTATCTATATAATTTATTATACATACATACATACATACATACATACATACATATCCCACCATATCAGTGGTGGGATTCAAAAATTTTTACTACCGGTTCTGTGGGCATGGTTTGGTGGGCGTGGCAGGGGAAGGATACTGTAAAATCTCCAGTCAGAGGTGGTATTTGCCGGTTCTCCAAACTACGCAAAATTTCTGTTATCAGTTCTCCAGAACTGGTCAGAACCTGCTGAATACCACCTCTGATATATATATATATATATATATATATATATATATAGATAGATAGATAGATAGATAGATAGATAGATAGATAGATAGATAGATAGATATAGATATAGATATAGATATATAGATATAGATATAGATAGATATAGATATAGATATATAGATATAGATATAGATATAGATATATAGATATAGATATAGATATAGATATATAGATATAGATATATATAGATATATATAGATATATATATAGATATATATATATATATATATATATAGATATAGATATAGATATAGATATAGATATAGATATAGATAGATAGATAGATATATAGATATAGATATAGATATAGATATAGATATAGATATAGATATATAGATATATAGATATATAGATATATAGATATATAGATATATAGATATATAGATATAGATATAGATATAGATATAGATATAGATATAGATATAGATAGATAGATAGATAGATAGATAGATAGATAGATAGATAGATAGATAGATCTTTGGTTATTCGGGTTTTCTCCCGCGTAAGATTGGAAGTATCTAGGCAACGTTTCGATGAAGTCTCATTCATCATCTTCAGGCTTGTGTCTTCGGCTCTGTGCTTCTCAGAGTGATGTGAGCTTGCAGCTGCTTCTTCCTTTTAACTGCTAGTGGGGGTGTGACTTGATTGGGTGGGGGCTTGGCTGTGTTCTGATTGGGTGGGGGTGTGTTCTCATTGGTTGGGGGTTTGGCTGTGTTCTGATTGGTTGGGGGGGTGGCCATGTTCTGATTGGCTGGAGGTGTGTTCTGTTCAGGTGGGGGCTTGGTTGTGCTTAGGTTAGTCTTAGTTGCTGGGAGATTTGAGCTGGTGAGCTGTGATCCTGCAAGCTCACATCACTCTGAGAAGCACAGAGCCAAAGACACAAGCCTGAAGATGATGAATGAGACTTCATCGAAACGTTGCCTAGATACTTCCAATCTTATGCGGGAGAAAACCCGAATAACCAAAGATCCACATACAAATACCCGCGAGAACCTCAGAAAAGAAAGAAAGATAGATAGATAGATAGATAGATAGATAGAGATAGATAGATAGATAGATAGATAGATAGATAGATAGATAGATAGATAGATAGATAGATAGTATATACACACACACACACAGAGGTGAAACTCAAAAAATTAGAATATTGTGCAAAAGTTCATTTATTTCAGTAATGCAACTTAAAAGGTGAAACTAATATATAAGATAGACTCATTACATGCAAAGCAAGCCGTGATTTGTCATGATTATGGCTTATAGCTCATGAAAACCCCAAATCCACGATCTCAGAAAATTAGAATATTGTGAAAAGGTTTGATATTCTAGGCTCAAAGTGTCCCACTCTAATCAGCTAATTAAGCCATAACACCTGCAAAGGGTTCCTGAGCCTTTAAATGGTCTCTCAGCCTGGTTCAGTAGGAAGCACAATCATGGGAAAGACCGCTGACCTGACAGTTGTGCAGAAAACCATCATTGACACCCTCCATAAGGAGGGAAAGCCTCAAAAGGTAATTGCTAAAGAAGATGGATGTTCCCAAAGTGCTGTATCAAAGCACATTAATAGAAAGTTATGTAGAAGGGAAAAGTGTGGGGGAAAAAAGGTGCACAAGCAGCAGAGATGACTGCAACCTGGAGAGGATTGTCAGGAAAAGGCCATTCAAAAGTGTTGGGGACTTTCACAAGGAGTGGACTGAGGCTGGAGACAGTGCATCAAGAGCCACCACACACAGTTGGATCCTGGACATGGGCTTCAAATGTCGTATTCCTCTTGTCAAGCTGCTCCTGAACAACAAACAATGTCAGAAGCATCTTACCTGGACTAAAGAAACATGGAACTGGTCTGTTGCTCAGTGGTCCAAAGTCTTCTTTTCTGATGAGAGCAACTTTTGCATCTCATTTGGAAACCAAGGACCCAGAGTCTGGAGGAAGAATGGAGAGGCACACACTGCAAGATGCTTGAAGTCCAATGTGAAGTTTCCACAGTCTGTGTTGATTTGTGGAGCCATGTCATCTGCTGGTGTTGGTCCACTGTGCTTCATTAAGTCCAGGGTCAACACAGCCATCTACCCGGAGATTTTGGAGCACTTCATGCTTCCTTCCACAGACGAGCTTTATGGGGATGCTGACTTCATTTTCCAGCAGGACTTGGCACCTGCCCAAAAGCACCAAAACCTGGTTCAATGACCATGGGATTACTGTGCTTGATTGGCCAGCAAACTCACCTGACCTGAACCCCATAGAGAATCTATGGGGCATTGCCAAGAGAAAAATGAGAGACATGAGACTGAACAATGCAGAAGAGCTGAAGCATCCTGGTCTTCCATAACACCTCAGCAGTGCCACAGGCTGATAGCTTCCATGCCATGCCGCATTGAGGCAGTAATTGCTACAAAAGGGGCCCAAATCAAGTACTGAGTACATATGCATGCTTATACTTTTTTTAAAAAAACACAGGATTTTAGTAAATATCTAAATACGTTGTGGTAGCCTTGTATGGATTTTGGAAATGGGCTATATAAAGGAAACCTTATCATTTGAGGTTTAAGCCAATATTCAGTTTGCAGCATCTATGCTTCTGCTTGGAAAAGTAATTATGTAGGCCTTTCCACCAAAATATTCAGCACATACTTCTGATTCTGTTTGGGTGCGTGCTGCACGTTCTTGTGACAAGGCAAGCATTATCATTGGAACACTTACCTTATACTTTCCAGCTATTGCAACGTACTATGCAACATTAAATATGATGAAAAAAATAAAAAGCAACCTATAAAGATTAGTTATATTGATGATTTGTTGATAAGAAGATTTGAGAGTGGGTAGATAGGAATTGTTATAAAAGAATATGAAGATGCCATTGTGACTTTATATTACTGAACTTCTCTGTACTTCAGTGCAGTGGTGGGATTCAGCCAGTTCACACCACTTCAGGAGAACCGGTTATTAACTTTTCTGAGCAGTTTGGGGAACTGGTTGTTGGAAGAAATCATTAGGGCAGAGAACCGGTTGTTAAATTATTTGAATCCCACCACTGCTTTAATGGATATAGAGTAGCTGGGAATGCAACAAGGAATATGGGGGGATTTATCACCAGGGCTTTGAATAAATTCTTTTCAATAAAGGAGAATATTTGTAGGTCAGGGTTGAAATGAGGGGTCCTTGGTTCTCTTTGAGCTTGGTTATTTTCTTGCAGACATTTCATTACTTAAACTAGGTAATATCCTCAATGCTGGTCTGTACTGATGATGTTACCTACCAATAAAGGAGAATATTTATCATGAATAAATATTATTCATAATAATTCATAATATTCATTATGTATAAATATTTATAAATACCCAATAATTATTTATTTTATGAATAAATAAATATAGGAATATTTAAATAAATATACAAATATAGAATATTTATGACTCAGAGTTGAAATGAAGGGGGCTTTGGTGCTCTCTGAGCTTGTTTTCTTGCAGATGTTTCATTATCCAAACTAGGTAATACCATCAGCGCTGACGATACTATTAATACATTAGGAGAAATCTTGACGGTGTGGTTTTTTTCCATTAAGTAACAAATTGCATATAAAAACCAAACTTCTGAGTTGCTTCTAAGATCGTGGGGGTTGTGTTGATGATGTTATCTGATGACATTACCAAGTTTGGGTAATGAAACGTTTGCAAGAAACCAACCAATCTCACAGAGCATCAAGGACCCCTCGGATTATTTTCAACTTAGATGATCTTACAAGCAACTCATATATTCTGTTTTTATATGCAATTTGTTATTTAATCAAAAAGGCACACAGTCAAGATTTCTCCTAATGTATTATTACTATGGAAAGCTCTCTCCACACCTCAAAACAGCCTTGTATTTCTGCAGCCTATCAATTAAATTCACCTTAGTTGGTAAATTATTGGTTTGGCTATTACCTATACAGAACACACTAGTTTCTATTCTTCTTGCAAAGATTTCATTGCGTGCTCTAAGTTTCTTTGTAGGGGGACATTTTATGGCAGAATTGTGAACAAAACCCTCCTAATTAAGAGCTTGACGTAGTATTCTTCCCCTTTATTGCTACAACCACACTGTGTCGATAGGCTCCATTATGCAACTGCATAAATAAAAGTGTTGATTTGCTTTCAAATTTTAAGAGAATCATAAACGTTGATGGATTGGTAAAGTATTTAAAAGCAAAGAGAGATTCTCCAATGAAGCTGGAATATTAATAACATGCTTTTGTTAATTAATCTCTCTATATTCTGACATTTTACAGAACAGTATTATAAGAAATCTTGCTATAATTTGTAACCGTGCTTTTTTTTTTTTAACTCTTCTAGAGCAGTGTTTCTCAGCTCTGGCCACTTTAAGATGTGTGGACTCCCAGAATTCCTCAGTGAGCCATGCTAACCCTAAGGATATCTGGAAGTTGAAGTCCATACATCTTAGTTACCAAAATTGAAAACACTACTCTAGAGAACCAGTCCAGTTTAGAAAAACTTCAGAGTCTAACCTCTTGAAATAACCAATAGAATACAATTCTCTTTCAGATCACCATGAGACGGAACAGTCACTTCTCTAAAAGGATATTTCGGCTCCTATGCCAAAAATTGTGCTTGCGCTTGCACACTCACACTCGCGTGCCAGCACCAGAAGGCAATGCACGCTCCCCCATGCCCCCTACGCATGCGTGTGTAATCCCCACCCACCCCACCCCTGCTACCCCCTTACCTGCACTGCACCTCACAGCTGATTTTGGGCCGGTTTGAGGCGTTTTTCGACCTCCCAAAGGCTTGAGGAAGGCTTTTGCAGGCTGAAAACTAGCCCCGTTTTGTCACTTCCAGTATTTTCGGAAAAACAGGAAGTGACCAAACGGGGCTAGTTTTCAGCCTGCAAAGCCTGCAGAAGCCTTCCTCAAGCCTTTGGGAAGCTGAAAAAGGCCTCTAACCGCCAAAAATCAGCTGTGAAGAGCACACATGCCCAGTGAGGTAAGTTTGCCTGCAGCTCACGTGCTGGCACAAATGGCTCTGCGTGCTTCCTGTGGCACGCATGCGATAGGTTCGCCATCACGGATATAGGGTCTCCTCCTTGAGTAGGGGGTTGGACTAGACTTCCAAGGTCCCTTTCAGCTCTTTTCTGATTGATTTTTTGATACTATGGTTTTGTACTGTGCCAAGCTACAATGCTGATCATCTTCTAAGACACAACTGTCAGTCATGGCGTACATGGTCAGGAAAAGCCTTGGAGGCACAGACATCCAGTAGAAGCTACAATGATATCATGATGTGAATGACCTCTCTTGGTCCTTTCTTGCCCATAATGTGTTGCTTGATATTCATGGCCCTGTATGATGCAACAATCTCTACATAGCAAGAAAAAAAAAGAGATTCATTTCAAAAACATGTACCCATTCTGCCTTTGTACTCATTCTTAGCTTTTTCTAACCTCATTTTTGTTTAATCCCTCTGATTTCTTGATGCAGTCCTGCGATCTGCAATACACCTATGTTCTCTTTCATGGCTTTCTGGAAGACTTCCCCACCTGCCGAGCCCTTAACAATTTCTTGAAGCTCAGTGGCATGACTTGAATTCTGCTTAATTGGGCTCTCAGGATTGAAATGTATTTTGGAGCTGAAGATACCGAGCCTGCCACAACATGCCACGTAGTCCAGTTCTGCAACAGAGTTCCACATTCATTGGATGATGTCCTATGCTATAAATTAGATTTCATGACCACCTAGTTCACCATATTAGACTTCTTTGTTACTTGATAGACATAGTCACCAACATATTAACCTCTTATGCTCCTTCATGTTCATCTAATGCTCTTATCCCTTCTTTTAGATTCTTGCTTTTCATAAATATTTTTAGTTTTAAAACCATGCATCTTTTATATCTTCCAGCTTTTGATAGTTTTAATATTTTTATTTTTCCTCTTGATGTATCTATCCTTTATGCTTTTTGAATAGCTACATCCTACCTTCCTAATTTAAATTTATGATTGTAATGAAGATTTGATTTCATATTATAGATGGGTTAGCATTTTGTATGTACTGTTTTCCTATAATTTTGAATTTGGCTTAATTTCTGTTTTATATTGAGTTAGCATATTACTCAGTTCATTTGATTTCAATGGATTTTCTTCCAAGTAAACATGCCCAGGGCTGTTCTGAGTTTTCCTGGCTAGAAACTTTTTTGTTATTACAATCTGTTTAAAATAGGGAAAATATATTTAATTCTTATCTACTTTGCTTTGGCATTTTAGATCTAAACAGTTCCAGAATGAATTTGTTTTCCTTGGAAATGCAAAAGGAATTAAATGGCACCTTACTACAAATAAACACATTTGTCTCAGTTTTGACTTACAGTTCTTTGCACAAACAAGACATTACAATCAGTGAGAATAAACTATACAAATGTTTTAGAAAATACAAAGCAAAATTTGGAAATAATTGCCAAAGTTTTAGTATGCTTTGGGCAGGAAAGAAAGAAGAGGGAAAATGGATAATAAATCCCACCCACTTTAGCATTGAAATGTTTAAGATATAGGAAATAAATTTATTTCACCATCTGTGTGGGTAGTGATTTTAGCAATATTTTTATTATGCTGATATGCTTGAACAGCCTCAGGACAGAGGTAAACAGCTCCAGCAAAACCTAAACTATGTACATTTTTAAATTCACCCTTTCTTCAGGTTTTTTATTTGGATTTCAGTAAAACATAAATGAGGCTCCACCGGGCTACATAGATTATTGGCATAAATCCATCAGAGAGCTGAATTCCTCCCAGAAAACTAAATGAATACTTGAGTTGTGTTTATATGCTCAGAAGATTAGCCAAGCCTCTTTGCGGCTTTCATCCCAAATCAACAAAACTGAACAGTGAATATCAGTTACTATTTTTCACACAGCATTGGATTCATTGTACTTGCTCAGTTTCACCGAATCAAATTAATGTGTATTATGACTTTGTTCTGACAGATATATATGTGTGTGTATTTATATAAAGCCAGGATATGATGAAATCTGTCTATTTGCTATGGAGAACACCTTCTGGTATCACAAATCTGGGTGGTTTTAAGAATAATACTTGAAAGATCCTGACAATGGACAAATGGCTGTGAAAATTGATGAAGTTAGAAGAGATGGCTAAATTGATTGCTTTGATCGAAGAGAAAAATGCAAATGCTTTTATTTCTACTATTTGGAAACCGCTTCTGAACTTTATGCTTGAGGTGGGGGGGGGAATGAAAGTTTGACTTTGGGTTTTATCGATAAGATAGATTTGTTGTTATAGAAATGGCTAGTTTAAACTATCATGTAAAAGTAAAAAGTTGAGGTTAATGCCTTATTCTACTGCACCAAAGGGAGTCAAAAATCAATGCCTTTTCTTAATTTTTCTCCTTTTTTCCTCACTTTTTCCTTCCCTATTTTTCCTATTATTAATTTTCATATTTTCTTATAATGTATGCTACATTATAAACTAATAAAAAATAAAGAATAATACATTTAGGAGGCCAGAATAGTTGCAGGTGCTTCACCTTGTTTCCTCTTCTACAGTTGCAGACATGTTACCTGGAACAGCATGGGGAGAAAAACAACAACCAAAAGAGTAAAAGAGATTACCTTGTTGCCTCCAAAACCCGTATTTTCTAATTCTTTTTTTCCTCAGGGTTTGGTTAGATGCAACATGTAGCTTCCCTTCCTTCCTGCTGTCTTCCTGATTTTTTCACCTCAAGATTGCACTGAATGCTGAAAGAACCTTCACTGTGGGATGCTATATAAATAGTACAATAAAATAAAAGCTCCCATTTTTTATTTCGCCTAACAATGGAATGCCATGGTGCTGGGTTCTGCACAATAATAATCTGGTTATTATTTTCACGAATTTACTAAAATCCCTTGGAGTAACTGGGGAGGGAAGAATATAGCTAATCCGCATCTTACAACGGTTCATTTAGTGACTGTTCAAAGTTACAACGACATTGAAAAAAGTAGCTTATGACCGTTTTTCACACTTAGGACTGTTGCAGACTCCCCCAATGGTCACCTGATCAAAATTCCGATGCTTGGCAACTGACTCATACTTATGACAGTTGCAGTATCTCAGGGTCATGTGATCCCCTTTTGCCACCTTCTGACAGACAAAACCAATGGGGAAGCCAGATTCATTTAACAACAGTGTGCTGTCCAGACAATATATAGGTAATTGGGAATTGAGTTAGTTAAGTTAGAATTGGGAGCTGTCCCCTTAAGAGAATGCATCATGGGAAATGTAGTTCATGTCATGTGGTCACACCTGTAATCCTGATTGGTCACTGAATTGACCCTTTGTTGGGTTGGGGGAGTTTCCTTTACTCCTGCTTGGACCCCAGCAGCGTGCTGGTGTCTCACCCTTTGCTCCAGCGTTATGGGATGAAGATCACTATAATTTTACACTATGAAGTCAGCTCTGCAAAGAGTTAGACATTAGATGAATCTCGACGTAACCGTGAGTTATATTTGAGGATGCCTTGTGATCCAATAAAGAAACTTTGTATGGAAGACTTTGTAGAGTTTAATGTGACTGTCTTTATATTCAGCCAGCAATTAAAAGACAGAACAAACAGATTTACTAATTTAACAACCGCAGTGATTCACTTAACAAGTGTAGCAAGACAGGTTGTAACGTGGGGCAATATTCACTTAACAAATGTTTCACTTAGCAACAGAAATGTAGGGCTCAATTGTGGTCGTATGTCAAGGGCCACCTGTAATCTTTGCCATCTACTTTATCATGTCCCTTTAATTGGTCAGAACTGTGATAGTGCAGAAGTCTCACTAGGGGGCAGTACTTAGCTGACCATGTATGAACTCCGAGATTAAGGAGGGTTGGGAAATATCATAATAATAGTAAGTTAAACTAGAAAGTCAAACCATTTCTTGGCAGAGGCAATGGCAAATTTCTTCATTATGGTTGCCAAGAAAACTGCACTGATATGTTCATGAAGACACTAACAAGACATATGTGACTTGAAGGAGACAACCTTGTGGAACAACAGTCTTCAAACTTGGCAAGTTTAAGACTTGTGGACTTCAACTCCCAGAATCCCTGAGCTAACGTGACTGAAGGAGGAAGTCTGGGAGTTGAAGTCCATAAGTCTTAAAGCTGTCAGGTTTGAAGACCCCTGTTGCAGGACAACGTTCACCAAGGTCCCCCAACTACCCCATGGAAGTGTCAGAACATTAAGCCTAGCATTATGCTGGCTTATGACTTATCCACCCTTAATTTATGAAGCATCAGAAAAGCGTGGGCAACACTGAAATCTTAGGTATTCTCGGGAAGGATTATAATTAACCCCGTTTGCCAAAGTCCCTGAAAGCTCTGATATGGTCACTCCATGGTTTTCTTGCTTGGGGTCTGATGCCAAGCTTACTGAAAGTGTTAAGTATGGAGAATAATGGAGACCAGACATCTGACCAGTGACTTCAACTCTTTAATAACAGTAAATAGAACAGAACAGAGCAAGGCTATGGGCAGCAGTAACCCTTTTATAGGGTTAGCTGCTACCTTGTTAACCAATGAGATGAGCAACAAGTTCAAACTAATAACCAATAAGAATAGTCCAAATAGTGGCCAATCAGGGACTAGTTCTGGCCCAATCCAAGTTGTTGTATAAGGACCAATCAAGTGTGCAGGTTTTCAAACCCTGATTTGCATTTAAGTTATTAACTTTTATTGATTCACAACACCCCTCCCCCTTGGGTTCCGTTTGAGGGGAGCTGTAATCAAATCCTCAAGATAGACAGGCCGTTTGGTCTGCCTGGATGATTTCCGAGGCTCCACCGGTTTTGGTCTAAGGTCCGGTTCCGGTGGAGCATTTGGATGATCTTTATTAAATTCTGTTTCGCTGCACGGTGATTCCGTGCTGCTTCCACTCTGGTTGTCTCCGCTACTCCGTGTTTCTTCGGGGTTTTGCAGTTCGGTTTCCCCCGTATTAAAGTTCCCTGAAAAAGTCAACTCCCTCCCCGCTTCATGTTCCGGTGTCTCGCTGGGCCGTAGGGTTTCCGTTGGCCTGCTATTTGTCATATCAAAGTCAATTCCCTCGATATTTCCTCCCCCTTGAGTTGGTGAACCCGGGGAGTCATGGGCGCTGGGTGGTAATCTCGATCGGAGTTGGTCTATGTGGCGTTTCCACACCCTCCCATCGTCTGTTAGCAGGCGGTAAGATCTAGGCCCGGTGAGGTGGGTAACGGTTGCGGGTATCCACAACGGGTCGCCGGAAAAGTTTTTGGCAAAGATTAAATCGCCTACCTTAAATTCCCGGCATTTGCTGCTGGAGCCGAAGGGCTTTTCCGGTGCGAATGCGGGGTGGAGCCGGTCAAGGTGCAATCGTAGTTTCCGCCCCATAAGAAGTTCAGCGGGTGTTTTGTTGGTCACGCTGTGGGGCGTGATATGCTGTAACAAGAGAATTCGATTGATTTTCTCGTCGATGTTGCCGAATTCCATTTTGTGAAGGGTCTTTTTTACAAATTGTACCATGCGTTCTGTACGTCCATTGGCCGCAGGGTGCGCGGGCGAGGTTAGCGCATGGCGGATGCCCCGATCAGCAAGATATTGTTCAAAGGGTAACGCAGTAAACTGTGGGCGTTGTCCGAGACCAACACGTCTGGGAACCCATGTGTGGCAAATAGTCTGTTTAATTTATTGATAACTGAGTCCGTTGTAGTTGTGTTCATTCGATGGATCTCGAGCCAATTCGAATAGGCGTCGACAGTAATAAGGAAAGTGTGTCCTTTGGTAGGCCCCGCAAAGTCAATATGAATACGGGACCATGGTCCCCTCGGAGTTTCCCATTCGGGTCGGGATTGCTTTAGGCGGAGCGTTGCTGACGTCTTGGCAACGCGTTGACAAGTAGGGACCCAGGCCTCGATTCTTTTGTCGATTCCCGGCCACCAAGCGTAGCTGCGTGCAAGTGCTTTCATCCGCACGATACCCGGATGTCCTTCATGCAATACCGCCAAAACAGTTTGTTGCAATTTGCTAGGGATTACGACTCGATCGCCCCACAAGATACAGCCTTTCTGGGAAAACAGCTCGGTTTGGCGGCTTTTGAAAGGCACCCATTCCGGTGCTATTTGGTCTGTTGGCCACCCCCGTTCAACCCAGCGTAGGATGTGTTGCAGAACTGGGTCACGTTTTGTTTCAAAGGCAATGTCTCTAGCCGTCAATGGTGGCACATGTAGAGCTTCGATCTGTAGTGTTGAGATGGTGGGGGCTGGATCTACAACAGAGTCTGGAAGCGGCGTTCTGCTCAATGCATCAGGGTGGAGAATTGATTTCCCCGGGCGATGTTGCAAGGTGTAGTTGTAGGCCGCCAAGAATTCAGACCAACGGGTCATTCTGGGGGACAATATATACGGGGTTGGTTTATTACCCACAATGATTCCCAGTAGCGGTTTATGATCAGTGATTATTGTAAACACACGGCCATAAACATATTCATGAAATATTTTAACTGCAGCCACAATAGCTAAAGCTTCTTTGTCCAGCTGACTATAATTTTGTTCAGCTTTAGCTAAGGTCCGCGAAAAAAACGCGATGGGGGCTTCCGCTCCATTTGGTAATACGTGGGCCAGAATTGCCCCAACCCCAAAAGGTGATGCGTGACACGTGATAGTGAGCGGCAGAGTCTCGTTGTACTGCATAAGTACAGAATCAGAAGTTAGCAATTTCTTTACTTGTTGGAAAGCATGTTGTTCCCGTTGTCCCCACACCCACGTTGCTTTTTTATCTAATAGTCTATGCAATGGTTCAGCTACCGTTGCTTTGTGGGGTAAAAAGACATTATAGAAATTGATAAGTCCAAGGAACGCCTGTAGGTCTGCCTTGTTCCTTGGAGTGGGGGCCTTTTTAATGCGCTATTAGCTTATCGATAAGCTAATAGCGCAGGGCGTACTGGAACCCACTGACCACTCCCGTTGGGAAACCCCGATAGTGACGCCTATCAAGCCTGATGGGTCCCTAAGAATTTGCGGAGACTACCGGGCCACCTTAAACCACGCACTGCAGCAAAGTGCATATCCAGTGCCGGTAGTGCAACACTTGCTCCATTCCCTGGGTGGCGGGAAAGTTTTCGCCAAACTAGATCTAGCCCAGGCGTATCAACAATTGCCTGTAGATCCAATCACAGCCGTGGCGCAAACGATCGTAACGCATAGGGGCGCATTTAAATGCAACCGGCTCCAATTCGGGGTAAGCGTCGCTTTTAGGCTTCAAGGCGAACGGCACCCGACGCGGCTTAAGGCGGATGGGTGCTATCTCAGGGTTCAAGTTAAACGAGATCGGGGTCCCCTTGTACTTGCCTAGTCCGTTCGCAAAAACGTCTTGGAATTCTTGCACGAGTGCTTCCTCCCAATCGCTGCTCTCGGCCCTGTGGACTCCGGCTACAGTGATTCCGAGCGGTCTGAACCATTGAAGGCCTAAAAGGCTAGGCCTGTCGCGGTCCATGACAGTCAGTGGTAGTGCGACGGTGCGGTCCTTGAATGAGACCTGGAATCTGCGGGACCCGACAACGGGAATTCTGTTACCCTGATAGTCTTTGAGTATAACCCTTTGAGGGTTAAGGTCTTGGCGGCGAATCGTTGGAATGAGCTGTTGTAGCGTTTTCCACGACACCATCGAGAGGGAAGATCCCGAGTCCACTTCCATCACACAAGGTTTGTTTTCGATGGCGACCTTTACTCGGATTTTCCCGGCATCAAGGGATGTAGCATGGCCTATGGTGATTGTTTGGTGGGTCTCTTCCCGCCGGGTTTCTTCGCGCCTGGTGGAAGTGGTGGACGGTTTGTTTCTGTAGGAGTGGTTTCCCCATTGGTGGTTCAATTTTTCTCGGTGTGTGCCGAAGAATCCTGAAGATTGGCATTCGGCCTGTCGGGGTTTGGAGTTCTGTTTGCTTCTGCAAACCTTTGCGATGTGACCTCGTCTCCCGCAATTGCGGCAGAGTGCGTCGAGGAATTTGCAGCCGGATCGTGGGTGATTGGCTCCACAGCCGGCACACGGTCGAAATGAGTGTTGTGTGGACTGGTCTCGCTCCGTTCGAAGTCGGTTGACCTCTTCCTCATCGCTGTCGGACGGGGACTCTAGGTCTTCGTGGTGAGTTGATACCGGGTGTCTCTCTGAGCGAGGCGAGGTATCAGTGGCGAGCTTACGTAGCGGTGCGTTGGTGCGGCGCATTTGGGCTGCCGACTTCTTGGTCGCCTCTGCTGCCGAGGCTTCTTTAAGGGCATCGGTGAGGCTGATGTCCCCCTTAGCCATGATTTTGCTCTGGATCGTGCCGTCTTCTAGGCCCAGAACCAGGCGGCCCCGGAGGGCTTCTTCTAAGTCTGCGAATCCGCAGAGGCCTCCAAGGTTGCGGAGGTCCACGATGTAATTGGCAAGGCTTTCGCCTTTCCGTTGATCCCTCTGGTAATATTCGTGTCTTCTGACTAAGGTTGGCACGGTGGGCGCGTAGTGAGCCCGTAGTAAAGGCTCGAGGACGTCCCAGTCCATCTCTTTTAGCTCTGCTGGCTTGGCAAGTGACTTTGCCATTTTAAACACGGTAGGCCCGCAGTGAGTTAGAAAGATAGCTCTTTTTTTGCCAGTTGTTGCATCTTTCAAATTGTTGGTCTCCAGAAACATCTGGAACTGATCCATGTATGCCTCCCAGTCTTCGGTTTCTGGGTTGAATGGAGCGGGTGGTACGGCACCGCTGGCCATGTTGCCGTTGATAGTGCGTGTTCGACCACGTGCTCTGTTGGTTGCTCTGTAGGTTAGTCAGCTCTTCGGTCTCCGCATCCCACCTTCGTCGCCAGTGTTAAGTTTGGAGAATAATGGAGACCAGACATCTGACCAGTGACTTCAACTCTTTAATAACAGTAAATAGAACAGAACAGAGCAAGGCTATGGGCAGCAGTAACCCTTTTATAGGGTTAGCTGCTACCTTGTTAACCAATGAGATGAGCAACAAGTTCAAACTAATAACCAATAAGAATAGTCCAAATAGTGGCCAATCAGGGACTAGTTCTGGCCCAATCCAAGTTGTTGTATAAGGACCAATCAAGTGTGCAGGTTTTCAAACCCTGATTTGCATTTAAGTTATTAACTTTTATTGATTCACAACAGAAAGGGCATTTCAACTCTTTACATAGGAACAGCAACTGTTTTGACAGTCTTTAGATGTCAACCAAAATTAAGCTTACTGGCTTAATAGTGGAAATCTACCATGCAGCTTTAGGCTTTGTTGTGTGTATACATACTTAGCTCTTCAGAAAGGGAACTGTTTGCTTTCTGTTTTGCCCACCCGGGCTCTGACCTCTATGGAAGGCTTGAGGCGCCACTGTTACCATAAGCCCATCTGTCCTAGAAGTATGCACAGAAATACCTACGTGGGGGGGGTCAAAGGTCACTCTGATGGCATCAGACAGACACTGCAGGAAAACAAGGATTCCAAGACTGCCTAAAAGGTAGTGGCCTCTCCGGGAAATAAGCAAACACAGATACTAGCTCCCCAAGAGGACTTGTTTCTGAAATTAAAAAAAAAACCCTGCCCTTTCACCACAAAAATAGCTGCAAAGGAATGAATAAAAAAATGTCAAACGCAGTCACAAAAAACAAAATTAGCATTGGTCTGTGTAATCATGCCAAAAAACTACATTGACATTTCAAATTCAATTGTGGGGGGGGGGCAGGAAAGCAAGATTGGATATCAGTTAAAAACATGCTCAGAGCTTGGAGATAAAGGTTTTGTGTAAGAGGCCTCATATTGGGTTCTGCAGCCAGAGCACACTAGATTGCATCTTGCCGCCATGTTTAAAATGCTCTTGCCACACCGATTCTCGTGCATGCTAGCAGCCTTCGCATGGAAGCTCTGTAGATACACCTGTCCTGGCCAGTTTTGCAAAGGCTGATCGGTTTATTAGGCTGATAGCGGCAAATCAGAACCATAACTGCCTTCTTAGATATTTGGACATGGGCTGATCTTGATCAAGCAACAATAACCTGGATACAAATATTTTATTGTCTTGTCTCTGCCTTGTCCATGAGTGGTGCGGTGGCCGAGAGGTGGAGCTCTCGCCTCACAATCAGGAGGCTGTGAGTTTGATCCTAGGTGGAGGCAGATATTTCTCTCTCTGGGCACAATGAGAATATATCTGCTGAACAAAACTCAGCATTGGCAATAGGAAGGGCATCCAGCCAGTAAACATTCTGCTAGCTCCATTCAGTTGGCCAGACTCCACCCCGCAAGGGATTATGGGTCATTAAAAGATGATGATGATGATGTCTTTGCCTTGCCCATCTCTTTGCCTAGGGATCTCATTCCGAAGGTACCTTAATCATGATCAATGATCAGTAGATTAAATTGGAGGCCACCCAGGTATTTCCCAGTCCCTCTATGCCCATGTTTTCTGGTGTACTATGGCTCCCTAGCAAACTTACAGGTTGTAAATGTCTTAACACACTGGGGTACTAAAAACTGCTAGGGATACCCTGAAACACTAAATAAAGCACTAAGGATGCCATTAATGGATTTGGGTATCCCTGCCCTATGCAGTTGGAAATTTCCTGGGGTAAAATGTTAAAAAACAAACAAACATATGGGATAGGTTTAGGATCACTTTCACGCTGCTCCAAAACTACCAATTCTTGAAAACAGGAATGTAATACTATGCACAGCTTGAAGTTGAGAAAAACAGAGAGAAAGCCCGGAGAGAGAGGGCCACTATTTCTGTTTAATGACATTTATTATTAGGGGATTGTTTAAGAATATATTTTTGTGCCCTTTTCCTGTTTGCTCCCAAGTCATATCAGAAAATACATCAGTAGCACTTGCTGACTTCATAGGCACATCCACCTAGTTTGCTTGGCACAATATAGAATGGCCTTCTTCCAGATTATTTTCCAACTTCCTAACCCAGTTTATCGACCACATATTCCCTGGTAGTCTCCATCCAAGCACTAACTAAACCAAATCCTGTTTTTTAAGACAGACAAGATCAGCCAGATGGTTATCAGACCCCTTACTGGGACTCAGAAGGGAAAACAGCATGTAGAATGTCAATCTAGTAAATCATTCCATCTTAATAATAACTATGTATACAGGTGATATGCAGATTATGCCATCCTTCTTGCAACATATTACATGACCTTTAGCAACAAATCCTTAAAGCAGTCCAGTTACCTATAAGGATTTTTGAAAATAGGGGTCCTTTTAGGCCCTGAACTGAAAATCAGTTTGTAAAAGAATAGAAGGTCACAACTCTGCATTTCCAAAATCTAGAGAGAGATGAATATTTACATTCAGATTCCTTGCATTTAGGAGGGCTCAAGTTACAAAATCAGCCTCAAAGTATTAATAATTCCATCAGTGCAGGAACTTTTTCAGGGAAGATTTAACAGGAGTAGTTGCCTTTTGCAATGCGATGGAGCAGACCAGCCCTTGTAGCGACTACTTCACAGACTAGAGCTAAAGTAGATAAATACAAATCAGGAATAGAGCTTTGCATTTAATTTTGATTCGGGGCAGGATGGCTAATACCATCCGCTTCATCTTGGTGCCTTACAGCGTCTTGAACTGCTATGATTTACTCTGAATTTGGCCTTTGTTCCTCTCCACCCCCAAAATACGAGTACAGCCTTAATATAAGAACTCACTCTTTTTTTTTAATGACTCAACTTCCTTATCTTGCTTGGCCAAAAGAGTAGCCTTCTGCCTAAAGCATCTGCTCTGGATACCACCACCGAATTATTGTATTGTATTTTACAAAGTGTGACAGTTCTTCGAGTTGTTAAATTGACAATTAGCTTTCCAGCCATCTGCTCTACTCTCCGTCACTTCCTAATATTAAGTTTTTATGAGAGAGAATTAAATATGAACGAGGGTGGGGGATGGGGAACTTTAGAAGCATATGTATGGATTCAGATTTTTTTAGCAGCAACTTTGAATAAATTTGTCTTTAATCGTGACTTCTCGGGTTGCTTTTCAATCTACACAATAACAGCATAAAGGTTAAAGACTTCTCGGAGTCCAGCTTGGCTTTTGGTGACTTCAAGCAATGTGGATGTTTTTCCCAAGGAGACAAGAGAGGTTTGCTGTGGCCTTTCCTCCACTTAGCTCAGAGATCTCCAAACTTGCAACTTTAAGACTTGTGGACTTCAACTCCCAGAATTCTCCCAGAGTCCACAAGTCTTAAAGTTGCCAAGTTTGGGGACCCCTGACTTAGCTGTAATATTCATAGCATTCTCCTATGCAAGCACTCACCAGTCTCAACCTCACATATTTTCTGAGCCCCCACAAGATCAACCACAAGCTGCCACTTGCTGAGGCTATAGCACCCATTTATTTCTGTTACAAACATCTGCTTGCCAGCAACGACCAGGTTTTGCTTTTTTGGATTGTGAGGCTTACCTAAATGATGGCAGTACAAATGAAAGCAGAAGAACTTGATTCCCTAATTTGTTATTTCAGTGAATTTGGTTTAATGCCACTGGAGCTAAAAAAAAAAAAGATTTCAGTTTATTAGACTGGGACCGCTAGAATGAAACTGCTCATAGTTTTCCACTGAAAATATTCTTCGCTTTTGAAAGGTTCAAGGCTGTTTTCTGTTGCAAACAGCAAACTTGAAATGGGGCAAAATTATCCTTAAGAGAAAATCCCTTGCTTAAGAATACAATGGTAGACCTTTGAGAAATAAAGGCCCACAATAATTGGTGCCAAATTATTCTGAGGATTCTGGATCCTTTCTGTTCCTAGGTATCACATTCTTATCATTCTACTTTCTCCCCGTCAATCCAAAAAGCAAATGAAAACCCTGTCCTGAATCAACAGAAATAAAACTTCCAAATTAAGGACTTTGTTCTTTGCTGGTCAAATCCACAACAAGCACTTTGTGTCAGGATTCCAAAGGATGCCCTAATTAATTCATGAGTTGACACCATGTCTGCAGATGAGCCCTATACCTGTCAGACACAGAGAATCAGGACCATTCCTTAAGATTGCAGCATAGAAGATTCATTCAAGCTGGTCAATTAAAGTTCAACACTAAATTGGTCAATGGAATTCAGGAGAGGTTGGACTTGGAGCGCTTATGGGAACACAACTCTAAACTGATGATGCTTTTAACTCTGCCTCCCCCCAGCTTTTCCTTCTCTTCTCCAACATTACCAAAGGACAAACAAGAGCAGGTGACAATAAGAGTTCATGTGTCTAGGTTTAATCCATTGCTTAAAACTGAATCACAATTGTAATTTTAATAGCTTTATATTTTTCTTGATGTGGGCTTTTTAAGAATTAAGTAATAATTTTTAATCTGATTTTGTTTTGAGTTGTTTTGTTTAAATTTTGGATTTTTGTCCTTTTTCATTGTTATACAGTTATATTATTGACTAGTTGATGCACTAATTTCTTCAAATGTAAATCCTTGCAATGCGTAGAGGGCAATTGCTCTAAAACCTGCTGATGAATGGTCTCCTATGCTTCTTCAGCCAATGATTTATAGACATTCTGGATGTGCAATTTCTGCCTGTGGTAATTGTTATGCTAGGGAAAATTTCAAATTCATGATTCTCATTTAAAAGACCTTGGGTGAAGATACAGAGTTCGTGTTTAACTTGTAGAAATTAACATTACAGTCATCCTGTAGCAATTTTTCACATTTTCTGTCCTCAATTAAGGGATTTTTCAGAGGAAGTTAAGTCCTAATGGACAGTTTCAGTGGACTTGGTGTTGCTAGTTCATCTATCTTGACAGTGCACCCTAGCAGGTTCTCCTGTAGAATTTCTGAGTTAAATCGCACATCATCTGTCTGCTTGTTCAATTCATGTATTGTTCTCAAAGAAGCCGATAATAATTCTATTACAAGAAGCCATTTGGTTTGTGAGACTACCTAATATGGTCAGGTCCTATGCCTTCCCAATACTATTAGCATTCCTGATTGTCTCACACTGTTCATCTGACCTCAAACAAGAAACTGCTTCCCCCCCTTTCTCTTTCTTCTTCTCTCTTTCTCTTTCTCTGCATATAAATAAAGATTGTGTAACACTTCCAATCCACCCTCAAAGACTATCTCATCCAAGATACTTTAGGACCGTGGTGGCGAACCTATGGCACATGTGCCACAGGTGGCACGCAGAGCCATTTGTGCTGGCACTTGAGCTGTAGGCAAACTTACCTCACTGCGCATGTGCACGCCTCACAGCTGATTTTCAGCTGGTTTGAGGCCTTTTTCGGCCTCCCAAAGGCTTGAGGAAAGCTTCTCCAGGCTTCTGCAAGTTTTGTAGGCCGAAAACTAGCCCTGTTTTGTCACTTCCGATATTTTAGGAAAAACAGGAAGTGATGAAACGGTGCTAGTTTTTGGCCTACAAAGCTTGCAGAAGCCTGCAGAAGCCTTCCTCAAGCCTTTGGGAGGCCGAAAAAGGCCTCAAACTGGCCGAAAATCAACTGTGAAGCGCAGTGCAGGTAAGGGGGCGATGGGGGGTTGGGGGATTGCGTGCGCATGCATAGGGTGGGGGGGCACACATAGCCTTCTGGGTGCTGGTAAGCGAGCACAAGTGTGTGAGCGTGAGCGTGCAAACGCATGCACAATATTTGGCACAGGAGCCCAAAAAGGTTAGCCACCACTGCTTTAGGACAAAGGCCTCCAACCTTTGGACACCAGGGACCAGTTCCATGGGAAAAGGCTTTTCCATGGACTGGAGAGGGCGTGGTTTTGCATGCTGCCTGCATTCCACAGATGGGGCTTTGCTTGTTTGCACGGCCTGGTTTCTGGAGGCTGCAGCCCAGTGCCTGGAAATTGGAGACCTCAACTTTAGGATGCATAGTAAGACAAATGTAGCTCTTATCTCTCATAGTTTAATAGAGCTACATGTTTTCTTAGGATAACACCGGACAATTGCTTTTTTAGGTGTTGCAATCAGGTGTTCTGATTGTGTCTCTGTTAAGCCTGGATTCCCCAACGGGTGTTAAGGAAAACAAACTAAACAGAACGTACAGCGAAGTCAGATAGGAAGACAGGTAAATGTGTGAGATAAGTTTTCTAGTTAACACGCAGTAAAAATACAGATACGCTTGTGCTATCAAAAATATAGTTTATTCCATTTAAGAATTATAGCATTCTCAAATAAACGGTCCATTAGTCATATATCAATTTCAGTCTAATCTTGTCGGGGATACTCTATTTGCAAAGTCCGTGTTGAATAGCCAATGTCAGTTCACTTACAATAAATCAGTCCAATCTTTATCTTCTCTCCATTGAGAAAATCAACACTCCCTTTTTCTCTCCCCGTTCCAGCAAGAACGTAGTCATCAATCCATCCAGTAATTAGGGATCAGTAAGCCAGAGAGAGAGAGCTGCAATTGCCTCGCTTCTTATATAGTGCTTTTACAACCACACCCTTAATTACATTCTTGCAGTTAAGTTACACACACTTTAACTAACAAACCATGATACCATATTTATTATTTTTACCCAAACCAGTTAGGGTAAACAATGTTATCCCTAACAGTCTCCATTAAATTCACTACGATCTTCCTTGTTTCAAATTGTTTCAATTACAATGATTTGGACTGTCCTTCTCTGTCCTCTCTACAGCCAACACTTCTGCCCCACTAATATTTTCTCTAGCCAGATTGCTTAGATCTAAAATTTAAGAATTAGGGACACCTAAAAAAAAATTAAGGGACACGGTGGCTCAGTGGCTAAGACACTGAGCTTGTCGATCAGAAAGGTTGGCAGTTTGGTGGTTCGAATCCCTAGCACTGTGTAACGGAGTGAGCTCCCGTTACTTGTCCCAGCTTCTGCCAACCTAGCAGTTCGAAAGCATGCAAAAAAATGCAAGTAGAAAAATAGGGACCACCTTTGGTGGGAAGGTAATAGCGTTCTGTGCACCTTCGGCATTTAGTCATGCCGGCCACATAACCATGGACACGTCTCTTTGGCTTTGTAACAGAGACGAGCCGGAAACAACTAGCACGTATGTGCGAGGGGAACCTTTACCTTTAAAAGAAATTCAGGAAAACTTTGGTCTCTGCTCTGATAAAGAACCCACAACTCCTGGGTGCAAGATCAGTTCCTATCTACTTTTCATCTTTCTGTTCTTGCTGCGGCTGCTCTTTTTTCCCCCAGCAACACTCCATTTGTGCAATCATTTTATCTCCCCTGTTCTCACTACAAAAGGCAATTCATGTAAGTCATTTTCAAAATTGTAGTAATTAAACTAATTAATACTAAGCAAATGGAAGAAGAAAGACTTTTTGTTTTCAGAGAAGGAATAATAATTCCTATCATGTATAAAACATTTCTGAATAACAAGGGAAAAATGGGGGCAGAACTGGTTTTCCTCAGCCCCAACTCTTAACTAGCTTCAGATATGAAATTGTGGCAGTTGGCTTCATTATCAGCAAGAGTTGGTGACCGTGTCAGATATGTCACCTAGGATACATGTGAATTAATGAATAGTGATGGTAGAACAATGGTTTTCTTCACCATGGACTTCCTTTAAAGACCATGGCCACAGACCACCAAGACTTAACTCAAGATTTAAATTCTTCAAGCCTTCATGGACCCCCTGTGACAAAATCATGCCCCCAGGTGTCTGTGGACCACAGGTTGAGAACCAATGATGTAGAAGATCATCACAGTTTATTAGGGTGACATGAACTTCATGGGGGATTAAAGTGCTGGAACCCAAAGAGATCTGATCTTAATCTAACACCCAGGCTTCAACCCAAAGGGAATTTAAAAAAACCAATCATATCAATGGACTTAAGTGTGGCCATTTCTCAGTTGGATACAGAGGTGGTATTCAGCAGGTTCTGACCAGTTCTGAAGAACTGGTAGCGGAAATGTTCACAGAACCAGGAAATACTACCTCTGACTGGAGATTTTACAGTATCCTTCCCCTGCCACGCCCACCAAGCCATGGCCACAGAACAGGTAGTAGAAAAATTTGAATCCCACCACTGATTGGATAGGCATTGCTACCTAAGCCATTCTAGCTTCCTTAAAGGATCAGCTTATCATTTTAGTAGCTTGCAAGATATAAACTCTACAAGATTTATTTCAGTTGTTGGAGGCCGAATAAAGTCAGTTCTTTTTAAAAGACTGTACACTGTATATCCACTAAATGCCAGAGGTGGACAATATAGATATATACCGTTCTTTAAAGTAACTCTTATATTAAAATCATGTTTAAGAACTCTGGATATGGTTTAACAAGAGGCAATGATATCCAGTACAGTAGTAATTGTGGCTGGATATTTGACAAGACCGATAAATATAGCTAAAACTGGGTTTGACTGAATTTGTATTATTTAATATTTGTTGCCAGAGAAACCTGCTTATACTCTTGAGTAAGGTTGCATTGCTCTTGCTTCATTCCCTCCCACATAAAATATTTCTTAAAAGTGGAACTTTTTTGACTAAGGATGGATTTACCCATGGACCCAAAGAAAGATGGAATATAACCTTCTCTGCCTGTAATTATATATATATATATACCGTATTTATCGGCGTATAACACGCACTTTTTTCCCCCTGAAAATAGGGGGCAAATGATGTATGCGTGTTATACGCCGATATAATGTTAAGAAGCCTTCGGTGAATGCTGCTGGGATCGGGATCAAGGACACAAATGAAAGAAGGGGAGGGAGGAAGCAACCGAAGCCTGTCCTCTCTCTGGGTCAGCTCTCTCAGTTGCTCTCTCGCTCCTCCACCAGCACAGGAAGAAACTGCTTCAAAGAAGGGGGGGCTTTTCCTGTCGCCTCTCCCCCACCCCCACCCCGTCCGCCCGCCCGCCCGCCCGCAGTGCTCCGTTCTGCCTGCCTGCCTGCCTTCGTTAATGGTTGAATCGGAACAGCTTCGGCTGAGTAAAAGAGGCGAATAGTTATTATTCTCAGCCGAAGCTGCTCCCAAACAACCAGAAACTAAGGCAGGCAGGCAGAATTTTTTAAATTTTTTTTCCTGAAATTTCCCCCTTAAAATGAAGATGCGTGTTATACGCCAGTGCGTGTTATACGCCGATAAATACGGTATGTATATATATATATATATATATATATATATA